>NW_022589719.1:18480079-18556706 GCF_004348235.1 Phoca vitulina | reverse complement strand
TTTTTTTTTTTTTTTTTTTTTTGGTGTGTGTGTGTGTGTGTCTGGTACTTGCCATAGCTTTTAATTGGGCACTTTCCTCTTGCTGGAATGCTATGCCATCACCTAGTTTTGTGGCTTATTATTTCTATTTCACCCTTCTGACTTAGCATTGTTTCCCCAAGAAGCCTTCTCTGAGCTCCTTGATTAGCATAAATATCCTACTGAGAACAATAGTACTTCCCCTTTGGAGCAATTGTTATAGTGGAATTTTTCTTGATTGATGCTTATCTCCCCTCGTAGACAGATTGTAGGATCCTGGAAGGCAGCACGCTCCTGTGAGTTTACTTGCTATTATATGCCTAGCCCTAGCATCCTGCCAGACATATAACAGCTACTATAATGTGAGAGCTGATCTCCAAGGTCGACTCAGAAAGAACCCTGTCTCCTGGATTCAAGCCCTTGACTAGTCCACCTATGTTGAATCTGAGCTGGCCCTGTAACTCACTTTATCAATAGAACATGTAAGAAATGATGTTGTACCCGTGCCCTAACTAATCCTTAAGGTGGGGCTAGTGGTTTTCCCCTTTGGGCTTTTGGGAACACATATGTTATATGAGATGTCATATAAGTCCAGAAACCCTTCTAGAGCAACTCCGTAAAGGGCCTGTGATCCATGTGGAGAGAAGATGCCCCAAGACTACATGAGGAAGAGAGAGGCCAATTCTCCCAGGGTCCCAATCAAGCCTCCAGTTGACTTTGGCTTTACCCCTCACCTGATTACATCTATATAAGATGCTCCCAGTGAGACTAGAGAAAAAATTGCCCTTCGGAGCCCAAGCAACCCATAGAACTATGAGACACAATAACAAGATTATTTTTTTTAACCTGCTTAGTGTTGCTGTTACACACCAATAGATAACTAAAAAATAGACATACTGAAACGAACTGTAGAATTCATAGATTAACCTAGTTTTCTCATGATTGGATTCTTGCTACTCAGGATGTAGGTAAAAGTATCAGGGTCAGACCTATAACTATTTTCTTCTCTTTTGGGCCCTCCATGCTCATCAACTGCAAAATTCTGTTTATGTGGTAGAAATGAAAACACACGTAACTTAAGTTAAACTTTTTCCCTTTAGCCTGTCACAGACTGAGTCACTTTAATATGTAATGTCACTTTTTATTGTTTTAATGCAAAAATTGCTGATGGCAGGTCTTCACTCCCCCTCAAAATACAGCCCCTCTCTCCAGTATTTCTGGGAGTCTCCAGAAGATTTTTTACACGTGCCCATAGGAAGTCCTTCAGACTACTCTCCAATCATGCTTCTTTGTAGTACCTATCATGTACAAAGGGCATTAGACTCTCTGCTGGGGCTTCACTTTCTGGTCTCTGGAGAGAATGCTGTTCAATCTATGATTCCTTCTCCCGGTGGTCCCAGTTATGCAAAGCACACGAGACACCCAAATAAGCATTGTGCAGCTTGCAGTCCTCACTGTGTGGCATTCATGATATTTCTATTCAGAAATTGGAAGTTGTGCCTCCCTCCATAGTACAAACCAAAGGCATAAAGCAGTCACTGGTTTGTAGTAATTTCAGTTCCTTGATTAGGTTCCAGTCCCTTCCTATGAATGATCTTCTGTGGTTCAAGATATGACTCTTCGAGCTCTTGGTTTCTCCTCTGACCATCCTTCCTTTTCCATAAAAAATAACCTGTGTTTATAACTGAATAGTTTTTATGGCTCACTTACCCACCATAGTAATTAGGGTGCTTTGGGCCACTTTTCATTTTGTACTGTTTCTGTCAGTTTGGGCATAAAATGATGTAATTCCTTTAAAACCTTAGTGAGCTTTCTGTGTATTTGATTGTAATTCTATTAGACAAAATAGACTATACTTTGCTTCCCAGGTAAGATTGCTATGGTTAAGATGCCCTTTATATTTTTAGAATTTTATTATTTAATAGATATTGCCTAAGAGTTACACTATTATTATTATTTATTATTTCTTAATAGAGCATATTACCCTTCTGCCCTGGATTTCATCTTTGACCTAAAGCCATTTCTTGTTTTGAGTATGTTTTCCTGGG
Source organism: Phoca vitulina (assembly GCF_004348235.1). Lineage (NCBI taxonomy): Eukaryota > Metazoa > Chordata > Mammalia > Carnivora > Phocidae > Phoca > Phoca vitulina. The sequence goes on along the minus strand of NW_022589719.1, from coordinate 18,554,640 downwards.
AAAGACTGGGGCTGGGAGCAATTTTTTATTGTTGTTTTCCATGAAACTCCTTCAGTTTGTTTCATTGTTATGGAAAATTTTCCCAATATCTAAACTATTCTTTCTTTAGTTTATCTGCTTCTCTTTGTTCAAGGACCATCCTGAGTTCAAATGTAAATCACTGTCTCCATATGTCGGTCTGTCTAGTATCTCTAATACCCCTATGAAAATGTCCTTCTCAAAGTCCCACAGTGCTTTTCCCGTATTGAGTCAGGCAACTGGAGGGGTGACCAAGTCACCAGATTCCAGGTGCTTACATTATCTCTGTGTAGGCTCAGCTGGGAGATCTCTAATCACACATGAAAACTCTAAGTATACGTAGAAGGATTTTCTATCAAGAAGAAGGGACCCACAGGGTCACTTTTGTTTTGTTTTGTTTTTATTGTATTTAGCTGTGGATAAGATACTTAGCCTCCCTGAACCTCACTTCATTCATCTCTGGAATCATATACTCAACGTACAAGATTTTTATTGGATTTGCTTAGATGTGATTGCAAATTTCCTGTCACATAGTAAATGTTGGGTTAAATAGTCTTCATTATGGACACTATTTGTTGTGTGCATGTATGTGTGTTTGCTTGAAAGTCACCTAGATCCATTTCATTGGCATTGTTAACATGGGTAAGTTATTTTACCCATCTCAACCTCTCTCTAAAGCAAATTTTTTTAGAAAAATTGAATCATACTGTACATGCATTGTTTAATCTTTTTATTTAATAATATTTCATGTACATTTTCTAATTACCTGCAGAATTATTTTTAATGACTATGTGGAACACCATAATTATTTAACCAGTCTCCTGTTGTTGGCTATTATATCATTTCTAATTTGTTGCTATCTTGTAATTATGCTGGGTTGAAGTACTTATACATTATTTCCTCGAGATACATTCTTAGAAAGGGAATTACTGGTTCAATGGATCTGCTTATTTTAAGACATGTTAACATATATTTCCAAGTTGCCTTCCAGAGAGACAACCAATTTTACTCCTCCACAACACTGCATTTATCAAAGGTTTTTTCTTCTTAAAAAACTTTGTCAGTTTGAGAGGGCAAAGGCAGGATATCTTTATTTTAATTTAATAGCTACAATTTTAAAAACTCATGGTTATTACTTATGGTGATATTTTTGTGCCTTAAGCCAACACTTGAACAATAATAATTACCTCGAACGTACCCTTTGACAACATTTTCACATTTATTATTTCACATAATATGCCCAGCAGCCTTGGAAGATAAATAGTGGAACCAATAATCATTAAAGTATGTCACAAAGCATAACAATTAGTTCTACAAGTATTTGCATGCAAACCTCCTGGTTTCAAAAGTAGGGTAAATTGTTTCAGCAAGAGTTGATAAGAAAGAAGGAATTTGTTTCCCAGAACTAATCCTTTTTGGATAAAGAGGAAAACGTATTATTCCATCCTGGCCTTGTGACTAGATGGGTCAACTGCTGACTAGGCAGTTTATTTCTTGTCAGATTAAGGTTTTTTGAATAGGCTTCCATAATTTCAATTATATAACATCACACAGTGCTGTGTTATAAATGCTGTGTTCTATTTAAATCTAGGCATTGTTTTTGCCAAGCCTTCTGTCTACCTCTGTTTCTTTGTGTTTTATGTGATTTTTATTATAATAGTGACACTTGCAAAAAGTACTTAAATGCTTGCAAAAAGTAATTAACCTACAGAAATGCACAAAATAAAAATAAATCATTCCCCCTCCTTTTGCCCTCTCTCCAGAGTAAGCCACCATTAGCAATATGATGTTAATCCTTTGGTATTTTTGAACCATACTTTTTTACACAATGGGGCCTACCCTCTCCTATATTTTGTCACATGATTTTCTTATTTGTACAATATTCCATGTTGCTTCAGAGTATTCCATTGGAGGGCTATAAGAATTTAAATCTGATCCATTACTGATGAACATTTATGTTTATCCCAAAATTTTAGTTATGGCCAACATTAAAGTAAACATCTTTATACACAAATAATTTCTATATTAAATTTCTAAAAATGGATCATTGAACAATCTAAACTGCAAAAACTGAGTCAACGGTGATTTACATTTATAATTTTGATTACCATGCTGGTTTTCAAAAATTTCCAACATATCCATCAATAGCATCTTACAGTGTCTATCCCCATACTCTTACCAACACTGAATATATTCATTAGTTTTATTTTTGCTCATCTCAATGATGAAAAAAAAAAAAATCTCACTGTTTTAATTTGTTTTTAATTAGCAGGAGGTTGATCCTCTTTTTATATATTTAAGGTTGTTTGGATTTTATTTCTAGAAAACTGCCTTCTTATACCCCAGTGCCTGGATTTCTATTCAGTTTTTAGGCTTTCTTCCTGATTTTTAAGTTTTCTTTGTATACATCTAAAATAGCTACTTTGATCATGTGTTATGCATGTTTCCCAGTTATTATTGTCTTTATTTTTTTCTATTTATATAAATTTTACTATTGAGAAATTTTAGTATTTTTATGTAGACTTATTTATCATTTTTTTCGTAAATGTTTTTTTGGTTTTTCTGTCATGTCTATGAAGTCCATCCCTATTTTTAGGGATTTTTATATTTTTAACATTCTTTTTTTAAAAATTCATGTGCAAAAATAAAATAAAATAAAAATTCATGTGCTAGTCTAGTAATTTATCATATTTTCATCTTTCAGTGTTAAGTCTTGATTTAATTAGAATTTATTGTCAAGTAAAAAACTAAGGATATGTCCATCCCCTATGTTTTACATGTGTGTGTGTTTGTGTGTGTGTCCTCAAACCTCTAGCATTATTCAGTAAATAATCCTTGGTTTGAAATTATATCTTTATTATATAAATTTAAATTAATTTAAAAGTGTCTTGGCCTTTTTAAATGTTCATTTATCAGTTAGTTTATTTCTATGCCAGAACTCTTCTGTTTTAACTGCTATAATATTCTGAGATACTTTAATGGAACTAATTCTACCCAATTTTTTAATATTATTCTTCCACATAAATATGAGAATTAATTTTTTCAAGTAAAGGGAAAAATGGCAGTTTTTTTTTTTTTTTTTAAGATTTTATTCATTTATTTGACAGAGAGAAACACAGCCAGAGAGGGAACACAAGCAGGGGGAGTGGGAGAGGGAGAAGCAGGCTTCCCGAGGAGCAGGGAGCCCAATGCGGGGCTTAATCCCAGGACCCTGGGATCATGACCTGAGCCGAAAGCAGACGCTTAACGACTGAGCCACCCAGGCGCCCCGAAAAAATGGCAGTTTGATGAAGATTTTCACAACTAAGCCTTCGGACAGTACGGGAAGAGAGCAGATACTATTTCCTTTGGCTGTGTTCCCATTGGCTGTTGAAACAGATAAATTGTTTAGATTTTTAGCAACTTGCTTTATCGAATTGTTTACAGTTTTATTCATTAGGAGCTATTTCACTCATCAGAGGGAATTTCTATGTAATGAAATAGGCTAATTCAGTTACTGAAGCTGTATGAAGGGAGTAAAAAAAAAAAAAAAAACCCCAAATTTTCATTCAGTAGTTTAAAATTTTTGTGCACATGAAAAGCTACACAGCTGCTTATGGACTGCTGGCTCTTGAATTCTCAAAGAAACTGAAAAGGCAAAGGAAAAAACTTACACAGAGGATTTGGGAAGTCAAAGCATGTAATGCCTTCCACTTCATCTCATCATTATGGGTTGAATTAACTTGAATTAATTGGTACTATTAAGCCTAGTTTAAAAAAGAAAAAAAAAATTAGAACCACTAAATGCAAGGGGCGCCTGGGTGGCTCAGTCGGTTTAGTGTGTGCCTTTGGCTTAGGTCATGATCCCAGGGTCCTGAGATCTAGTCCCTTGTTGGGTTCCCTGCTCAGTGGGGAGTCTGCTTCTCCCTCTTCCTCTGCCCCTCCCCCACCCCTGCTCCTGCACGCACTCTCTCTTGCTCTCTCTCTCAAATAAATAAAATCTTAAAAAAAAAAAAGAACCACTAAATGCAAGTAAAAATGGCAAACATAGTAAAATTATGGCTACCTTTCCAAACATAGAATATTTTTAACTTACAACTAATTTAAGCTCTGAAAGTTCAATCTAAATGTGTGGTTTGAACCTTGAATATATCTATTCACGATATAACAGTATGTTGAAAACAAGGTTTCCAGAAAATCTCTCAGATAGAATATATATACAAAATTCCAAAACCAAGTTTCCATGTGCAGATTTCCATAGGAAATTGGGGGGGAGGGGACCCATTTCAGGCCTCCTGGAGTCTTCTAATGGGAGAAATTATATGTGAAGAAGAGGGGCATTTGAAAATGAGACTTCTTTGAGGAGAGCTGCTTGTTGTAGGGCTTTGATTTCCACTTTGTCTTTGAGAGGTGAATAGTGTTGCTCTTTCCCACTGTAAACCTAATAAAGAGGGTTTAAGAGGGTCTCCCACACAGTACCAAAATGGGCTTCCTGCATTTGGGGACTAATGCCTGACTTACACATGAGGAAGCAAAGGCCAACTCTGGGGTAGAGTTTGACTCCTACCCAGGAAATCTTCATGGCAAAGAAAGGCTATATATTTGGAAGTGGGGCCAAGAGAATGTCCCGTATTGAGTTAAGTGGTCATTCCCAGAGTTTATAGGCACAGGTTTGTAGAAGGCCACAACCCAAGTGGTTGTCTTGTACCTTGTCCAGTAGGCCTGTCTGAATCCTGAGACTTGAACCGAAGGAGGCTGGAGGTCTATTGCTGTAGGGCAAAGAGCAGAGGAAAGAAAAACCAGGTAGCTGAATTGAGTTGCATCTAATCAGTCTGAGACAACTGCAAGAGGTAGAGGGTCAAGAGTTAAACCCAAAAAGCCAATGGAAACCTCTGCATCAGAGATAACTTTGACCAGGCCGATGAGGGTCTCCAGCTTTAGCCGTCTGCCTCTCAAAAGATCCACGAGCACCAGCTGAATAACTGACCTTTCTCCTTACCCATTTTCCTTTCCTCTGTCCAGTCCTTCTAGTACCCAGATTTGACTTCTACCAATTAAATCAGCAGTTAGAAAGTGGAGGGAGAGGTAAGACTACACAGGAGAAAAAAATATACTTTCCTTCCTCCACTGCAGAACTTGAGCCCTAAGCTGCCCCAGACTGTGGAAGGAGAAAACAGCAATTTATGCTAACTCGAATGGGAAGTTTTGATTAATATTTCAGGCTGAAAATGCTAACACTGTTACTTAAAGTGATCCTAGGACTGCTATTATATAAGAGGGAGCCAGAAAAAGTCATGGACCTTGCCATGCTTTTATCCAGGGAAAGGGGACATTTATGTCCTATAAATAAAACATAAAATAACAGCAGGAAATCTTTTCCTAACAATACATTTTAGTCAGTTCAACAAACAAGTAGCCAATAAAAGAGAATGGAATTAAAAAATTTATATTAATTCTAGCCCCAAACAGTGTTTTAACCCATAATGTAGATGAAATATCCTGGAGTGCTGGCAAAATACCTTCTTTTTCCAGGCTCATTTCTGCCTCGTTTCAAATCTCAAGTCTTGAACCTTCCCTCCACTCAACTAAGAATCTTATAGATTTAGTCATTAGACTGAGGTATGAGACCTGTCTTCTTGCATTCTGACCACTTGGAAAACAGACACTTGATGTGTCCTCCTCAGCTGAGCCTGTGTGCATGGGAACTCAGGATAGATGATGATAATCCTCTCCTCATCAATCCTCTTTTCCTCAATGCCATCAACCTTAACCCCCACTGAAGATGCCTCAGTGGCTCTCTCAAAAGGGTTTATATACAGAATATTTGTATTTCTTCAAACTCACCAAGGTTATATTGTCTCATGTAGCCACTCTCCCATCCATTTATTCATTTATCCATTTACAAATTATTCACTTATTTTTATAGGGTATTTTACAACATGCCAGATAGTAAGCGTTAAAACAAGCAGGAAAAGAAATGATTGCAAGTGCTAACTGGAAGGTTTTGAGTCTTGGACCTGTGGTCAAAAATAATGGATAAGTATTTGTTGCCCATCTTCGTCATTGAAGTGAACAGAGAGATGAGGAAGATTGATAGTGACAGTTTCTCTGGGCAGGGCTCCTGGAGGGCTGTGCATGTCTCCCTTTCTCCACAAGAGGCCAGGGTTTACTGCCAGACAGTCTCTGAAAAGTGAGTGGAGAGGTGGTGAGCTAGAGAAGGTACCGAACCACAAAATGTTGCAAAACATTTCCACTGCAATAGACTGAATATGTGTGTCCCCCAAAAGTCACATGTTGAAATTCTACCCCCCACTGCCTAGTAAGAAGTGGAACTTTAGGAGATAGTTAGGTCATGAAGGTGGAATCCTCATGAATGAGATCAGCGCCCTTTGAAAAGGCACCTTCAGAGGGCACTCTCACGCTCTCTGCGGCGTGAGGACCAGACAGAAGGTGGCCTTTGTACCAACCAGGCAGCAGACTCTCACCAGACACTGCATCTACTGTCGCCTTGATTTTAGACTTCCTAGCCTCCAGAACTGTGATAAGTAAATGTCTGTTGTTTAAAATTCCATGGTACTCTGTTACAGCAGCCTAAACTGACTAAAGCATTCACACATTACAGAAGAACACACAAAGTCTCTGGTGAGAGAAAAAGCCAGCATGTGGGCATCTACTTTTTTGAGGCCATTAAATCTAGATTACAACTGCACCCATGAAATAAGTTCATTTTAACTGCTTTTCCTCTCATTCTCACTCCTTGTGAAGACCCACACTTGAGTGAATAGAATTAGAAATGAGAAGGTATGGCAAAATAGTGGTTTGGGAAAAGAGTGGACACAGAACATGCTCATTTATCCCCTTCAATCTTTGAGGTCTAGGTCTTGTCAAGGATTGTGACAGGAAATAAAGAAGCTTGAAAATGAATAAAGGATGGAAGTTTTGGTATTACATGATACCAGACTCTTTAATATCTGAGAATGGGTATGGGAAATATAATAAAACTTTCAGGATTTAACAGTAACCAGTTCAGCATTTTTAGCAAATTGGGTATAAGGAGAGAGGGTGTATATAAATCATTAAAATGCAATTCATTTATTCAACCAAAAATGTATTGACCATGTACTATATGCTAGGCATTTTTCCAGGTACTGGGAATATAGCCACGAACCCTGTGTTAGACGCTTTAATATAGGTTTAAGAAAAGGTGATTGGAATTGAAGAAGCAGTTAGTTCTATCCTGGAGTTTGTGGGAAGGCTTCACTAAGGTAATGTTTTTATGTATCTTGACAAAAGTAGAAGTTCGCCAAGGGAGGAGCTACCAGGCATCAGAAACAACGTGTGCAGAGGGAGAAAGCGGAAAGGTTGAGAGAGCAATGAAGGCATGCACTAGGTGTCTGTGTGGTATCTTTGGTAGGAAGCATAGATATTGAGTCAAACGGAACTAAGTTTACATCTGGGTGATATCTTAGTAGCTGAGTAAGAGCTGACAATTGTATTAGCCCTTTGTGCTACATTTTTGCACCTCTTAAGTTGTTCTCAAATTCTAGAGAACATGAACAAAACATACCTTACCTGGTGTTAGGCTCATGCCTCTTCAACCCTCAGGTCATTGCTGTGACCCCCTGATATGCCTGAAGCTATCAAGACTGGAGCTGGAATCCTTCTCTCTCTTCATAGTTAATTTGTTGAAGTCACAAAGAATGCTTCCAGTGACAATTTTCTCTATTAGAACATCGTCATTTCCAGGAAAGTCAGATTTTTTTTTTCCTAAGTGGGAATTGTTTCCCTATATTTCAGATGAAGGAGAGGAGAGCCCCCTAACCGAGAACAGAAGTAAAGCAAGTCACGATTGCAGAGGAAAAGATGTCATAGACCATTCATACACTCTTGGCCACAAAACAGAGCCACATTTGTACAGAGATCCATGCACACATGTAAATAATCATACACATTTTTTATGGAACAATGGACAATACCTATCGCACTCCAGGCCATGTATCCCAGATACATTATCTTATTTAATCCTTCAAACAATCTTACGAAGTTGGCATTGTGATCCACGCATATTAAGTTGTGGATCAGAGAGATGATCCACATGTCACATACTTAATAAATCATAGACCAGCAGTCTCTGACTCCAGAACCCACAGCCTTACCCACTATGGAACACTGCTCTTTTATTTGAATTGTTCTTTATTACAGGCATTTCCCCCCAATTCCCAGAAGCTTATATTAATCTGTGGGAAGCTGAATATGCCCCCCCCAGAACACCCAAGGCCCCCTTCTCTCTGATTTCCAACTATCATCCCTGACTTGGGTCTCACTATGCTGCTTCATGGTTTTCCACTGCAGGTGGGTTATTTCCCCATCTAATACATTTCCAAAAGTTTCAGAGACTGCCCTGTTATTAATCCTAGGTCCTGCCCCCTTGATGTATCCACTTATTTTATCTTCCATGTGTTTCCTTAGCTGTAATTCAAATAGGTCCTTTGGTGTCCTTGCTGCATGCTTGATTATATCTACATCATTATCTCCATTACCATCATTATATTGGGTAGAAATTGAGAACGTCTTTTATGGTTCTTTTTTTGATGTCAATGATTTAGAAGCATGTGAAAATTAATCACTTAAAGGGCAAGTTTATAGTTTATTTCCTACTCATAGAAAGAATTATGGACTGTGGGAGACTTACTCTTTCCAGTGGACAATTACATGACCATTTTAATCAGAAGCCCCACTCCCAAAATCAGCTGTGCAATGTGCTGGTTCCCTCCAGTCATATGACACTTGCTGAACAGGATGCTTTAAAATGCAGATGCATTTCCTGACTCTGTCAGTCTGTTTTCCTGGTGTCCATATGGAGGTTGTATAAATTCAATCTAGGGATTTGACAGGTTATTTCTTTGGACAGCAGAACCAGGACACGCTGTTCACCTAAACACTGTCAGTTTAGGCATCAAATGTACACAGTCTCTGCCAAGGCTGACATCTCATCCTTCCCTCCTCTCTCAAGAAGGGAAGCTCCCTGGCCAAGCCTACCCAAAATAATTCCTTCAGTTGTACCTGGTACTTCTTAACTCCTTTGAGGCAGGTGACAATTTCTAAATCCTTAGTCACACTAGTTCCTCCTATCACCAAATTAACGAGGTAGAATTAAAAGTCTGTTGACCACATGGGCAGAGAGGAAGGAAAAATTACAATTTTTTATCATCTCAAAGTTTTGACAGTTGTTTAAACACACTCAATAAGGTGATTGCTCTTATCCACAATCATTGAGTTCTAAAGGCTATTTTTCTAATAAATACCACTTTGCCCAGTAGCTATATTCCAAAGTTGCCTTGTAGACATGAATTTCATATGGGCAGCATCATATTATAAACATTGCTGAGGGATTTAATTATACCAAGATATTATCATTATTGTTTTTAACGTCATCATCGTTTCTGCAACACCTGTTTCTTGGTAAGCACTTCACATTTATTCTAACTCAATTCTTACCACAATATTACTAAGTAGTAATTATCACCATTTTCCTTATGAGAAAACCAAGGACCAGATATATTAATTTTATCTTCCAAGACCATTAACCTAAGAAGTGATAGGATTTTTATCAAGGTTTGCTAATGCCAGGGACTAAATACTTTCCTTCCCATCATAATGGTTTTCAATATTGACATGAAAAAAAAAAAAAAGATGAAATCATTTGTAAAAGGAATAACCCTATGTAATGAAAAATATTACTAAAAATGCAAGTAACATGCTCTTTTTATTTTTATTTTTATTTTTTGTAGCATTCATGGGCAGTGGAAGGAGTATGGGAGTAAGGGTGGACAGAAAGAGATTTTTAATTTGGATGCTACTTTGGGAAGCTATCCTAGAATTCATCTGGTCCAGTTCTTTTGCATCAGTTCCAAGTTTGTGGTTGAGAGAGGTTAACTCACTTGCCTAATTCCAGGTATTATTAAGGGGTAAACTCCAGGGCCAGACCCAAGTATTTGGACTCATGGTGCAAAGCAGAATAGCCGAAATGCCTTGATTTTGAACTCCCTACTGGTTTGGGCTTGATAACTCCTCAAAAAATTTCACAAACTTAGTCTTGTTAAAAAATGGAAGGATTAATAATATGGATAAAGTTTATATTTTGTTTTGTCGGTTAATTTTAAATGAAATTTAGAGGAGTACTAAAAGGCTAATCTACTTTTATTATAGGTAAATTTTCTTATACCATAAAATGAAAAGCCAGAAATGTCTACAAATGAAAATTTCACTTTTAGAGAGTTTTTTAAAGAGATTATATTCAGTTTTCATAAGAATTGAAAGCTTCACTCTACTCCTTGAAAAAAGGATTGTCCTGTGGATTTATGTCAACATCTAATCCCTTAATCTTCATTTTTCAAAGACCCCAGGAAGACAAGAGGCCAAATACCAATAGAAACTATTTGTGACTTTCGATGGTTTCTGGTTAGGTAATCTCAGGTGGCTAAGAGAACAGAACAAGTCTGGATGGAGTCTAGGTACGGTGTAGCTACAATGCAGTTGGGAGTCCCATTATCAAGGTCTTTCATTCCACCTGGAGAATCCAGAAGTAGATGATGAAGATGTAATGTCTTGTAACACAGAATAGGACCTTTGCTTCCACAAAATCAGTGGTGCCATTTCTTTTCCAGCTTCACCATTTTGAACTTCATTTTTTAGGTTTTATGGTTATCAAAGATTTCCCCTCACCTTCACCTTTAAAAGGTAAATATGCCTTGGAGTCATATTAAAATATCAGCAAAGATTATCTACTAAAATTTTAGTTGATACATTATTTCTCCTTAAGGAGGATAGTTCATTAGCTTTGGCAATTTAGAGCAACATTACTTAACCACTGTTCTCTTCCTCTCCATCCTCCCCCTCCATTACTTTCAAATCAATGGTTCACAAAAAACAAGATCTGCACAGATGGGTATGAAGGAAAATGATGGCTTTGAGGAGCCATGAGAGGACAATGAGATAAACACAACTTATTTAGCAGTATCATCTCTAGCACAATAGCCATCAATTTCCAGAGCATTGATATAAGTTATTTTGGAATTTGTCAGGAGTCTGAGCTTTAGGAATCTTCTAGTGAATTCAAAACAGACAGAAGATGAATACTTGGGATCTTACCCTCAATCACAATTTCCCACCTTGAAGGACAGGGTGATTGGTTTAACATGGATCCAAGCTATCACACAACTAAACAGACTATCTCAGAGATTCTGGACATGCTTTCCTCTCCCCAGAAAAGATTCATTCTCCAGTCACTCACTCTCCCTGTCACTGATGAATCTTTCTCACATCCCTCAGGTGCAATTGGAGGCAGGAGAATGGTTGACAACCATAAAGTGAGATCCTGTTGCTTGATTCTGGTACATTTTTCCTCCTAGTCTTAAACAGAATGGTGAATTTGAGTATTTGGTAAGAACAAACAAGAACATGAAAGAGATTTGGCCACAATCTAGGTAAAGTGTTAAAAATGATATTATATCTCTTAATGCTATCAGTTACAAAATTTTGTGATTAGATCAAAAACAATTTACAGGAAGAGATTATATCCAAGGCCACAGAATTCCATGACCAAATCTGAAATCATTTATATCGATCAAGGAAGTAAAATTGGAGTTTTATGTTCTTTCCTTACTCCTTGATTGTAGTAATATAAAATGTATTTATAGAGAACTTTAATACAAACTATGTCCCAAGTTTTGTGTTTTCCAATGCACTACATTTGCCATTAGTGGAAATGAGACCCCATTTCAACACAGAATCTGAAAGATTATTTTACCCAGTTTATTAAATCAAGCGCTGCCTAGCAACAATTATAAGACGACAGGTAGAAGCTTCCTGACCAGATGTGATCCCATATGCTGTCATTGTTAATGATCTGTGAGGATTCTCATGGTCATCCTCTCCTTCCCACTTGTTCTGAAAGCATCTTTCCAAGCCCTGAGCATTCTCTTAGGGAAGCATTTAACATGTAATATCTTAACTCAGGGCAATTTCTTTCAACCCTCCCTGGGTTTACCATACTTGATTCAGTGAATTGTATATGCATTATTCCTGAGACCTGGTTTTATTCTACTCAAAATGTATTTGTTTGGGTATGACATGTTTTCCAATTGTTGACCTCTATGGCATTTATCAAAAATGTAGGGATTCAGGTAAAACATTTGGTCATGGTGAAACAAACAAACAAATTTGCATTACTGTTTTTTGTCTACTCATTTTGATATTTCTTGTTTCACACACACACAAAGTACTATTTGGCTTTATAAATAGTGTAGAAGCATATTTAACTTGAACTTTAATATCTCCCTTAAGCTTTGATGTGAAGTGCACATATTTATTTAAATAATTTATAGAGTATGGTAAGCAGGAATTCCAGGATTAGAAAAGCACTATTATTCATAATAATTGTCTAAGCCATTTATTATATTAATATTCACTTTCTCTTAGGCCTTGTGCTGAGCTTTTATTTATTTGTTTATTTGATTAGTTGTTTTATTTATTTTAGTTGATTATCCCAGAGATCCTAGGAGAGAAATACTATCATATTCTCCAGTTTACAGATGAAAAATTTAAGTTTAACAAAGTTTAGAATAATATGGAAACAACAGAATCGGGATTCAAACACAGAGAATCTGACTGAAAATTCCTTGCACTTATTTACAGCATTAAACTACTTCAAATAGTGGTTTGCTATACAGTGGGGTATCCAATCAAAAGATTACAGTACCTGCTCAACATGCCCTCACTATTTTAAAAATGGAAGAAATAGTGCTTATTCTTCCAGATGAGCAGGGATCTCTACCTCATCTATTGTAAATTTATCATCTTCTTTACCAAAGCATATTATTTACCAACTGATTATATTGCTGTATGTGATACAACATTGCATTGCTGCTTCTGTTTGCTAGATATATGACCAAAGTCTCATTTAAGTCAGACGTAAAACAAGATTATAGGAAGCTATCTTTGCATAAATGAGATAATTGATTCAAATCACCTAATGTAGTGTCCAGTATAAAAATGTCAACAGACATTAATTCCTTTCCTTCTGACATCATCACTATTCTTTGTCTTGAATAGCAAGTTTCTAGAAACAGTCACCAGGCATTTCCTAAAAAATGTGTTTCAAAAAAAAAAAAATATTTGTTGTTTTTTGATTTTAAAAGCAATGCATGTACTTTGTGGAATATTTGGAAATTACAGGATGCATTATAAAGGACAAATAAAAATAACTTGAGTACTGTGAGAAAACAGATGGCACACTCAATCCAAATGATTTAGGCAAGGTTTAAAGATATTAAGAAGTTTCCAGGAGACCCAGTATTGGGGAGACCTTACCACACTTAGGCCTGCAAGGAGAAGTGGAGGGAATGGTTAGTAGAACAGAAGTTATATGGAGTGGGTTGCTTCATAGAAGCCTTGGCCTTCATTAGATGAACACAGTCACGCCACATGGCTTAACAAGGATAGAGGGAATTAATTCCCTGATGTCATCTTCCTACCACCTCTGAAAGTCTTTCCAGGAACTTCCACTTGCTGAACCTGAAACAAAGCCAGAAAGCAAAGGAACCAAGTTAAGGAAACTTCAAGGTCAGCCTCCCAGGATTTAGAGTAGAATGGAGAAGGCTGAAGAGTGGATTTAGGGAAGCTAGAAGAGAGTCAGCTCCTGGAATAATTTGGTGTTTCTAATTGGTAGCACAGCATTCGGTTTAAGTACCCTTAATAACTTTAGTTGGTATTGCTGAGGATTAGGCCCAGAATTTATTTATGCTATAATCATGTCACACATCATAAAGCATTTCTATAATTCAGTACTTGTGGGAGATAGTTCTTTTTGACCTTTATCCATTTAGTCTGAAAAGCTCTCAACCATCTTCATGAGCAAATCCCCAACTGTTTCAATTATCTCAGTTGTACTTTTGTATTCCTTTTCCTATTTTATTAGAGTTTTATGTTCTAATGATTAATACATGTGTAAATCTTGCATTAATTGAGATTTTTTGGTTATAAATATCAGAAATGGAATCCAAATGAGTTTAAACAAAAGATTTTATTGGTATGCACATCTTTAAATTACACAGGTAGAGTTAGGAATAGGGTGTAGCTGCATTTAGAGGCTTGACACTAATATCATAATTCCTCTTTCTCTCAGGTGATGTTTATAAGCATAGATAGAGCTATCTAATTCTCTCTCTCATCTATTTATCCATTCTTCTATCTCTGTATCTATATTTGCAACTGCATATATATAGAAATATATGTTATATCTGTATCTATAACTGTACCTATATTTTTATAGATACCATAAAACATCTACACCATTTTCCTCTGTATTGGCTTTATTCTCAAGCAAGCTTTCTTTACATACAAAAGTTGCAAAGGTGACCATTGACAGTTATAGGTGACAGACTAAAATCTCAGCCACCCAACAAAAGAGAAACCTTCCAGTTTTTCTAGCAAAAACCTCTGTGATGATTCTTACAGCCTGCCTTGGGCCATTTCACTATCACTGAATAAATCACTACAGACAGAGAGAGGTAATGCTTTTACAGGTGAGGCATAGGTCAACGCTGTTGAAGTTTTGCTTTTGTATATCCATCTGGATATTTCATGGCATTTTTTGTGAGGTACATTGCTAAAAACCAGGTTTAAGTGACATGACTCCACTGCGTATAAGGAGCTCTGGGAGGAGAGATAGTATCAAGCTGGGAAGAAATGGATAATTTGTTTGAAACCAAACTGGCCAATATCCTACTTGAAAAAGAAAGAGATAAGAATCATTTACTAAAAGACAGACAATAACTTGTATGGTAGCTTAGTTACTAGGAAAGATTTAACAAGATATCATAGAAAATCAAAACATATAAGCAAATCATCTTTGAAATAAAACTTTCTCCAAAACTTCTTAAAAATAAGAGGGAAAGTAAATAAAACACATTAGCCATGGTGGCTGAAAGCAAAACGATCTTTCATAGCCATAATTTGTATATCTATAAAATCTACTTTAAATAAATCTTAACCATTAACCAATCATGAAAGTAATAAAAGCTTCTAGAAATAGGACTCAAATAATATTAAAGCTCTAACACAGTAGTAGAGCAATGAATGTGTAAATGAAAATACAATTCAATCCAACAAATCTTTCAAACCAACAAAATAAAACCATGGCCCTGCTTGTTTTGTAAATGCTTTCAATTATGTGTGGAATACATTCCTTCCTAAACTCTTACATTTTGAATCTGAATTCCCTTGTGCCATCTCTTTATAAAGAAGGTCTCTAGAAAAATGAAGTGCATATGCAAGACACTATAGTCCCTAAGCTTGATGAGTTGTGTCAATCCAAAATATAAATCTGTCTGCTTTGGATAGCGCTGAACCAAGACCAATTATTAAAACTTGGGGCATAATGTGACATGTTAGGCAGAATTCTAATACAGCCCCCAAGATTCCTGCCTCCTTGTGTACTTTCCTTTATATTTCCCTCCCTTTCAGGGTGAGTAGGACTGTGGATATGATGGGATATCTTGTGTGTGACAGGAAACATTATATAACAAAGTTGGAGGGATTTTTTAGATGTAATTAAGGCCCCTAATCAATTGTTTCTGAGTTATTCAAAGAAAGCATATTCCTGCCAGACCTAACTTATTGAGGTGAAGTGCTCTAAAAGATGGTCTAAAGGAAAGAGACAAGAAGCAGCTACAGATGGGTTCTTGTTAACCTTGAATTGGCAACCAGACATGTTGGAGAGGGCTATATGGTGGGAATCACAGGCAGACACAAGGAGCTAAGGGTCTCACTCCTACAACCACAAGAAATGAACTGTGTCAACAAACAAACAGTGAGTTCAAAAGAGGACCCTGAACCTCAAATGAGACTGGAGCCCTAGCCAACACCTTGACTATAACCTTCTTAGACCCCAAGCAAAGGACTGAGGTGAGATGTGCCCTGATTTGCCACCTGTGGAAACTGAGATACTACATGTGTGTTGTCCTAAGCTGCTAAAGTTGTTGCAATTTGTTCCATAGCAACAGAAAACTCATAAACACGGCTTATCCTCATTTTGAAAATAGAAAGTTACCATTTCCATATGTAATTTCTCTCATTCTGAAATTCTCTGTGTTAAGATAAGCAGTGCAGTCACTTAGGAGTTGTCTGTACATCAAAAAGAAAATCATCGTCTTCATGAGCTTTCTCCTACACAATAAAAATTCTCCTTCTAACTCTGTTTTGCATTTCTTAAAGCCAGATTTTTTTTATAAACCTGCAAGTCAATGCATTAAAAATTATGTTTCCAGATTAAAGCACATTCCTGAGTTAGGAACTTTGAAATGAAGAGATGGAGGCTGCTCAGGAGTTCTATCCTTAGTATTAGACCCTTTGGTATCTTCACCAGTGGAAAAGGAGAAGTATTTTCTCTAAGTCCTATAGCCAGGAGCTATAGTGCAATTCACTCCTCAGCCTCAGGGCTGAACAGGGGGCTGAGAACATAAGGAAAGTTAGAAAATAAAGGACTTTGGATTTTCTTTCCTTTGAAATGCTCTTCCATTAACAATATTGCTAGCTAAGTAATTATGGATGGGGATTTTTAGAAGGAGATATGTGCAACATACATGCATCCACGACAAGGTCAAGTTATAGGTTATCCCAGAGACATCCAGAATTTAATTAGAAAAGCCCAGCTTGACATTGTGTCATGTCCAATGTCCACTAATGTAAGGTGATGTCTTTGGGTGCAGGAGTGGTGAAAAGGCAGATGAGTGCTTTATCTAATAATAACTCAAAGATCGATGTGAGCTTGGCCAAGTACTGCTGAAAGGCAGAGGAGAAAAGAACCCACAACTTTGTGAGTAAGCTCCAACTTCTGGGATTGAATATTTGATATGGAAACCAATACATTTTATTTTTGTGTATATATTTTATTTATACATTTATGTATACATGTACATATATATGTATATATAAATGTATATATTTATACATTTGATTTATTCAACACATTTATTGAACACCTACCATATATCAGCCACTGTTTGAAACAAAAATGGCATAATGATGAAGGGAACTCCTTTTCCATAAAGCAATTGGGAAGGTAGAGTGGGTATTTACAACAATATATTTCTATTACACTATGAGTTTGAAGGCCTATATTTCTTTCTTCTTTTTTCGCTTTTCTTTTTTTGAGGGTATCTATGGCTCCTTAATAGAGGTCCAAAACTTCTTAATAAATGGGTATTAAATGAATAAATGAAGGAATAGATTACCAGTTCACTCACTACTTAGAGCATAAACCATAAAATCTAAGTAAAATTATCCTACTTCCCTGCCTTAACATATGTCTTCAAACATAAACAGTAAATGGAAGCTGACATAGAAGCCTCATAGCTGGAGGTGAAAAAAAAATGATAGAAAAAAACACATGTTTCTGAAGGGTAAAGTGGAGTCCCATTTATCCCGAGTTCTCAATTGCTTCTGAGAGTAGCAGTGGTGGCTTCAATCTTTGTATAACAAACATTTCTGGGTACTTAATAAGTCCCAGTTACTATACTAGGAACTACAGACCCTGAAATAAACATAAGTTCCTGCCCTCAAGGATAAATTCATATATAAACAATAACAACTCAGCATAGTACATGCTGATATAAAGTATTTTGCAGGGGTATGTGAGATTATATAAGAGGCCCACCCAACCAAAGGAGTTGTTGAGTATGTGTGTGGGCAAAGAGGATAGTGGAGGGGTCACCTAAGAGTTCCCCAAAGTGGTAATATCTAAATTGAGTTTTGAAAAATAATTAGGAGTTAGTTTAAGGAGAAGAGGGAAGGGTATTCTAGGCAGAGAGTGACTTGTAAAAACATGGGAGATTATGGAAGCAGTGAAGGGAATGAACTTTAAAAAGAAGCAAAACTCAAGGCAGGAAGGCCCATGAGAAGTCTCTACATGATAATGGAAAATTATAAGGGCCTGAGACGAAGTAATAAAATAGGATGGATCAAAGGAGTTGAATTTGACAGAAATTAAGGGGAAAAAAAAGATAGGACTTGGTAACTGTAAATGTGGTATATAAACCCAACAGAGGAAAAAGGGAACATTTCCAGGTGGCATTCCCAGTTACATGATGGGTAAATGGCAGGGCCATGAATCTAACCCAGGTCTATCTGAGCCCCAAACTTTTGATCCTGTCTTCTATTATATCATACTCCTTTTTCTTTTTTTAATAATAAAGGAGAAGCATTTGCAAGCCATAAGAACATTAAAAATTATATCATACTTCATCATACTCTTTCAAAAAAATAAAAATAAAACAGAGGAAAATCCTTCACAATACTGCTGGGCAGCCATAAGACCATTCAAACCAGAGAAAGCTGAAAATGGGATTTACGTTAGCCATGGAAAGGTAGGTAAGTCAAGGATGAGCACATGGATAGGTGAAAAGATGGAGGTAGATGGAAAGTTCCAATTAAAGATTCAAGACAGAGAGAAAGACAGGAAGCAGAAAGTCCAAAATGAATCCAAAGAACAGAAGCTGTAACCCAGAGGAATCCATTTAGGATTCAGTCATTGAGAAATCCAAACAGGCAGGAACACTGGGGAGAGCCAGCAGTACAAAGAGAAGATTCAGTTACTGAAAGTCAGAAGACCAAGGGTAGCAAGTTCAACTCTGAGAGAAATGAAATACTAGACAAGGTCCTAATCACTATCGAACAAGAAAGAACCCATTCATGGAGAACGAGAATCCCATAGTCTAAAGAAAGCTGGTAGCAAGGTTGATTCACTGTT
Source organism: Phoca vitulina (assembly GCF_004348235.1). Taxonomy (NCBI): domain Eukaryota; kingdom Metazoa; phylum Chordata; class Mammalia; order Carnivora; family Phocidae; genus Phoca; species Phoca vitulina. The sequence continues at coordinate 18,535,835 of NW_022589719.1, read as the reverse complement.
ATTTTATAAATAAATTGCTGACAAAAGACTCTTGTATTTGCCCTCTGAGAACGTGTGGTCTTATGATCTGAGTAAGGATCAAATACCCAGAGATTCAGTGCACTCTGCTGTACAAGTTACAGAGTTACACGGACAAGATGCCAGGAAGGTCATTGCAGATATTTTTGTGGTTTTTTTCCCCCTGTGATTTTAAATTACTTGAGTTAAGCCAGAAGCATTGGAATCACATCTGCCAAGTGCTTACATACACGCAAATTCTGTTTTCCTTTTCTAGTTAATATATTTTCTCACCTCTGGGATTTTCTTACATCACCCTGGCAGTGCAAAGCAGCTAAATTTCCATGTAGCCTTTGAACTCTGAAAGGCTTCCACTGAAGAGCCAATTTTACAGTTACTTGCAAAGTGACTATGGACAGCTACTTAAAAATCTCAAATTTTACTTTACTCACTCATCCCGTGGGTGTTCATAATATATACACCTTACAGTGTCGTGAGTTTGAGATGATTGCATAATTCTTGGGAATGTCTAGCAAAATGTAAAACACTAATGAAAATGTCAAGTATCATATAAGCTGATAAGTAACTGAGTAGTATTAAAATCTATAATTGTCCTATAAATCAAGACAAATTTTTTTCTTAGGATAAGAAATTTTTGCATGCAGGGCTCAATACAAATTTGAGAATAAATTTAAAAAAATGTATATTTCAATTTTATTAACATAAAGTTGGTTATTTAGACATATTCTCGTTTGAACTTTTTTTTAATGAGTTGTATTACTAGTTTTTCTTTCCTAATGAAAATCCTTTCCTCTCATTTAAGCAGGTAGGTTTTATAATTTGTTTTACCACTTGAGAGTTGTCCCAGAATTCCCTATGAGATAATAAATTTGCATTTTGCATGCATTTTGGAGTTCCTTTGCACCCTAACTCTTCAGGTGTCACGCCCTTGCTAACCTCGCTATTGAGGGCGCACCAAAGATGCCTTCATCTACCAGGAGACACAATGATCAATGTTTAATAAGGTCTTCAGTCTGCTGAGATTTGATCATTTTATAATGCCTCGTAAAATTTTGTGACCAAGAAGCGTGTCAGATAATAGGGCTAAAGGGCAATAGAAGTCTATTTCACATTTTACATCAACTTAGTTAGAAAAGTTACCTGGTAACTGGAACGCACCAGGTATCCTAGGGTAGACTTAACTGCAAAGTCAGTTCTTCATCTTCAGAGATGGTGAGTCATATTTATTAAAACCATGGACTATGGAGTCAGACAGCTCTGGTCTTGAGATGGGTTCTGCCACTACTATGGCTGCCATGAGTTTGTAAACTGTATGAACTACTGTTTTCCAATCTTTAAGTGGGAAACTAGCAAATTCTCTACCTCATTGGGTTGTTCAGATTAGAGAAAAGCAAGCACCAGCACAAAGAAAGCTATCAGGAGAGGTGAGTTGTGGCTGTTGTTATTGTTGAGTGCACCAGGAAACATAGAGCTCTTTAATTCTGCTTTAGAATTTGTCTTCAATTAGATCTCAATTTGGAAATATAACCAGATTGTAGAACACAATCCAGTTGGGATGCTATAAATGTGAAACAAATGCAAAGCCTAAAACTGGCTAATTGCTTTTTGTGTATGGAAATGGAGGTTGTATTGGTTTCTTGTGGCTATTGTAACAAATTACCACAAACTTCATGATATAAAATGACAGGAAGTTGTTATCTCACAGTTCTGGAGGCCAGAAGTCCATTATAAGTTTCACTGGGCTGAAAGCAAAGTGTTGGTCAGGCTGAGCTCTCTTGGAACCTCTAGGGGAGAATCATTCCTTGCTTCTTCCAGCTTCTGGTGGCTGCCAGCATTCCTTGGCTTGTGGCCACATCCCTCCAATCTCTGTCTCTGTGGTCACATTGCCTTCTCCTCTTCTTCAATCACTCTCTGTCCCCCTCTTATAAGAATGCATTGATTTCAGTTAAAACCCACCTGGATGATTCAGGATAATCTCCCCATCTCAAAATCTCTAATCATACGTTGGATAATTGAATTTAAATAAAAAAAAAAAATTTTAGAAGAAATCACCAAGAAGGGAATGATTTAAAAACATAAGGTATGCCTATGAGATGTAATACTTCACAGTTCATAAAATGATGGCAATGAAACCTACTTAATAAAAGGATAAAAATGCTTATAATGTTAAGCAAATATGCAGTTTGGTAACTTCAGTGTAGAATGCAAACCACACATTATTCATAGCAAAGAGTGGAGAGGAACACCACAAATGATAATAATGGTCCCCCCACTCCCCCCCAAAAAAATCTCTAATCACATCTGCAAAATCTTTTTCTTTTTCTCCCATATAAGATGACACTCAGGTTTTAGGGATTAGGGCATGGATATCATGTGAGGGCCGTTCATCAGTCTACAACAGATCACCATGAAAATTTTCCTCATGTAACCATAACCAGAATCAAGATAAAAAATTTTTTATAAATGTTGTATTTGTTTGAATTAGGTTAAACTGAAAATAATAAAAGCCTCAAGATTACAGTGGCTTAAACACAAAGGTTTTTATTTTTCTGTCATTAAAATAAGTCTAAAAAATAAGTCTAACAGAAATCCACACACATATGTGAATCAGGCATTTTCTGTCTTCCTACTCTACAGTCTTTGGCATCCCAGCTCATAGACCAACGTGGTAGTTTAAAGCTTCCTTCAGCCCATCAACTTGATGCTCCAACTGGCACAAAACAAGGGAAAAAGAAATTAAGTGACTTTCTGAGGTACCTCACCAAATAACTATTTTTACTGGCTTCCCTTATTTGCAAAGGAGATTATCAGTGGGGCACAATGTCCAGTTTCTGACACCAAAAAGATTAAGAGAATACATATTGGTTAGATAGCTATCCAGTGCCAAATTAACCAGATAACTGTTCTAATTTGAACATTGTGGAAAGAAGATTTATATTCTCTCTCAGGACCTGTTTACATTAGAGGCAGTCATAATAGAACTTTTATTATGAAATGTGCAAATAGTGAAAGAATGTTGAGATATTAAAATAGTAGTCATAATTACTATATCCCCACCACTATATTTAAAAACTAACATGTAGCCATATTTGGTTTACCACTTTATTCATCTGTTTATCTTTTTATCTAATCTATTTAATATTTTCCACCAATTAAAAGATTGAAAGTAAGCTGCTGAGCAAGTCATGATAGTTTACCCTTAAATACTTCAACAAGTTTCTACTAAAAATAAGAACATTCTTTTGTATCACCTCAATACCATCACACCTAAGAAAATGAACAATAATTTCCTAATATTAGCTAACATAATGTTAATGCTTAAATTTCCTCTTTTCTCTAAAAAAAAAATCCTGTACTGCATTTATAAATTCATACAGTGTATCTGTTGGATTTTTTTAGTCTTTTTTAATCCACAACAATTCCTCATTTCTGCCTGATATTGATTCCAATAGGCCAGTTGTCCTATAAAAGGTCTTATATTCTGGCATTGTCAGATTGTTCCCTTGTGGGGTATGTTAACTATTTTTTTTCTCTATCTTCTTTATATTGTGAACTATAAATTAGGTCTAAAGCCTTGATTTTTGCCTTTGGCAGAAAAGACTTGAAGAACCATGCTGTGTACTTCATTTTGCCTCATATCATGAGGCATATATTGTCAGGTTGTTTCAGTATTAATGATTCCATGTCTAACAACTTTGGAAAGTATGGTTGTCAGATCACTTCTTTGAGGTTTGTTTTTTCTATTGACTATTAGCAAGTAACCTGATTCTTTGGCACTATGAGACTAATAAGACTAATGTTTTCAGCATCCATCGCTTTCTGAAACAATGAATTCATCAGGGACTTTAAAATGGTGTTTTTCTATCATATTCATTACACATATTAGCTGGTATTCTTCTGAAAAAGAACTTTGCCACCACAACTTGAGGATAAACAAGTAATCTTAAGAAGAGAGAGAGAGAAAGTTTAATTATTTCTCTTTTATTCCTAATTTTCATAGAAAAGCATTGGTATAACAATCATTTCCACTGATGGTCAATGTGTGCATGTGTGTATACTTCCTTCCCTGTTTGGTTTTAATTTTCACCATATTTTTTATTTATGCCATGTTTTAAGATCAAGTATCATCATTTTTCTTTGTTATGCTCAAATTATGACAAATTTGGCCCATGAGTGCCCCTGAAAGCTATCTCCTTTGTCTTCTTGATATGCCCCCACATGGTTTTGAGCCCTCTCTGCTTTCCAGATGAGAAGGAAGTCCCAGGTTCATCCTCTAATTTCCTTGCTTGGAGTTAGTTAGGATGTAGACTCCAGGTCTTCTGGGATGCTACTGTTCCTAGGCTTTTCCAGTACACAGTGCTAACAAATGTGTATGTCTTTTCTCTGACACTAAAACCTGTTTCAATATTTAAATATTTACTTGTTTGTTTTCTTCTGTGAGATTCAAAAATTAATTCCAATTGTGCAGTTAATAATATATTAACGATAAGCCTTGTGAGTGAAGTTATTTGAAGTTGTTTGTTTCTTGTTGAAGTTTTCATTTGGTCCCACCGACTGTGTCCTACAGAAATCTGTGTTTATATTACTATATATAGAGTTAAGATGAATTATTCAGTTTGTTTCCAAGTTTAAATTCTGTACCTTTTGCATTTCATTTTCCTTTTGGGGTGTATAAAGCATTTAAGTAGTTCAAAAAAGCATACTCAGAAAGTTTTGCTTTTACTTCTATTTTTTTTCTTCCATTTCAGTTTCCACCATCCCAAATTCTATAACTAATAAGTATTAGTTTCTGTTTATGTCTCCTGTGATATTTCTTGCTTAACTTATCCTTATTTCCATTTCTTTCTTATATAAAAAGAAAATTGCTAGATACCTTTATCTTCATTCTGTCTTCTCTCTCTTGTAGATCACTCCAAAATGGGGTACAGAAAACTGCCTTGATTTGTTTCCTTATATGTGGGTTTATTTTTTAGGATGCCATAATATTCCATTGTTTTTATGTCCCATATTGTTAGACATCTGGATAGTTTTAAATAGTTTTCTATTATAGTTACTGTGACAGTGACTAACCTTGTGCATATAGTATATATTTCTGGAGATGTATCTTCAGGAATGATTCCTAAAGGTAAGATTACTGGATCAAAGAACAAAGGTATAATTATTAGATATTGAAAAACTTTTAAACATTGGACTCGTACATTTTGTACTTCTACCAGAAATACATGAGAATGTATGTTTCTTTCTTTCTAACCTCTCCAGTAAAGAATACTGCCACACTTAAATTTTTGCCAAGTTGATGGTTGTGGCACATAGTGTTTTAGTAATGTTTTCATTTACATATGATTTTTTATGGGTTAAGTTAAACACCTTTTTATACATTTTAGGACCTTTTTTTTTTTTTTTTAAGTAGTGAGATGTATTTTCTTTTTTTCTGGAGATGTGTTTTGGATTATTGTTTGAAATATTCTGTTTAAGTGTTGTATTTTTTTTTCTTTTCAAAGAACAATGCAATTTGTGTATTAGCTAGTCATTGCCAATCTTCTATGTTAAGCTATGTTTAAATATCATTTTTACCTATTTCTTTGCTTTTATTTATTTGAGGTTCTTTCTTCAATGTCCCATTTGGTAGAATACACTTTCCCTTGGTTTCCTATTAAGCCATTATTTAAGATGATTTTGCCTTTTTCTTCCATTGTTTCTTCCTATAGTCAGCAATGATTTCAATCTTCCTCGTCTTTATCCATTTTTATTCAGCGTATTTGAGTTCCTGAAGTGTGCTTTTTTTCATATCTGCAATTGCTTGCTTAATTCATGGTGGCTGCTTTTATCAATTTTGTTTTCTAAATCATGGGTCCTGTTACCTTGCTTCTCCACAGCAAGAATTGACAAAGCTTTCTATTTTGTTTTTTTGGCTCATCTACCATGTTTCCAAACCATGGAAGGGCTTGTGCTCTCTCTCTTTTTTTTACTACAGTCACCAGATTTTTTCAGCATCTGAGGAATTCTTTTTCCTCTTCATCCTTCCATAGCTTTCGTCACCTCAAGAGACCTGTCCCCCCTCCAGTTTTACCCCCAGCTTCAGTGAGTTGCTGCCATGCATGAGATAATGCCAGTGCTCCTCATGATTTTCTCTCAGCTCTCATGACCTCACTCAGCATCAGATCACCACCTTGAAAACAGGAAGGTCTGGCATGACTGGAAGGGATTCCCCTGTGCTCAGCCTTGGGTATTCTGTGAGTGTGTCCTCACCCAAGAACCAGGGGAAAGAAGTTCAGGTGAGTGGAAACTTAATCTCTGACTGGGGCCCTCTGAATTGTAAGACATCATGCCAACCACACAGAGATATTGAAAATTTACAAGAAGGTTGACTTGTTTCTCTTTATCCTCGTGGTACATTTACTCTTCTTTTTATTATTCTATTAGGAATGAAATCAGATATGGGTCTTTCTCTCCTAGGATAAGCTTGTCTCTTTCTGGAATTTGGTTTATTTAGGCTCTTTCTGCCCTCAGCTTATCTGATGAAATCTTAGAAGCTATAATTGATTTTTTTTAGCTTATTGTGTTTTGTTTTTTGTTTTCTGTTTTTTTTTTTTTTTTTTTTTTGAGAGAGAGAGAGAGAGAATGAGAGAGGAGGGGGAGAGAGAGAATCTTAAGCAGGCTCCAAGCCCAGCACAGAGCCCAACACAGGACTCGATCTCACAACCCTGAGTTCAGGACCTGAGCCAACATCAAGAGCCACCCCAGCACAGGGCTTATTGTCTTTTGTTGTTGTTGTTATTGTTCTGATTGTTAGGGTAGGAGAAAGAGTCTCATTCAACCTCTTATACTCTGTTTGAAAACTTAGAATTTGTTTTAAAGAATTAAATTTGCCCCCTACTGAAATACAGAATTAGTCTAGAAGTACTAAAGTGATAATCTCTTGTTTTGGTTGTGCTATGGGCCAATGATTTTGGCCAGGCTGCCTGGGTAGCAGGTGTCCTTATTCTGTCATTAATTCATGTAAGGACTCCTGGATCTACTTCATTGGCTATAAAAGATGAACTTCCTGGACACAGTAGGCCATTCGTGAGTTTCAAATTCAATATGATGATAATGAACCTAACAAGTGAAATTGACTTCTCTAATGAACCAAGTGTTAGATGGTATGAGTGACAGAGCATGTATGATTATCTCTTTTAGCAGTAATCATTCATTTGTTTGGTGCTTCCTAATTTATAAGTACTTTCATGTACGTTATTTCATTTCCTTTTCACAATATTCCTATCAGGTACTAAATATCATTCCCAAATAACAGGTGAAGAAATTGATGCTTGCCCAGTCACTGAGATGGCCACTTAGCTATCCCTTTTAAGCATCTGATTTTAAAGACCTCATATTTTGTTCCTATTTCAGGCTCATCTGATATCTTAACAAAGCAGAAAATACAGACCAAACAGATAAACAAAAATCTGCCAAAACTAAGGGAACATGACAAAAATAAGCAAACATATTAAAATGTAGAACATCTGCTTCATTTATCACAGGAGATATTTTCTTGAAAATGAGAGTATTTTAAGTATCAGTATTATATGAGATACTTAAAAACTAATCCCTATGAAAATCTAATCACTTGCGTTCAACTGAAACAGAAGTCTACCATCTAGCCTCTTTTGAACATTAATTATAATTGTCTTTGTAGGTACAAGTAGTAGCCATTTCTAGGTTTAGAGTAGGACTCTCACCCATCTGACACCCAACAGTCTCTGGTTCTAGTAAGATTATATTTTAACATCCGGCATGTACTTAAGACACTAAAATAATGTTTTGTTTGCTTATATTTTTTTGGAAAATCATCAAAATATTTGCTGATATTCATGGCCATCAGCCAGAAAATAAGATATTAATGACAGACAGAAAGAGCTCTGTGTTGTAAACAAAGAAGGAATTCTGTTGAATGCCAGTTAAAGAGAGGCAAGACCAGTTAGGTGTGATGCATGAGAACATGCAAGAGATTTCACTCCACCATCCTCACTGAAAGGCGCTAGAAAAAAAGAAATCACTCTCAGAGGCTGCTAAGTGGGGTATCCCTGCAGTTAGGATCTTCTGAGTGCCTTCTTTGTGCTGGGCATATTAAAAGCCCCATCTCATTTCATCCTAGCATTTATTTCATAGATGAGACAAACTGAGACTCAAAGTAGATTTAAAAAAAATAAAAATGTGTACAATGTTACATAGCTGATACCTGACATTCTGGGATTTTTAACTCAGATCTATTTGGTGGAAGTCCCTTGGGGTTTCCCCCTAGATTAGGCAACTTCAGACATGAACAATTTTAAAGAAAGCCTTCTATCTCTGTTTTACTGAGGGTGGTTTTCCTTACGGTCCTTGAATTTGCTTTAATCCTTGTCCTTGCTTTCGACTTAATTGCTTTTTAGATATAGGATTAACTCTCTTCAAGGAAAAGCAATTTAAACAGAACAACTATTTGTTTATATTCAGACTCACACGTCTAGTAGAAGCAAAAAATAATAGAGGTCATCTTTTCAAATGCTTTTGTTATACAGATGCAGAAAATAAGTTTGTCCAAGATCATAATTAGGAAAAAAGCAGGCATGAACTAAGGTCTCCCATTTCCCAAACCTGCATGCTTCCCAGTAAAGAAAACCATACAGTGATTTCTTACCTCAATCTCTCCACTAATTATTTTTCATAACAATTTTGCAAGAAAACACACTTTGGGTTTTCTTTCTTGACAAAGAAAATGATAAGTTAACACCAGTTACATATGAACACACATCCTTCAAGGAATTCACAGGGGCAAGTCTGTGATTTGAGCATAACTGTATTTGAAAGAATGAAGTGTTGACTTAGAAGACTTAAGAATGATTAGATTCTTCCATGACACATACAGACCGTCTACCCTTGGCCTATCCTCGTTCTTCTCTATCATGTTGCACTCTTCAGGACAATCACAACAATCTGTAACTGTCACTGACAGTGAACAGAAGGAAATAGTTACAATAAATGATGTAAATTAGTCCTTCGTTCAGGGAAGCATCCCCCCCTACTCCATGGTCTTTTCCTTTAATATTTTTAATACATTCTCACCAGATTCCTTTGGGTGCCAAAGTAAATGTTAAATTTGCTACATTAACCAGAATGGGGAAATAAACATTCTTTACTTGTATTCTCTCTAGTCTTGTTCATACTTCACCCCCCAAAACTGGGTCTCCACCCTATAAGCTCAATCACAGAGAGGTGCGGCAGCCCATGAGCCCACAGCAAAGCCTCCAGTGTCCTGGGCTGTCCTGCATGGACGCTGTTGGCAGGGAAAACATTTCTGGAATCCACAGGCTAAACCCAGGACTTTGCTTACCTAAATGGAGGACTTTAAAAATCCATTCTCAGAGAAATATACTCCTTTAATCCAGATTAATATTTACTTTGGGTTAATTTTTATTTCTATTTTTAGTTAGGCTGAGGAGAAAAAAAAAAAAAAATTACAGATTTTTAGAACAAAGGAAATTGAGAGCTCAGAGAACTCCACACTGCTGTATTTTATTTTTTTTTAAGATTTTATTTAGTTATTTGAGAAAGAGAGGATGAGAGAGAGAGAGAGAACATGAGAGGGGGGTGGGTCAGAGGGAGAAGCAGACTCCCCGCTGAGCAGGGAGCCTGATGCAGGACTCGATCCTCAGACTCCAGGATCATGACCTGAGCCGAAGGCAGTCGCTTAACCAACTGAGCCACCCAGGCGCCCCCACACTGCTATATTTTAAATAAGGAATGGGAAAATCCCTGAGACAGCGTAACTTGTTCTCAATTGCATAATCAATGGCAAACCAAGACCCATATCCATGGGTCCAAATAGTTTCCCACACTGCTTTCCCCCCAGGCACTTGTGGTATAAAAGTGCCTGCTAAGCACTTCACAAAGATGAATTCCTTTTATGAACTTTCAAAACCACATGGAAGATAAAACAAGGAAACCAAAAAATCAAATGGCAATCAATAAAGAAGCAAGTGAGGAAGAAAGTGAATCGGTATATATATATATTTTTTTCAAGTAAGGAAACACACTACTAGAGGCCTGTCTTAAGAGGGAAATAATACAAGAGAGAACATCAAGGATAACAATTGTATTATTGTGAAGACAAAGTCAGGAAGGGTAGTGAGCCCATTGATACATTCCTGCAAAGGAGAGAATGCTACTGAGAAGGAACAGGTTATGCTACCCAAGCAAGATCATCCTGCCCCCAGTAAGTTTCTTGCCTGGAGGAAGTAATTACTGAATGAAAATATAAGCAGTATGTTCTGAGTTAAGTAGTCTCGATTTTTTTTTTTTTCTTAACATCTATCTCTTCCCAAACTTGATAGTGCAATCTTCAAGCAGAAAGTTTGTGGCAGTCTTACACAATTCACAGAGCTCACCATAGCACAAGACTGTTGAATCACAGACCTGTACCTCTGAAACAAATAATACATTATATGTTAAAAAAGAAAAGAAGAAGATAGCAGGAAGGGAAAAATGAAGGGGGGGAAATCGGAGGGGGAGACGAACCATGAGAGACTATGGACTCTGAGAAACAAACTGAAGGTTCTAGAGGGGAGGGGGTGGGGGTATGGGTTAGCCTGCTGATGGGTATTAAAGAGAGCACGTATTGAATGGAGCACTGGGTGTTATACACAAACAATGAATCATGGAACACTACATCAAAAACTAATGATGTAATGTATGGTGATTAACATAACATAATAAAAAAAAAGTTTGTGGCATTCTTCTTCTCCACTTAAAAGGATATCATTTAGGAAGACTAAGAATTCTAGAATCAAGATTGAAATGGACCTTCAGTGACATCTAGTCCAAACCCCTCCTTCTCTAAATGAATCTCTGAAAAGTAATAGAACAAATGAGAAAAAATGAAAATAATGTGTAAGCTAACTGGGCTGGTAGTTTTCAACTTGGGTAAATTAGACTGCTATGCCCTTAGATCCTGCACCAAATGAAATTATTGCTGGAATTTGAAAGGATAGCATAAAGCATCACCCCATTGTTTGTACAGTGTGTTCAGTGGTGGCATAAGCTTGCTGACTCATTTAATATATATATTAATTAAGTTGATCCTAGGGCAGGATAAATAAGAACACATTTCATAGGATGTTTCTGTAAGATGAGAAGAGTTTAAATGCGTTGTAACATTTATGGCCTCTCTTTCCTTCCAAAGCACAAAGTGCCGACATTCTTCTATTTCCGAGCTTTGTGGGGCAAAGGCCTAACGCTGTATTATTATTCTCATTTGCAGATGAGAATGTGCCACAGAGAGGAAACACTTGAACCTGTTCTTTTCATATTTCTTTTTAAATTTTTTAATTATGTCTCTTTTAATCAACCTGTAGCTTTTGAACACAGGCTAATAAACTATAGATACCTAGAAAATGATGTTTGTGACAAACTGAGCTGGGAGCGGACCTGAAAATATTTCTCCTATGTTTTTAGCAGCTTCCTTTTTTTTTTCTTAATTTCACTTATGAGGTTGGGATTAAATAACAATCGGTTTCAAAAGATTAGACAGACAGGCAGATGACCCATACAGACATGGGTACATATATAAAATGCAAACACACGCAAACACATACACACATACCACCCCCCCCCATAGGTTGCTGTGATAGTTAAACCCATGTGTCAACTCTCTCTGCTCCTGCACTCAACTGTTTGGACAGACACCAGTCTAGATATTGCTGTGCAGATTTTTTTTTTTTTAAACAAGATTAACATTTAAGTCAGTAGACTTTTGAATAAAGCAGATTTTCCTCCATAATGTGAGTTGTCTTCATCCAATCAGTTGAAGGCCATAAGAGAAAATTCTGAGGTCCCCCACAGAGGAAGGAGTTCTGTCTCCAGACTGCCTTCAGACTCAAGAATATAACATCATCTCCGGCAAGAATTTTCAGCCTGCTGTCCTACCGTGCAGATTATAGACTTGCTAGCCTCCACAATTATGTGAGCCAATTCCTTAAAACAAATCTCTCCCACCCTTCTCATTCTCCCTCTCTCTCCCTCTCTCATTCTCTCTCTCTCTAAATATGTGTGTGTGTGTGTGTGTGTGTTTAAGTGTGTGAGTCCTCTGACTAACACAGTTCCCAGTTTATTTAACCAAATACCGAGAATTTAGCAGATAAGGTGGCTTTAAAATGCAGGAGTAAAGTGATCTCCTTCCACATACAATGCCCATTAAACCTGGGCTCTAGTCCATCAGGTTCTGCCGAATGCTTCCAGTGCAGATATCCACTCAAATGCTTGCTTAGTTTGACGTGCACACCCTTATCCTATCTAGCCTCCAAGAAATTCTGAAATCACAATGAGGGGCGCCTGGGTGACTCAGTCGGTTAAGCATCTGACTCTTGATGATGGCTCGGGTCATAATCTCAGAATCCCGAGATCAAGCCCTGTGTAGGGGAGTCTGTGGGGAGTCTGCTTGAGATTCTCTCCCTCTCCCTTTGCCCCTCCCCTCGTTTGGGCTCTCTTTCTCTATCTCTCTAAAATAAATAAAATCTTAAAAAAAAAAAAGAAAGAAAGAAAGAAAAAAGAATCATAGTGATTTCCGTCCTGATATCCTGAGAGAGAGAGATATCTATATTTCAATATGGTATGCATTGGCCTGGCTTTTCTGTTACTCTGTGTTTTCCACAGGCCATATTGCACCAAAAAATGGTACATTGGCACCGTTGGGGTCCTGCCAGAGTTTTGAAAATAACAAATTTCTTATTATACTATTGCCTATATATACTCTCCCCTAATAATCTGTTTATATCTACTTCAGAGCTTGTTTGAAAATATTTGGTTCTCTTTTTTTTTTTTTTAATAATAGCACTTCTTTTTCTTTTTTTTTTTTTTTAAGATTTTATTTATTTATTTGTCAGAGAGAGAGAGAAAGAGGCAGGCAGAGGGAGAAGCAGGTTCCTTGCTGAGCAAAGAGCCCAATGTGGGACTCGATCCCAGGACCCTGGGATCATGACCTGAGCCGAAGGCAGACGCTTAACCGACTGAGCCACCCAGGCGTCCCAATATTCAGCTCTCTTGATTCTTGAAATAAATTGAGCCCTACCTAGTAAGACGTCATGCTTCCCTGGGGAATCAACAGGGTCCGTGTGCAGGCAGGCTACTGTGCTTAGGTTTCCAGGGTCCTAAAAACTGCCCCTTCCCCCTGCTGACCCTCCCATCATATATATTTGTTATGCTGTATTGTGAGTTTTATATAGCTATGCTATGAGCTTCCACTTGTTAATAACATTGTGCTAATATCATGAAATAAAGATGCATATGAAATAATCTTTATCCCAGCACACTCCCTAAATAGTTGACAAGGCAGTTCAGTCTAGTTCAGAATAATAATGATGACTCAGAAGAAGAAATCAATCACAGAAGTGAAGCAAATCAGAGAATGGGGACAAGAAAGAGGTTTTAAAACAGAAGGGAAGAAAAAAAGGCTTTTCAACTTACTCAGAGACTGCGCCTCATCTACAAATATCCCACTTCTATTCTCCACCCCCCAAGTCAGCTTTACCACAGCTGTGTCAGAGTGCACAGCGGACGACAAAGCAGAGGTCAGGAAGTTCTAGAATTTGGCAGGCCCTCTCCAAAAGACACACAGCTTTCTCTCCTCGGTAATGGCAGTGTGGCTGCATCTTTTCCTTGATAGAAAATTGAAGCTCATATGAATCAAGTCAAACATTCATGCCTCATCAAACAAAAAAGCACAGTTTATGAAAATGTAAATGATCATATATTCATTGGCAAATTAAACATGACACTTTCAGGCCCCTGACTTGAAAGCATTGTGATTTAAACTGAAATGAACAAAACTTGTTTTGGAGGAGAAAGGGAAAGGAAGTAAGGAATAAGACACAAAATAAAAATCACTTGGACTAGGGCGCCTGGGTGGCTCAGTCGTTAAGCGTCTGCCTTCGGCTCAGGTCATGGTCCCAGGGTCCTGGGATCGAGCCCTGCATCGGGCTCCCTGCTCAGCGGGAAGCCTGCTTCTCCCTCTCCCACTCCCCCTGCTTGTGTTCCCTCTCTCGCTGTCTCTCTCTGTCAAATAAATAAATAAAATCTTTAAAAAAAAAAAAAAAAAATCACTTGGACTGAATTGGATATGAATCTTGAAAGGACAATAAAGAATGAAGCAGTTCTAATGCATTTGATCAAGTAACCCTTTGTTCCCTGAGCATTTTGAAGATCTGGGCTTTCCTAGCACATATGTTGGAAAATTTTTTTTTTTTTTTAAAGGTTTTATTTATTTATTTGACAGAGAGAGACACAGTGAGAGAGGGAACACAAGCAGGGGGAGTGGGAGAGGGAGAAGCAGGCTTCCTGCAGAGCAGGGAGCCCGATGCGGGGCTCGATCCCCGGACCCTGGGACCATGACCTGAGCCGAAGCAGACGCTTAACGACTGAGCCACCCAGGCGCCCTTGGAAAATTTTTAAGAATGTTCTTGAAAGAGGTGATGAGAGTTCAACAAACTTTTCCTTTACTGTGACTTATTCCTAGCCCTGAATTGGTAATGATAGTTCTACTCACCTTTGAAAACACTACTGAAACATCAACTTCTTGAAATTTTCTCTCACCTTCCCATTGAGAAGGCCACTTTCTCTTTTCACTACCAATTTAAATTGAGCTCAATGTCTATAGTGAGCACTTGTCAGTTGCCTTCCTAAGATCTGCATACCATTGCAACGTCCTGGTACCCCACTTGTCCCCTGCATTAACACTCACTGACTCACACGGTCACTCACTCACTCACTCACTCACACCTTTCTCTAGCCAATAATCCTGTTGTCTCCTGTGGGAATGTGCCTCTTTCCCCAGTTTCAGCCAAGAAGTTTGGGGGAATTTACCCCAATCCAAGCTCTATGCATTGATCAGCATGTCCCATCCCTTTAACCACAATTGCTTGTTCAGTGATAGGCACAAAAGCCATTTAAAGCCAGTAAATCTTAGGCCTTGTTTGATGACTACCTTCTGTGAGACCATTTATTTTACAAATGGTCTCACAGAAGGATGATGTGAGGCTCTCAGATTCTCCAGCTATTTTTTTGACCACAAAATGGCTTTGGGGTGTGTGGAACCTAAGGGGTTCTGGAAGTAAGAATGATAGCATTGAAGAGAGAGAATCCTGCTCCTTGGTGTCATTGGATCGATTCTAGCAGAAGTCAACCCTACATTCTACTTGGTACTTGTAAGAGTCAATAATTCTCCTTTTTAACTCCCTGTCCCTTTGGGGTTTCTATTTTAATGACTAGTAAAGTAAAATCTCCTAACTGAAAGAATTTCTATAACTAGGTAACACATATTTATTTTGTGTGCATTTATAACTCCTCCTGCCCTTCATCATGAGCTCTTTGAGAGTAAGAAACCTAGTATCTGTCTGCTTATCGTCATATGTTCACAAAGCAGAATGCCTGGCCTGTAATTAGTATTCAGGAATATTTTGTTGAATTTAAGTTAATCTATATCAGGGCTTTCTGTTCGTTTTAACACTGGGTATATCCTCTTTAAAGAAAAGAATACAGAATCTGAAACCTACACCTTTAACATAGATAATATCTGGTCACCTGGACTATTTGCTGTTTCTGAAGTTTAGAAGTTTTTTATGTGCTTCTAATTATCCCCCAATAATTAAGATATAAGGCACATAAAGTGCTCTTTGCCCCACTCCCTCCTTCTTTGCCATGGGTATTTGATGTGATTATGTGTGGACAATATTTTAAATAAACTCTCAAATTATGGATGGAAGAGATTTTCAGTTTCACCTCCATTGGTATTATCGGTATTTAGTAATTGGATTTCATAGGCTAGTATCATCAATAAGGTGTAATGTTCAGAAAACTTCAGTTTGGGTCATTTACAATGACCACACTGAAAATACAGCAGACTCCCTGTTCAGGAAAATTATTTTGTCTTTCAAATTGGTAGAGAATATTCAGAGATTTTATGTCCATGTAGAATGAAAGGACCCACTCTTAACAAGTGGGCTACCTGCTCTTCCTCTCTCCCTCCCTTCCTTCTTTCCTTCTTCATTTTTTTCTATTGTAAGTACATATCTATGTTTATTATAAAACCCATGCCCAATTTTCAGGATTTACTCTTACTTTATTTCAGATATGTCTTTCTAACTGATGATTTCCCACCTGTTACTTACTTTAAAAGAATGATTCCTATCCAATAGAAGGTTTGTGCAAAACTATACACAGAAATTTTTAGGAAGATTATTCTAGTACAATGGGACAGGTACAAAGTGGAAAAGCATTGCATGTTCTAGACACTGAGAAAAGAGTTTGCATTAAGAGTTGTTTCATCAAATTGTCAAACAGATTTGAGAAGTAAACTGAATTACCTCTAATTATTTATTGAGCACTTACACTAAGTGTTTTATATGCATTAACTCATTTCATTCTCACAGCAACTTTTGAAGTAGTTTCTTTTATTATCTCCATTTTACAGAGGAATAAACCAAGGCTGTGGAAAGTTATAGATCTTGCCCAAGGCGACAGCTAATAAATAAATGGAAGATCTGAAATTCAAAGCTAGGTAACTGGACAAAGAACGACACTTGACTTCATTTTGCTAATTTATGACAGAGGCAGCATTAATCCCGTATTGGTCTGAGATCAAGTCCATATGCTCTCCATAATCCTCTACCAAACCCTCAGAAATTCTGAATTCTCTTTCTGGTTTTGCCATGAATAGTATGTCCTTGAACAAGCTGGTTAACACTGAAGGATCTCAAGAAACTCCCCATCAACAAAGATTTTGTTGTTGGCGGTGGTGTTTTGGAATCTATGCTCATCAGTACAATCTATTGAAAAAGAAAGTTTAGGGTTGAGCATTTAGTCACAGAAATATCATTTGGAAAACTCAGTTAACCATAGGCATGTTTACCTTGGAAATAGCATTTGGGATTGCTGCCTGTAGAATGGAGTTGGAAGCAAAGTTATCTGATTATTCCTTTCATATTTTGAGGAAATGTACTTGGTTGCTTCAGTACCTCATTACAATCATTTCTGTAGCAAGACTTTCTTCATTCTTTCATTCATGTTTTCATTCATTCACTCTCAAACCTATACCACCATGCCCTGTAGGGTTTTACATCCTGGGGGTACAACAGGTGAAAATGACAAAGTCCCTGCTCTCATGCGGCATCTAGTACATATCTGCAGTTGAAAAGGCCTGGAGATTTTATTCTATCCTTCGAAAGTGATGAAATATTAGCGAACTAATTGTTGTACTGCAGCTTACTGCGGGTGTATTTAAAATGTGGTGTGACTGTGGCCTGAAGAATACAAATTCCATCCAAATCATCCAGAATATGGTCTCAACTGATGAAGATATTCTTTCTCTGGATACCACTTAAGAAATTTCATTGAAGTCCTTTATCTCTCTACCTTTTCCATTTTGTTACCTATAGACATAACATGAGTTCCAGTATCATCACTATTTAATTTTAATTCTGGTCTGTATCATCAGCTGATTTTAATTTCAAGCATAGGCATTCCTCAATCCCAACCTCATCCTATTACCCCCTTCCTTCAGATGTTAGCTTTTATAGTAGAGTAACCAGATAGCTAACATGTAGCACGGTGTCTAATGGATAGTATTTGCTCAAATAATACAAGATGGAGTGAAAATGAATTGGAGTAGTTGTAGTTGGTCCCACTGAGACTACAGACCACTTCCAGGAGGAAAGTAGGATTGAGATTTTTTTAAGGAAAAGTAAACCAGCCCAGATACTCCAATTGTTGAAATTACTACTGCAGCTGGCTTACTGTTCTGCCTTTCTTTTTTTTTTTTTTTTTTTAAGCTTTTCCTCCTGAGAAAGTGCATTGTTGCTGAAAGGAACTTGATTGTCAGCCAGACACAGTGAAAGCCTTTGGTCTATCTCCAATCCTCAATATTCCTTGCAGGCTTAATGCAAACTTCTCGATCAAGGCTATATGTCAACTTTCAGGAGGAGCAAACAATTCGGAAGGTCAAAGGTCAATCAGGACATAAGCAGGTAGCTTGTTTTGCTCTGTGGTGCTAGCAACAGGGAGCTCTCATTGTGAAGGGGTTGTGGAGTGGACATTAGTCTACGGCAGCAATGTTCTTCCTAAATTCTGACTCCCAAGGAGAGCTTTGTGAGTCACCATTTTTCTTCTCTTGTGATAGTTCTGCTTTGTCTCTAATGTATCTGCTCCGACTCAAAGAATGGAGAGATGCTGCTTTTCTGGCTTGGATGGATGGATTGTATAATGTAATCATTAAATGTCTTGAAACTAGGTCTGGATTTGAAGGTGTTAGAAAATTCACAGGAGGAAATTCTTTGTGTGATTTTGAAATTATTTTCAATTACAGATTAGAGCACAGCAGTGTCTGTAATATCATTTAATGAGGCATAATGCTTCCTTTTGTCATTTTTCCCCTCTGATTGAGATGGGCACCCTTGAGTGGCCTGACAGATTCCTGAGTGCTGACAATCATCGCTCCAGCAGATGAGACAGAATACAATGATGCTGCAAATGAGTGCCAATGAAAGTGATAGATCTTTAAAGTAAATTGTGTCAGGCTTCCAAATTGGATTTAATTGGTATGTATTCATCAAATTTTGAATTTGGCCTCAATAGTTACAGGAAGTTAGTACTAAAACACCAAAGAAAAGAACACTTATAAATAGAAGTCGGTGATTGTGTATATGTATATGGAGTGAGGAAGGTCACAAAAAAATATATTCAATGACTGGTCTTCCCAGATCTAAAGACAATTAATATGAAGAGTAAAAGACATTTACATTTTGCACACCTGTGTGTGTGTTTTAATCTATGTGCTTATGTGTCTGTTTATCTAGGCTATTTTCATCTTCCTACCTATAAGTTTCCAAAAAAACATACTAATAAATTATAACCACTCTTAGGAAGAGATATTGTAATAGGATGTACAAACAAAAAATATAGGAGTAAATTTACCTCTCATTTCTTATTTTTTGAAGCCAAATAAAGGTGACTATATTAAATATAGCAATGGTTTAGTTAGGTTGACATTCCATGGGATTTTTTAGGTTTTTTAAGTGATTGGGAATTCTGTATCTCTTAACCTTTGGTGTGTTGTTGAAATTGATCTGTACAAAAGAAAAAAAATTTAAACCAGAGAAGCTATTTAATTTTTACTTAGTTTACCCATTGAACCTGAGCATGATGGGTGAACCAAAGGCTTGGAGAGGAAGTGGGCAGAGAAGAAAGATGGCAGAGGAAATAGGGAAACTTTATGGACGATGGAAGGATTAGAAAAAATGATGAATGGTTGCAGTGGCAAGAATACATGTTATATGGCAGAATGTAGTAGGATACAACATTAGAAGACAGGTTTTAAACACATTATGAACAGCCTTGATGGTCATTGAAGAAGTCTGATATTATTTAGTGGGTATATTAGGTTATAATAAATATTTATATGAATAACAGAAAACCCAGAATTATAATGGTTGAAATATTATATAGGTCTTTTTATTCTGCACATAAACATAGACAATGCATGGCTAGTAATGAGGATTCTATCATCATTAAGGACCCAACTTCATCATCCTCAACATATGGCTTAGAACTTTTTATCTTCTCTGTCCTTTACATGTTATTTCCTAGAAGTTGTATAACCACTTTGGTTTACATTCTTTTTTTTTTTTTTTAAAGATTTTTTTATTTATTTATTTGAGAGAGAGAGAATGAGAGAGAGCAAGCACATGAGAGAGGGGAGGGTCAGAGGGAGAAGCAGACTCCCTGCCGAGCAGGGAGCCCGATGCAGGACTCGATCCAGGGACTCCAGGATCATGACCTGAGCCGAAGGCAGTCGCTTAACCAACTGAGCCACCCAGGCACCCTGGTTTACATTCTTTTGGCCAAAACATATATGTGCAAAAAAGAAGGAGAAAGGTAATTTTTGTTCTAGCTTTGTTTAGCCACATGGGTAGGTAAAAATTATGAGTTATATTGCGGTAGAAGAAAAGGACAATAGCTACTGTAAGGAAAAATAATGATTTATGCAATAAGATGCAGTATAAAACTTTCTATTTTATACTGCACAATATTAAATATTGGCCTATAAATGATGGATTTCATCAAAGAGAGAGATGCATCAGGAAGGGAGACCAGTTAAGAGTCTCCTGGAACAGTCCTTTGGTTAATAATTACTACTCAAGCTAGGACAATGGAAATAGCAGACTCTGTGGATTGAAGTTTCATTGAAGAGATAGGGATAACAACATTTGGTGATTCTCTGCTTGCAGAGTATAAAAGAACTGAATTTTTAACTCTCATTTTTGTTTGCCAGGCCAGATACAGTGATATACCCAAGAGAATGGCCATAAGAGAGGAAGTTTGATTTAAATCAGTTGAACTGAGAAATGCCTCAGGGACATTCACGTTTGCTCAAAGTTCACATACCTGGGGTGCAAAGATAAAGGATGTGAATGTCCTGCCCTGAAGGAGATCCTAAATCTAGTAGCAGGCAACACTAAGCTGATTGTATGAATTATTTTCTTTTTAATAGAAACATGTGCTTTCATCATAAAGACCCTTTCATCTCTTAATTATATATTTATGCAAGGGGTACACTTTCTTATTAAGGATATCTTTCTGTAGTTCTCTAATTGTCTTTTATAATCTTTCTAAGTGTTTTCTGCTTCATCTCTTTCAACATGTAATTTATTTTATTGTACTTTTCCCATTCTTTTAAAATATTTTTCTGTAGTATTATCAAATTCATTTTGAACTTCAAAAATAGTACACTGCTGTCCTCTAGCATCCATAGCATCTTTTAAGAATTTTCAAGTTAATCATTTTTTTTACAAAGCTACAAGGACTTCCCTTCTCCCTTTATGTCCCACACATACTCTCTTTAAAAGCTTTGAAAATTATCTTTATAATACGAACATTTCTCCAACATAGCTATGAGTACAGATCTGCTTTTATTGATACTATTGGACACTAGAGAGAATATTTCAGTCTTGAAGACAGGGGATTTTCTTCTATTATTATTTCTTTCCCTTTGTCATTTCTTCCATTGTGAGACTCCATCAAATGTTCTTTGCAGCCCTTAGATCTATACTTCTTCTGAATTAACTTCTCCCATATTTTCTATCACTTTTTTCTTTAACTCTATAATCTGGAAGTTTTTCTTGATTCTTATCTTTCAGCTCTCCAGTTTAGAAATTAGGTTCAGGATTCCATTCAAGTTTTATTGATAATAATAATTTAGAGTCACAGGAACTCTTACATTTTAAAATGGTATCATTGCTTTTAATAAATTGCTATAATATACATATAGATAATATTCATTTAAATTAAACTTTATCCTGGGTTAATACAGTTTGTTCATCTGGAGAGTTTTCTTTAGTGTTAATATTTTTTTCCTCAAATTTCTGTTAATCCTTAGTTGATGATTTATATGTCTTTAAAGGAAACAACTAGGCTCATTGATATATGTGGTGGACATTTGTTTCTTATGCAAGGCATTTTCCCCAGGTACCCTCTCAAATGAGAGGAGGTCATATACCAGTAGAATAAAAGTGAAAGATGTAGGTCTCAAGAGTGCCTAGTTAGGTACTGAGAGCATAGACTTATCAGAGATAGGTAATTCCACACATCCTAGTTAGAGCATTTACCATGCATCAATCTCAATGCCACCTTTACATACTAATATGGCCATTAATATTCATCTCCATGCAGTTTAAAATTTGCAGATAAAATGAGTTGGCCAGCACAGAGGAAAAAAATATGGCCAGAATACAGTTCTGCACTATTTATTTCAATTACAGGTCTGAGGTAAAAGTACCAATGTCACCAATACAAAGGATTTCAAAGGGACATTTAAAGGAGAGCCTCACACAGGTTTTGATGAATTCTGGAGGCAACAGTGTCTGCAAAAAGAGAATATGCCTGGGGAAAGGTGATAGAATGGACCTTTTTCTCTCTGTCATGTGAGTGTAAAATGAAATTAGGACTCAGGGAAAAGAGAATAAGAACAGATGAACAATTTGGGCATGGAATACTAACTCCATGGGAAATGGGAAGCCATTCTCTCCCCATTTTACCTTCTCTTCCTCTCTTAGGGAATATCAAACCTATCACTGAAATAAATAGGGTGGAAGTACACTTTGGGAGTATTACATAAGTCTGATCATGTTGCCCAGCTTCCTGCCTTCAAGCAAAACTCTGGTTAAATAATTCTGGACAGATGGATGCCTATCCTTGGAGAGCAGGGACACAGTTAGGAGTGAGGATGGACACAGAAGCAGCATGTCTGCTTGCTTCCATCTGGAACTAGTGAATACCTTATTTTGTATAAAGGCAGTAACAATGATGTTCAAATGACACTCTGCATGATTCCACGGTGGGAGGTGGGCTTCAGGGGCATTATATTTCCCATATGGCCCAGGTAAATTGTATTTTAGGCCATGAATTTGTCACCTGGTGCCATTTTGGAGGTGACTTACTTTTCTACAAGTGTGGACAACTGGTTAAAGCCAGTTATGCTCCATTTTTGTTGCTGTGCATACACATGACAGATGACCTTCCCATGTCCAATACACCCAAAGCTTTATGCTGTTTCTGACACACCTTTCCCATTTAAAAGGAGAGTGAATAACATCACACTTTATCCCTCCAAGTTTGGAACCACTTGAGAATTTAAATAGAAATCAAATATCAGTTTTACTACTGATAAAGATATATTGGAGAATAAACACATGGGTCTTGTAAAAAACTGTTTATATTTCATCACAATCCTTGGACCAGCTTATACAAGAAGGAGTCTACTAATTAGATATGTATCTGGAAAGATAGAAATTAAATATTTTCTTCATTATGGGAAACCCCAATAGCAGGACTGGAAAGGGATGAGTATTCAGCTATTTATACAGAAGACAAACATAAGCCTTAACCTAAGTTTGTTTACCACATTGAAACAAGATAAAAAAAAATGCACACAATGTCAGGTCAGGCAAGTTCATAAGGGAAAACCAAGAAACGTTGAATTGCACAACTTCTTTCTCCCATTGTTACCTTTCAGAAAAATTATTTTGTTCCATAGGGTAAAGCAAGTAAGTTAAAGAGATGGGCAGAAATCTCTTCCCAACACTTCCAAGGTAACAGATGTTATTACTGTAGATGAGAAAGTAGAGGTGCTAAAAGAAATTTAAGAAATATTTAAAATATTTAAAGATGTTTCCTATACTTGCTACCTGTAACTCAGTCTATATCTCTCTCACATTAGAAAAGATAGGAGAGCACAAGTCAGTAATCATGACAATATTATAGGGATATCACTAAGTATTATCTAGAATAGTATTTTAACTATGATGAGTTACACATGAACATTACAACTATCTTATAGGAGTTGGTGAAAAACCCTCACTTGTCTAAGCAAAAAGAATGCTACCTAGTGATTATTTCATAATCATATTGTAAAACTCTAGGGAGAGATTTTCCAAAGAAAACAGTTAAGTCAGAAGAGAATAAAATGTTAAAGATAGAAGAGCCAATAAGTTTCAAAGGTCCTCCTTTTTAGCACTGTTCATTGAAGAATAACCATGCTACTAGAGGTTTTTGCTGTTTATAGCTATAATATTTTAAACATTTTTATTAAGATATAATTCACATGTCATAAAATTTACTCATTTAAAGTACACAATTCAGTTGTTTTAGTACATTCACAGAGTTATACAAACATCACCTGTATCTAAATTTTGAACATTTTCATCACCCCCAAAAGAATTGTATCAGTTAGCACTTATTCCCCACCAAACACTCAGTCATAGGTAACCAATAATCTACTTTCTTGCTTGATATATTCCCTTATTCTGGGCATTTCATATAATATACAAGTATAAATCATTTTATTTGTTTCTGGGTATAGCTTGCTAGTATTTTGTTGAGATCTTTATTCTTCTTTTACCATAAAGGATATTGGTCTATAATTTTCTTTCCTTGGAGTATCTTTCCAGGTTTTGGTATTAGGATAATGCTGGAATTGTAAAGTGAGATGAAAATTTTCCCTCTTCTTGTGTTTTTTTGGAAGAGCTTCATATTAATTGAGTAGGTATTAATATTTCTTTCAATGTGTGGTATAATTCACAAGCCATATGGGCCTGGGTTTTTTTTAATGGGGATTTTTAAAATTATTAATTCAATTGCTTTAGTTGTTATGGGCAATTCAGATTTTCTATTTAATTTTGAACCAGTGTAGTAGTTTGTGTCTTTTAAGAATCTGTCCATTTTATCTAACTAATCTGTTTTTTGGCATGTATTTATTTATGGCATTCCCTTAAAATCCTTATTATTTCTGGAAGATTGCTAGCGATGTCCCTCTTTCATTTCTAATCTTAATAATCTGAGTTTTTTCTCTTTTTTTCTTGGTCATCTGAATAAATTTTTTGTCAGTTTTGATATCTTTTTCAAAGAATCAGTTTTTGGTTATTTTTCCAGTATCGATTTTATTTATTTCTGTTCCAATCTTTATTACCTTCTTTCTTTTTACTTTGAGGTCAGTTTGATCTTCTTTTTCTAGTTTCCTTAGGTATTGAGTTAAGCTACTGATTTGATATATATCATATAAATACAGTCATTTGTATTTAACTTCTCTCTGAGCACTGTTTTACCTGCATCCCATTAACCTGATGTTTTGTGTTTTCATTTTCACTTACCTCAAGGTATTTGCTAATTTTATTGTGATTTTTTTTCTTTGACTCATTGATTCTTTGAAGTGAATTCGTATTTGTGAATTTCTCAAATTTTCTTCTGTTGTTGATCTCTAATTTAATTCCATTGTAGTTGGAGAACGTACTTTCTATGATTTCAACATTTAGATGTATTGAAGAATGCTTTACAGATTTGTAACTATAATACTTTGAGTTATATAATGTACAATATAATGGACGGCTGTAGCTAAATGATTATACTAAGTTTCTACCATACTAGGGAAATATCACTATACTCTTATGTACATATTCATCAGAAACCTATTCTTTTGTCTCAGTTTGGAAGAATAAGTTTGGGCAAATCATGTAAATCACTGGACCTTTGTTTCTTTAGTATCTGTAGCTAATATTTGTATCTATATAAATAATAATACTTTAAATGATAAGTATTTATATTATATGGCTATTATATTGTATGTGTACATATATTATATATACTTCTTTATCTTCTTCTAGAAGAGACAGAGAGAGCAACCCTGTCAGGACCCCTCTCATTCTTGAGAGCTTTTTTGGTATCTTCACTTAATAAACTACTATCACTTTAAAAAAAAAAAAAATAGAAGAGACAGAGATATATATTTATTTATTTAATCCTAATGGACAACCAAAGTATTTAGCATATAGACACAAAAACTATGACCTGGAAGTTCACTTGCATCAATAACTTGTCTCTTATCACTACCCAGCATGAAGATCATATATATTAATGAAGCAAGCATAAATTAGACAAGAAGAGTTAGGGGAGGGAAGGACGTGTTTTATGAATGGGTCTTCTTCATGACCTTTGTCCTACATCTGCACACTTAGAATAATGAAAGATTGCTATGACAACATATTATTGGTGCTATTTTATTCCTGATGATGAATACAGTTAGTGAAACATATAAAAAATAATGCCCAATCTAAAAGGACTATGTTCTTAAGGATAATTAACTAGAGTTTAGTGGACCCAAGGTAAATGCCAAAGTGGAGATTAAATTTGAATTTCATTGTCCTCAGGTCTCACAGGGTGACTTCTGAGAATTTACTCCTTAGACGAAAATATATTTATAAATATATTAAATATATCAATATCTATATATCTCCAGATAATTAGCTTTCATTGATCTTCATTGTTGTTTTGCTTTCTCTTCTCAAGAGTACCTAGTGTATCTATTTTGCTCAAATGTGTAATTTCAAAACACTGCTGTTCCCTTTTCACCAGTGATGCCATTATAAGAGTGCTAAAAGCATCAGAGTTATACTAGCTAAAAGTATTACTCCCTGTCCATGTCTAGAGCGGAACATGTTTTCATGGCAGCAGAGACATAATTGTAAGTCATAAGTAACTGTCTAGGAAGTTAGTTGTCAAAACTTAATTCTGCTGTTAACTGAACAAATGACTCTGGGCAATTTCTTTGACTTTTGAGGTCTCAGTTTTACTATTTAAAAATAAA
Organism: Phoca vitulina; assembly: GCF_004348235.1. Taxonomy (NCBI): domain Eukaryota; kingdom Metazoa; phylum Chordata; class Mammalia; order Carnivora; family Phocidae; genus Phoca; species Phoca vitulina. Next base: position 18,509,617 of record NW_022589719.1, on the reverse strand, counting down.
GGCTTTGATTCAGTAATAACTAAAAACCTCTGTTAAGTATTTTTTGACTCCATGATAGTAAATGGGAGTTAAAAAGAAGAGAGTCCCCTGTTTATTTCTGCTCTAAAAGGGACCTGACTTTTAAAATACAAAAGGCCTAGAATTGTTTGTTTGTTTCGTTGTTTTTGTTTGTTAGCTTTTTTAGTTACGTGAGTAGCAAATACAAACAAGCATAAAGACCCACTCCAGTATTTGGAATATTTAGAGCTGAATGCTTAGGACATGAAGAGAAATATAGACCAAAAGCTGCTGGAGCTTTAAGTGAAATGTTTCTTGCCTCTTGTGGATTTTCTAGAAGCATTTCAATCACTTGTGGTATTGAGATGGTAGTAACTTTGCAAAAGTGTCTAGAATGCATTTGCCACCAGTGTGGATCTTTGGCAGGCAAGCTCATACAGCATCCACATTCTCCACATGTGATAGGGTTGAAATCCATGCAGAAGTCTTCACTTGTAGGCAGAGAGCTTTGCTCACATGGGAAAAATATCCAAATTTCCAGCTTTTCCTGCTTACTTTGCAAAAACACAATTTTCCTGAGTCTTATCTTTAAAATTTAATAGTCATTTCTCAAGCCATACGTGACGTTCTTTTGTTTAAGCCTCGGTAAAAATACAGACAAATAATAAGACCCTTGATTTGTTGAGAGAGCCATACCATATAAAGTTAAGTTAATATTAACAATGGTCCTTTGAAGTAAAGTGAAATAATCCAGAAAAATAAATCCATCTAAAAACAAAACACATACAAACAAACAAAAAACTAGGCAAATGAGAAATAGCATGAATTCATTCTTTTCTTTCTTTTATAGTTTTATTGTTATCTATGTGACTGACACTGGATAGAATTATTCAATTTTGTTAAATTCAAAACATTTATTAATCACACGATGCCTGTTGAGGAATGGTTAAGCAAGGCAATCTATAATTCTAAAATTATTATAACATTAATAATTGAAAATGTGAAGGCAGGATTTAGGAGAATAAACTCTAGTTTTAGCCTGCCTGGGTTCATTCCAGGCTCTGTCATTTACTACTTGTGTACTTTGAGAAGTTTTTATAGCCCTTGATCTTCAGTTTTCCCATCCGAAAAAAATAGGTTAATGATACTATCTACCTCATGTTGATGGGAAGACTAGATTAATTGATGTAAAGTGTTTCAATAGGGCCTGGAATAGTCAATGAATATTAGTTAATATTATTCATCCTTTCGTCCCCTGTAAGACCTCCCTAAATGATTCTCCCACAGTAAGGCTTATAGCAGAATTTGTTGTATTGAATGGAATTCAACAGAAAATCTCTGTTAGGAGACTAAACCTTTTATAACATAAATTTTACAACATATAAAATTTCAGATTTTTGTATGTTATTTTTTTAAATGAACAATACTGATGTTCCATTTAATGGTGAAGGGTGGTTAATGATGCATGGAATATACTTATTTTCAAAATGAGACTGGCACTGGAAAGATGGCAGGCAGAACAGTGTGCTAGACAACAGTTTTCATTTTTCTGCTATTTGCCATTGCCTTAGCAATGTACATCCCATAGGTGTTCATTAGGAGTAAAATGGTAACCCTTCAGTTTAATTAATATTTAGTGAGCTGTGTAAAAACTTGTCTGCCTCCTCATACTGAGAATGGCCAACTGGCCATGGGGGAGATGAGAATTTAGAGACTGGGAAGGTGCTGATGCCCAGTTTTGAGAACATTTCCCCAGGTGATATATGAATAAATAGAATGAGTTTCATCTGTGACATCATTTTGCAAGACAAAACAAAGTTGTTATAGGAATATGCCTACTCGAAAGTCCAAACTTCTTACCATGGACAGTAATTTGCTTGAGTTCTATATTCCTAATAGTCACTAACCACAGCTCTGCCACAGGGAGTTTTAGGGATAGATTCAGAAAAATTTCTTGTTTGTTGTCACAGTTGTGTGATCTTTCCCAACTTCTGGGAAAAATCCTATGGTGGCAGGTTGCAAAGGTATAATTTCCTGGTACAGTAGACCATTGCTGTTCTTCCCTTTATCTATAGAAATACACAAAGTACAGACTATAGCCAGATGTCTGATTGCTCATCAGGCTTAACCAGCCTTTCTTGTGAGTCTCAGGCTGCCAGTTACAAAAATATTTGTGAAGAAATTAAATATGTAATAATTCATTTCAAATGCTGTAACTTTGAACATATATAGCAATTTTATATTGGAGTTTATGACTGGAGTCATTCTGGCCTTCTACATTCATATCCATTCTTTGGGCAAATTACTTTTTTTAGATCTCAAAATTTTGCAGCTATAAAGTGGGGTTTCAGACATAGAGTATAGGCTCTTTGAGTTGGAACATATACTAATGGTCACTGACCCTCCCTCCTTCCTAAATTGAGATGTAAGATCTGAGAAATGAGGAAGCCTTAGCAAGATCACATAGTTAGTTATCAGCAGAACTGAAATTGAAATACAAATTTTCTCAACAGAAATTCAGTATCATATCTGTTGCTCAAAGCTTATTTGATCTCCATAGTCACCTTTAGGTCTAAAATTTGCAGAATATCCTTCAACTCTGTCTCCCAGGAGCACTGTATTTTATCCCTTGAGACAGAGCTTAAAGATCAAATTCTTACTGAAACTTTCCCCAGTTGCTTTAAGCATTGACGGTGGATCCCATCTCTTTGCTTCTGTAGTATTTGATTCTTATCTCTATCATAGCATTTATCTTACCACATTTCAGTTATTTATATATTGGTCTATCTCTCCAGCTGCACCTGGAGTGTTTTGGCTGTCTGAATCTCTAGGGTCGTTTTTAGTACCTGACTTGGTAGTTGGTACTTATAAATGTTTTCTGAATGAGTGAATAAATCATGTCCTCACCTGGATCCTACACTTGATATTTACTCAGCTTTTCTTGCCATTGCCATAAAACTTCCCTAAGAACTCATGACAAGAGTCAAATTCATACGCTTAATAACTTCATAATGATGCGCTTTGTACTCCTGTAATAACTCTTTTACTGAAGGGGTAGTAGATAATTCATCTGGTTGTGAAACACAATGGGGCACTGTATTTTTTTTTTTTTTTTTTCAGAAAATGGATCCACCATTACTTTTACACAACACTTTCAATTTCTGGAAAATTTTTTACATTCATTGTCTCATTTGATCTTCACAACAAGCCTATAATATAGGCAGGCGCAGATATTATTATAGCCTCAGAAATGAGTTCAATAAGACTCAGATAATTGAAAGGATACAATTTGAGTTGAGGTTTTCTGACTCCAAATTTAGTTCTTGTTCAATTCTAAATGGTGCCCTTTTTAAACATTTGAACTCTCCAGAAAGATAAATCCTCAAATAAATCAGTTTTCTAAAACAGTAAAGGCTCTTTGGGTTGCAGATGGTAGAAACCCAGCTCAACCCGCCGTAAGCAAAAGAGAGAATTTATTGTGTCACAAAAATAAATAGTCTGGAGATATAACTTCAGGCACCCTTAGTTCTAGCAACTCAGACTAGGTTACCAGAAATAATTATTTCGCTTTCTTCATCTTTTGGACCAATTTGTCTCTGAGCTGGCTTTAAACTCAAGCCATCTCTCACCCAAGAATGTGCGAATTGACCGTGAACAGCTACGAAGTTACCCCAACTTGCAACCCAAGGAATGGCAGTTGAGCAAATATCTAAGATCTGACATTCAGTGGCCCAATTTGGGTCATCCATTCACCACTGACACAATCACTGAAGTTATGAGAATGGAATCCTGTGACAGATGACAACTGGATGAGGGACTTATTCCTGAAGACTATGGTCACATCAAACTCATCAGAATAACCCAGGGGAAAAGCAGAGAAAGACTCCTCCCCCAGTGGAAATAGAAGTGCTATTTCCAGGAGGAGGACGGATACATCCTGGGCTAATGAAAACAACAGTTTCTATTATAATTGCTTTGAAACTTTCAGACATTTTTAAATGAAACCAGCTGACTTTTTTTTGGTATCACCTGTTGGTAGGTAGGCCATTCCAATAAATGTTAGGAAATAGTGAGTTTAGTGACTTTAATATAAAGTCAAAAAATCACCTTGTTCAAACAGGAAATCTGAGCAAACCTATCTTATCTATTTGCTGCACTAATCTAAACAAACAAACAAACAAAAACAATAAATAAAAAAAAAAACCTCAACTGGCTAAGAGATTGCAGCTGTGTATAAGAGGAACAGCCCCCCTTCAGCCTGGTGCATCATCAGCAGAACTGTTGGCTGAGTTGTACAGCATCTATTATTTTTAGCTATGCAGAAGGTGGAGAGAACACAGCTGGATTTTCAGATCACAGCAAAAGCTATAATACAATCACCATTTATTAATATCTTTATTACTCTGTATGAATAAATAATACCCCTCAATAGAAAAATCCTTCTATCACTTGAAAAGCAAAGCAGGTGGATTAGGACATCATCAATAGAGAATGAATATGGAAATCCTCCATGTCTTTCAAGTTACTTTTCAAGAGCACAATAGAATTTTAAAGGTATGAGGGCATATGAGAAATTCACTAAAGGTAGAATATTATCCTGGCCTTTTGTTAATCATTACCAGGACTGCAGTTGAAGGTGGAGCATCCATATACATATTCTACTTTAATTATATTTGGTAAGTCCCTTCTAAATATTATGGGATCTTTGTTTAACCAGATCTTTATAGAAAACCCGTTTGTAACTTAGGAGAAAAAAATGTATAAGAAAAAAAAGAAGACTAAAGTGAAGATTTTGTGATTTGGGGTCCCATAGATCTGGGGTCATTGATTCATTCATTAAAAAGAAAAAAAAATTGTTCAGCACCTATTCAATGCCACGCAATGTTCTAGATGCCGGGAATGCAGTAGAGAACATACAAACAACACCCCTGCCCTCACGTAACTTACAGTTAAGTACAGGGTTTAGAAAACTTTTCCTGTAGGGGCGCCTGGGTGGCTCAGTCATTAAGCGTCTGCTTTCAGCTCAGGTCATTATCTCAGGGTCCTGGGATCGAGCCCCGCATTGGGCTCCCTGCTCCGTGGGAAGCCTGCTTCTCCCTCTCCCACTCCCCTTGCTTGTGTTCCCTCTCTTGCTGTGTCTCTCTCTGTCAAATAAATAAATAAAATCTTAAAAAAAAAAAAAAAGAAAGAAAACTTTTCCTGTAAAGAGCCATATAGTAAGTAAGTTTAACTGCAGGCCAGATAGTCTCTATTGCAACAATTCAGTTTTATCATTGTGGTGCTCAAGCAACCATCAGTTATACATAAATAAATAGGTATGGTTCTATTCAAATAAACAAATAATACATTACATGTTAAAAAAAAAAAAGATATTAGGAAGGGAAAAATGAAGGGGGGGATCGGAGGGGGAGACGAACCATGAGAGACTATGGACTCTGAGAAACAAACTGAAGGTTCTAGAGGGGAGGGGGGTAGGAGGATGGGTTAGCCTGGTGATGGGTATTAAAGAGGGCACGTATTGAATGGAGCACTGGGTGTTCTACGCAAACAATGAATCATGGAACACTATATCAAAAACTAGTGATGTAATGTATGGTGATGAACATAACATAATAAAATAAAATAAAATAAAAAACTTTTTTTTTTTTTAAATAACAGGCAGCAGGCCATATTTGGCCCAGGGTCATGGTTTGTCAATCCCTGGTCTAGCGGGTTGCTGGTTGAGGATCTACCACAAAACTAGCTGTTATTGATAGTCTATTAATTTCTTACTACATTTTTAAATGTTATAATAGTAGCTACTTTAGAGAGGTATTGCAAGAATAGATGGAATAGTGTATGCAGCTGGCCCTAGGACTCCTGGTGGGAAGTTAATAAATATCATTTAATTCTGTACTTAATTCCCTCTCTTTATAAATTCAGAAACTAGTAAACTAGGGAGTCCCATAACAAATGCATTCTGTGCTTCTTTACCATTCATTGTTTCAAGTTTTTTAGTTCTTTGAGTTCTGTGAATAAAAGGGTAGCAGCCTATAATAGAACCCTGTAGGTTTGAAGAACTCAGATCATTTTGATCCCAACTTGATTTGTAAAGTATATGAATAAAAATTATAAAAACGTATTACTTTGATTATTAATATGGCCTTGGCAGAAGTAAAATAAGAAAACGTCAGTTTCTTCTTTTTATTTGATAACTTATGAGTAGTTAAAAACAATGATTTACGAATATTACTTGGTTGGGCAAGGAATCCATACATGGATGATGGGTTTGGCTCCATCTCTGTGTAAAGCATGGTGGAGCACACAAGACACATAAAAGATAGACAAAATGTTTTCCTTACCAAATTGGAAGACTCTGGTTAGACCAATAAGACATTTGTTACCTTATTCAGTATGTTTACTGGATGGCTACTACTAGCCAGGTTTCGTCTTTGACATGGAAGCAGAACAGTGAACACAACAAACCTCCCTGTCCTCCTGCAGCCCAAATTCTAGTGGAGGAATACCCACGACAAAGAGAATACACAAGTGATGTAAAGACTCTGAGCTTGGAGAAGAATAAAGGAGACAAAAAGGTTGGAAGAATTTGTTTTGGAGGTGGTGGATGTAGTTTTTTGTTTTTGTTTTTGTGTTTAAGGATGGTTCAGGAAGGACCTACTGAGAAGGTGACACTTGAGAAAACGCTTGCTGAAGATGAGAAAGTGAGCCTTGGGGCAGCTTGGGGACGAGTATCTGAGGCAAAGCAAGAAGTGTAAAGGCCCTGAAGTGGGACTCTGCCTAGATTCAGGAAGCAGAGGGCAGGTCCTTGCAATCAGGAGGATCAGAATGAGCTAAGGGGAGAGTAGCCAGAGGAAAGGCAGATGTACAGTGAAGCTTGGTGAGTTTGGGGTCTTGAGGGCCACTATAAGGGCTTTGCCTTCTACTCCCAAGAAAATGGGAAGTCATTAGAGTGTCCTGAGTAGAGAAGAGACAGGCTCTGACTTAGATATTGCACTGTGGTTTCCCTGAGGAAAATGGACTAAAAGGAGATGGCACAGAATACTGAGATCTAGGATTATAATGTATGTAAAACAGTCATGCAGGTTTACCTAATCATTGGCTTGGGCCACTTCATTTAGTATGGAAAAAGAAAGATCCTTAGGTAATAAGCACCCATTTAGTTCTTGATTCTTATTAGTTGGGAGACCATGATTTTCTGTGGTTTCCAGAAAAAAAAAAAAAACTATCAAAAAAAGTGAACTCAATTTTTAAAAGGTAATAAAAAAGACTAACACTGCCTCCTAGCCATAGCAGCTGTTCATCCTTGAATGGTCTGTATTGAAAGTGGGCAGCCCTTCCTCAAGCTCTGGAACTGCCAATCCCAAATTTCCTCTGGCCTCAAAGGTCTGAGCCTTTCCCCCTTTCTTTTAGACCCCTAGCAGCCTCTCTGTGAGGCTGTCTCTCAGCAAGCACTTCCTTCAGCGCCAGGCAGCCAGAACTCTACAACCTCAGCTGGGAACTCCAGCTGTAGCTAGAGCCCTCATGGAACAGTTGCTGACAGCACTGATCTTCCTTGTGCTGGGGTCTGGCAGTTGTTGCTGCCACCATCTGCGGCTCGGCTGGTGTGTTAGTTTGCGCTGTCTCTGGCTGATGGTGTCTCAGCCTCTTCCCATTCCAGCACTAAAGACTTATCTCAGACATTGCATTCAGTCTGTAATAGCTCTATGGAGCCATGAAGAATTTGGGGTAGAGCTTTTCCTCCTGTGCTCACATACCAGTCTTTAAAAGCAGAACAGGAGAGACGCCATAGTGACAGATTCTGTCTGGCTAATTCTTGCCATCCTGGTGTGCCTGGATTGGAGCATTTTCTACTAGACCTTGTTTTTTCTCTAATCAAGAAGTTTGTCTTTGTTCCTCAAATCATATTCTGACTTTTTTAGACTGATGTTCCTCTTGGACAGGGCCCATGTTTCATGTGCCTTTATCCCTACAGTTTTTATATACACTCTTATTAAAAGTTGAATGAATGAATGAATGAATGAATGAATCTATAAAACCCTCTCAGGGACTTGTCAAAACTTTCTGTTTATGCCTAATTATTATCATTGTTTAGTCTCCTGAATACATGAGAATATCAAATTTTTGTCCATGTTAGCCAGACAGTCTAGACTAAAATATCCATTATTTGTGAGGGGCTAATACACAAGGTATGAAGATGATTATAATCTATAGATATTCCAAGGATGAAGTGGAGAGATAACATTTTCTTTAGGTAGTAAAGCTTGAGCTAAACAATTAAAGATGAATAAAGTTTACACAGAGTAAAGCATTTTCAGATAGGAAGAAAAAGAGGAACCAATTCTGGATGTAGGGATGAGCATGGCATAATAAGGATATTAGGGGCAGTGAAGACACACATTTAATGTTAATTAATGCTGGGGAGCAGAGAGAGGTAAGGATAAAGAGCAAAGTGAATCCAAAATATGTATGGATCTTTGGAGGTTTTCTCCCCTCCTCTTCCTTTCCAATCTCCTCATTGTAAATCAGAGCCTGTGTCTCTTCTGCTCAAAATCTTAATTGATTCCCATTTTATTCAAAGTAGAAGCCAGCATCCTCGCCATGATCCTTACAGTGAAAGTTTGGACTTTATCCTGTAAGCTCCGGGGAACCAAAGGAAAGTTTGAACTGAGGTATGTCTAATAAACCAATGCAGATAGGACAGCATGTAGAATCTTCCCATTGTCCCTCCCCATCTTTTTTTTTTTTTTCCCTGAAATCTGTCAAAAACTGTCAACATCAGTTCAAAACACTTCTGTTTTTAATAGGGATGGCATTGAAAGTGTAAATTGTTCTGGGCAGGACAGACATTTTATTTATTTTATTTTTTTTTTAATATTTTATTCATTTATTTGACAGAGAGAGAGATAGCGAGAGCAGGAACACAAGCAGGGGGAGCGAGGGAGAGGGAGAAGCGGGCTCCCTGCTCAGCAGGGAGCCCAGCAGGGAGCTCAGCAGGGAGGAAATTTGGGATTGGCAGTTCCAGAGCTTGAGGAAGGGCTGCCCACTTTCAATACAGACCATACAGATCTGGCTCAGCAGGGAGCCCGATGTGGGGCTCGATCCCAGGACTCTGGGATCATGACCTGAGCTGAAGGCAGATGCTTAACGACTGAGCCACCCAGGCGCCCCAGGACAGACATTTTAAAATACCATTGGCATTTTTCAAAGAACTGGAACAAAAAATCCTAAAATTTGTATGGAACCAGAAAAGACCCCAAATCACCAAGGGAATGATGAAAAAGAAAAACAAAGCTGGGGCATCATGTTGCCTGACTTCAAGCTATATTACAGAGCTGTGATCAGCAAGACAGCATGGTATTGGCACAAAAACAGACACATAGACCAATGGAACAGATAGAGACTCTAGAAATGGACCCTCAACTCTATGGTCAACTAATCTTTGACAAATCAGAAAAAAATATCCAATGGAAAAAAGACAGTCTCTTCAATAAGTGGTGCTGGGAAAATTGGACAGCTACATATAGAAGAATGAAACCGGACCATTCCCTTACACCATACACAAAGATAAACTCAAAATGGATGAGAGATCTCAATGTGAGACAGGAATCCATCAAAATCCTAGAGGAGAACATAGGCAGTAACCTCTACGACATCGGCCACAGCAACTTCTTTCAAGACACGTCTCCAAAGGCAAGTGAAACAAAAGCAAAAATGAACTTTTGGGACTTCATCAAGATAAAAAACTTCTGCACAGCAAAGTAAACAGTCAACAAAACTAAGAGGCAGCCCACGGAATGGGAGAAGATATTTGCAAATGACACTACAGATAAAGGGCTGATATCCAAGATCTATAAAGAACTTGTCAAACTCAACACTCAAAAAAAACTAATAACCCAGTCAAAAGTGGGCAGAAGACATGAACAGACACTTCTCCAAAAAAGACATACAAATGGCTAACAGACACATGAAAAAATGCTCCTCAACATCACTAGCCATCAGGGAAATACAAATCAAACCCACAATGAGATACCACCTTACACCAGTTAGAAAGGCAAAAATTAACAAAACAGGACGCAATAAATGTTGGTGAGGATACAGAGAAAGGGAAACCCTCTTACACTGTTGGTGGGAATGCAAGCTGATACAGCCACTCTAGAAAACAGTATGGAGGTTCCTCAAGATGTTAAGAATAGAGCTACCCTATGACCCAGCAATTGCACTACTAGGTATTTACCCCAAAGATACAGACATAGTGAAAAGAAGGGGCACGTGCACCCCAGTGTTCATAGCAGCAATGTCCACAATAGCCAAACTGTGGAAGGAGCCGAGATGCCCTTCAACAGATGAATGGATAAAGAAGATGTGGTCCATATACACAATGGAATATTATTCAGCCATCAGAAACAATGGATACCCACCATTTGCATCAACGTGGATGGAACTGGAGGGGATTATGTTAAGTAAAGTAAGTCAAGCAGAGAAAGACAATTATCATATGGTTTCACTCATATGTGGAACATAAGCAATAGTACAGAAGACCATAGTGGAAGGGAGGGAAATCCAAAGGGAGAGAAATCAGAGAGGGAGATGAACCATGAGAGACTATGGACCCCAAGAAATAATCTGGGGGTTTCAGAGGGGAGGAGGGTGGGGGGAGGGGGTAACAGGGTGGTGTGTATTTAGGAGGGCATGTGCTGTGATGAGCACTGGGTGTTGTACGTAACTAATGCATCACTGAGCACTACATCAAAAACTAATTATGTACTATACAGTGGCTAACTGAACATAAAAACAAAAACAAAAACAAAAAACAAAACGCTTCTATTTGTTAAACAGGTAAAGTGAATGTCTCAACATCCAGGAGTTTAATCAAGTGCCTGGTGCTGTCACAGCTAAGTTGTTTGAGTGTAGAGGGTGATGTCTACCCATGCACTGCCTCTGAAAATGGAATCAAGGCAGCCACAGTGAGAGCAACATATGCTGCTACTTGGCTGCCTGGTTACCCTGACTGGGTCCATTAATATAAAGCATAAACAAAGCCTGGATGAATGGGGCTGGCCATTTTGTTGCAACATATGGTGGTGGCGTCCCAGATATTTTTATCTTACTCGTACCCAGATGTTTAGCTCTCCTGACACTCAGCTTTATCTGGCAGGCAAGGTGGTAGAGAATGCCCTTGTGATTTGGGGGAAAGTATGGGGTTTTTTTTGTTCGTTTGTTTTGGTTTTGTCAGCACCTTGCAAAAATAGGTTAGTGATCAATTAATAAGCTTCAAAGGTATTTAAAAAATTTAAACAGATATTTTTTAAACCAATAAATCTCTATTAATTTATCATTCTCCCTTTCTTTTTTACATCCTTTTCTCTAAAATCTTAAAACTCAAGCAAAGTAAAACTTAGGTATTGAAAGGATACCTTTTCCTGAAAAGGTGTAGTTAAGCCAAATCTAATACTTTAACCAAAATTGTTCAGGTTTGCTTATCTTTCTCTTCAGTTACACAGTGGTGGCCATACAGCTCTATTATGCTCAGTGATGATTCTGAAGAACAACTTATGCATGGAGCCTGTGGGTGCTGCAGAAAAGATAAGTGCAGGTCTGGTGTTCCTTCCCCAGCTGACTGGCTCCTTAGGTTGTACTGAAAATCATAGACTACCACTGCTTTTAAAATCCCCTTGGAATTTTTTATTCTGATGCTTAGTCTTCACAAAAGACTGGGTTGAAAGCCCTCCACTCACGGAAGACTGAGCAGTCATGTTCCTTGCCACTTTTGGAGTCCTCCAAGGAGATGAAGAGGTGCCCTGGCTTTGGCTACTTTTGCCTCATTGACAATGTTAGCAGTTATCTCTACCAGAAAGCAGGAGAATAGAGCTTGCCTTCCCAAAAGCCCATCAAAGGTCTAGAGTAGCTGAGAAATAAGCAATCTCCTAATAAGAAAGAGAACAGTGCTGAGTATAATAACATAGTTTGTCTGCCTGGAGTATTCCATCCCAAGATTCCTATGTGCTTTGCCAACATTCTATCAACTAATCCCCAGTGGCAAGTGACTATTATCAACATTTTATAGGTGGGAGGCCATGAGAGTACTGGGCAATACTGAGTACTGAGAGCCTAAGCAAATAATCATAATATTAGAGTTGATAGATTTACTGAATTTCCGACTACACTGAAGTCCTTGGGCCACTTCTCTTTATATGCATTCTCTGTTGGCAATTTTATAAATCTCATGAATTTACATATCATGAAGCTGTGTGTGTGTATGTGTTCCCATGCCTGTCTCTCCATTTCAGACCTCTGTCCTGTGGGTAGCTGCTGCTGTGAGGCAAACCTTGGCCAGAGAGCCTGTCACTATGAATTCAGCACCAAAGCTAGTTGACTATCTGATTTTTTTTCATCTTCTAACTTCCTCTGTCTTTCCTTCCCCAAACCACCTAATTTTGTGGGAAGTCAGGAAGTTAAGATTTAAGAACCTTTACCCTCTCTTACCTGAATTGTTGCTATAGACTCTGAAATACTCTCTTGGCACTTTAATTCTCCTTCCAAACAATCTCCTCACCCCCATGCCGTATCTGATATCACCATGGCTTATAGTACTTCTGTGTTGTCAACTCCTGAAGTATGGTTGGTCAACTCCAAGCAAGGTTTTCCATTTCTGTGTTACTTACAATACATAAAAATATTTATTATATATATATATATATCAAATATAGGATATAAAACATTTAAAAATAATTTAAGGTCAAAATAGATTATACCCACAACTCAGCCTTTAAAAACATTTGAGGGGTGCCTGGGTGGCTCAGTCGTTAAGCGTCTGCCTTCAGCTCAGGTCATGATCCCAGGGTCCTGGGTTCGAGCCCCGCATCGGGCTCCCTGCTCCACGGGAAGGCTGCTTCTCCATCTCCCACTCCCCCTGCTTGTGTTCCCTCTCTCACTGTGTCTCTCTCTGTCAAATAAATAAATAAAATCTTTAAAAATAAATAAATAAAATAAGATAAAAACATTTGAATTATAGCTAACTTTATGCTTTTTATGTAGTAAGTGAAAAAGGAAGGAAGACACAGAAAAAATATGTATATTATAATCCCATTTTGGTGTTTGGCATGTGTGAGTGTGTGTGTTTGGGAACATATGTAGTAAAGTGATTTAAATAATTACCTCTGTGTTGCAACTTTCATTTTATTCATTGTGCTATCCTAAATTTTCTACAAAGAGCACTTATTTATAACATAAAACAAAGACCAGAAGCACCTGGGTGGCTCAGTCGGTTAAGTGTCTGACTCGATCTCAGCTCAGGTCTTGATCTCAGGGTTGTGAGTTCAAGCCCCACATTGGGCTCCACGCTAGCTGTAGAGCCTACTTTTTTTTTAAAAAAAGCATTTTTATCCATTTAAGGTGAAAAATAAATGAGTTTGCTGATTCTAGATTCAATACTAGTGTGGGCCCATTTATAGGTCTAAAAGAAGTATGTCTCTTTGGAAAATAATAACTCTGCAATGCACTTTTGTTAGTGGTTGCTCATTGTTTAAGGTCATCAGTCAAGCGATATTGTGACAAAATGATCATGGAGAATATGTTTATCTATTGAGTGGCAAGGTCAACCAGGGTATAATAAGTGAAGTGATAAAAGAAGTAAATCAAGGGGTTTAGCCAGAAATTAGGGATTCATTTCTGAGAAACCATGGAGATATCCACACATTACTTTGCGTGGAGAAGCCCAATTCATACTACAACCATAATGAAAAAAATTTTAGCACTTGCGCAAGTTCTGTCACTTTTCTGCAATTCCTAGTTGTTCTAAAATAACAGGGAGATTTCAGATGGAAAGCTCCTGTCTTGTCAGTTTGTTGCTTTTGCACTATGCTAGGAAACAAAGGGAAAGATTAAAGCATGTAAGACAGTTACTTTTTTCAGGACACAACTTTGCCAAGGAAAATTTTTATTGAATCAAGTGCTTTGATGTGTGTTGCTAACAGTATATGTTGTGAGTGGTCAGTACACATCGAGAGATTAGTGTGGGCTAGAATAGTCAGAGGAGATTTCCAGTAGATGTTGGAAACTCACCTGTGTCTTAAAAGACAGATGTATCAATATAGAGGGGGTATTATTGGTCAGGTTAAACAACAAGGAGCATGCCAAGAAGGCTGAAATTGAATGGCATACATGGGTGGATGAGTTAATAGGGGATCAGCCTGACAAATTATTGACCTTTTGTTGGTAGAGTAAACTTTCTAAGTGTCAGCTGGTAATGCAAAGTCAAAACAGTCTGAATATGTACTTGAAGTTTTATAGTGGGTTGCTGGTAGAACCAGTGTTCACACACAGGTCTCCATCTTGTTGGGGGTGGGTGAAAATTAAGAAGCTGAGGTGACTTTTCCTTTAAAGATCTTGGCCATCGTTCTTTGGATCTCACCTTCAGGGGTCATTGTAGCTGTTCTTCAGTACTTTGAGTTATCCTAGCATAGTGAGGGTGGGCTCAGCTCTCTGGAATAGGAAGGTCCTAAGTTGCAGGCCTACCTCTACAATTATTCAGCTGTGTAACATTGCAAAATGGACATCACATCCCCAAAACTCAGTTTCCCTATCTGTAAAATGGGGATAAATGTCTGATGGTGGAATTGCTATGTGTAGGAAATGATGCATGTTAAGTATTTAATACAGTTCTCGGGACATTGTAGAGATTCAACATCTAGTAGATAACAAAATGTCTAACCAGCACCAAAGTTAAGAAAAAGAAAAGGAAGAGATTTTTAAAAAGGAGAAGAAAAGTAAAAGGTGGTAGAGATAGAAAAAGAGAAAAGTATGGAAGGAAGGATGCTACCCCATGCCTCACTGAGGGCTGTTTGCCTAGTGAGGCAGCACTGGAAAACCCCAAAATACCTTATAGTTGAGAATTCCTCATTGTTATTTATTTAAAGGAACATTACATGTTAATAAGAAAGAGAGAGGCAGAGAAGGAGAGAGGAGAGGAGGGAGGGAGGGAGAGGGAGAGAGAGATTTGTGGCAGCTGAAGACAAGAATGACAGTAATTGGGGCTCTAATTTTTTTTAAAAAGCCTGAAGAAAGGTAGGAATTAATTCCTGTACTGACCTGCCAGTTATAGTCAGAGGCTCTCTTTTGCCATCGCTAGAGAACTAAAGGGCTCCCTAATCCTTCAGAAGGACAATGGCACCCACATAAGAGGAGTTCTAGATGGGTTCATCTGACCATGTACATTTCGGCCTTCTTATTACCCACTGTGCCCACTGTAGCATCTAGTGTTGCTCAAAAGGTTGCAGATCATCGTAAATGACTCTTTCACTGTGCTTCAAATTGTACTGTTTTCCCTCAGAAAACTTTTTCTAGGACATTGATAATCCTTCACCCACCTTCTCTCCCAGAGCCTTCCTATCCGTACACTTTCTTTCCTTCTGAGATTTCTTATCAGTGCCCCCCTACTGCACAGTGATTTTGTGCAAACCCCTCTGATGTGAAAACTGAGAAAAATCTTTCTGGAATCTTTTTGAAGCTTTGATTGATGTAAAGCACAATAAAAGCACAGCTGGAGTTGGAGATACCAAGCTCTGCTTTTTAGCTCAGCATCGAAGAGAAGGGGGGATAGTAAGCTTTGTTTGGTCTTGAATGTAAAAGCAGAGGCAAAATGAAGCAGGGTGCCATTCGTAAAAATACTTTGGAACAATAACTGTGCTTTGAAACTAATGAGAATAATGTTTAGATTAATAGCTTAGGTCATATTTCATGTATTATATTTCACACAGGAGAAAAAGAGAAAAGGAGAAAGTTGGCATACCCTTCAAAAATCTACACACATCACTAATCAAAGGACACCTTTTAATGTTCTTGCAAAAATGCAATAAATGCTAGCTAAAATCTCCTGCGATGCATCCCAATTCTACAAACTTTTTGCCATCATCTTTTAAAATTTGGGCCAAATTACTTTCTCCAAATATCTGTGTAGATGAAATTCTTAAACCTTTTTAAATGGAAAGGGTCATAGAGCACTTTGAGAAACTGAAGAAAACCATATATCCTAATCTTTAGAAATTCACATACCCTTACACACACACAAACACACACACACACATCTATCTCTCTATATATATTTTTTAAAATTTTTTTCATTTTTTTAAGTAGGCTTCATGCTGGGTGTGGAGCCCAACATGGGGCTTGAACTCATGGCCCTGAGATCAAGAACCGGATGTTTAACCAACTGAGCCACCCAGGTACCCCACTCCATACATTTTTTGAACCTAATTCAAAGAGGTTCACAGATTCATGATGAATCCTTAGTTCAATAAATTCTAGGTTAAATTCATATTCTAAAGCAAGTCAATGTCAAAGCAATTCAAATGTAAATGAAGATAAGTTTTCCTACCTCTTAGGATGGTTTTAATATTAAATAAGTAAAAATGGCTTAAGAGTTCACCACAACTAAATAAATGTTAGTAGTTACTCCTTTATTATTGTTATCAGCGTCTGTACTTAATACAATTTTCAAGAATTGGAAGACAGAATCTTGAAGAACAAAAGGACTTTCAGTTTTATGAAATAAAACCACCCAATTTTTTACAAGTATTTAGGACCATTTTTAACAGTTGTTTGCATGTTTTATTTTATGTGAAAAAAACTAATTTGTAAAATTATATTCCAAATGAGCTTTTTAAATGAGTTTTTTAAAAAATATCAACTTACCAGATGTCAACAACTTTACAGTTTTTAAAGGTGTGTTGAGAAAAAAAAAATAGGCTTTTTTATAGCATGCTTATCATTATTGAAGAGAAATGTCTTTAATATAAACAAACAAAAAACAACATTCAGTCCATAATCATGCTGTGTAGATAATACAGACAGTAATGAAAATAGTTATAGTTATCTAGTCAACAGGGGAAAAGCAAGCTTTTGAGATCATGGTTTTTTGTTTTTTTTCATTTTATTATGTTATATTAATCACCATACATTACATCATTAGTTTTTGATGTAGTGTTCCATGATTCATTGTTTGTGTATAACACCCAGTGCTCCATTCAATACGTGCCCTCTTCTTTTTTTAAAAGATTTTATTTATTTATTTGAGAGAGAGAGAGATAGCGAGAGATAGAACATGAACAGGGGGGAGAGGGAGAAGTGGGCTCCCTGCTGAGTGGGAAGCCCAACATGTGGCTCAATCCCAGGACCCTGGGATCATGACCTGAGCCCAAGGCAGATGCTTAATTGACTGAGCCACCCAGGCGCCCCAGCTTTTGAGATCTTTAGCTCAAAAATGTTTTACAGTTCTTATTGTTGGAATTTCATATTCTTCTTATTAAATAACCATCCTCAATAATAGTAGGGTTGATAAAAAGAGCATCTCTCTTTTTCTTAACTTGATGTATTTATTTATTTATTTATTTTATTTTATTTTATTTTATTATTTTATGTTAATCACCATACATTACATCATTAGTTTTTGATGTAGTGTTCCATGATTCATTGTTTGCATATAACACCCAGTGCTCCATGTAGTATGTGCTCTCTTTAATACCCATCACAGGCTAACCCATGCCCCCACCCCCCTCCCCTCTAGAACCCTCAGTTTGTTTCTCAGAATCCATAATCTCTCATGGTTCGTCTCCCCCTCCGATTTTTCCCCCTTCATTTTTCCCTTCCTGCTATCTTCTTCTTTTTTTTTTTTAACATATAATGTATTGTTTGTTTCAGAGGTACAGGTCTGCAATTCAACAGTCTCACACAATTCACAGCGTTCTGCAGCTGGTAGACATTCCATGTTGTTAATCTATGCCATCATGTGGTTTTAGGATTTTGCATTTCTGGCTGGGTATTAGAGTTACAGAGCTATCAATGTTATGATGCTGCCTTGTTGGCTTTCATCTCCTGGAATTTCTTTATCTACCTCACTTCAGTACATTTCTTATAGAATCTTTATCTATTGCCCAATCAAGATTCAGGTACACTGGCCCACTTCATCCTTCTACAACCTGATTGTCAGCATCATGTGTCACTATTGTCTGCCTGGGGGTTGGAAAACTGTGATTAAGACCCACTGAGTCCCTGCATCTAGTACTTCAGGAGCCAAGGCCTTCTGGAGCACTCTCCATCTCCTCCTTCTTTTCTCCACTATTGATTTTCTCATAATTCTGCTGGCAACTGTGGAGACAAGCCCTATGACATAAATAAAGTGTGAAATGTCTAGGGTCTCTGGCATTGTTACTGTCTGGCACTAGAACCCACCAGGGCCTGCCCTCTCACTTCTTTCTTTTTCAAGAACACCACTCTATAATTTCTTCATCTCCCATATTGTAATGGAACTTTCTGGGTGTTTTATGGCAGTTTAATGTCAAAAAAATCTTTGTTGGTGTCATTCTTGATGAATAAATAGTATCACTTTTAACCACTTTGCTGTCTCCAAAATCTTCCTGGCAATGACATTTTTTCTCTGCCATGGTACTTCCAATGTCAGTCTCCCAGACCATGATTCCCTGTGCTGCTGTCCTCGGTACTGGATTTGTTATCTGGGCACAGAAGACAGAGATTGACAGTGGGGCAAGGGCTTGGTCTCACCCTAACTGTTGATCATGCACAACAGCCAAATCTGGATGAGATGGTGACTGGGTCAATGATGGGGATGGCGTGGCTTCTCAGAACTTTCTTCTGACTGAACAAAAATCACTCATTACAAACAGGAGGAAGGTGATGTTAAGGGGAATGAAGTTGGACCCCTGGGTAGTGCAGTTGGTTAAGCATCTGACTCTTGGTTTCAGCACAGGTCATGATCTCAGGGTCATGAGATCAAGCCCCACATCCGGTTCCAAGCTCAGTAAGGAGTCTGCTAAAGTTTCTCTCTCTCTCTGCCCCTCCCCATGCTGTCTCTTTCTCTCTCAAATAAATAAATAAATGTAAAAAAAAAAAAAAAAAAAAGAGGAACAAAGTTGCCAAGAACAACAAAATGGGAGAGTAGAAAGGTGTTCTTAAAAATCACTTCATCCAAACTCCATTCCAACCATTCTTATTTCATAGAGTTTCAGATGGTTATATTCACCTGTCCAAGATCACTTGGCTATAAAGTTACAGACTTCCTCTCAAGGTCCCATGCTTTGAGACAAAGGTTATATACAACAGAAGTAACTTTAGTTCTCAACTGTAGAAGTCTTTGGTCACAGCAACTGGGAAACCAAAGGAGGCACATTCAGCATCATGCTAAGAACTTTCAAGCTCATTTCAAAGAGGAAACCTTAGTAATCCTGCTGGTTTGACCTGCAGTACTTTTGCTCTAAAGAATGCCTTCACATTTGAGACAGTCCTCTCCACTCATTAGAGATTTAAATAAACTGAAGGTAAGTAGCTTGCTCATAGAACACCAACCCCTTGCTTCAAGTCCTTCCTGAAAGGAATAAAAGCTCTTAACACTTATTTAAGCTTAACTACCTTTTCTTCCATTCTCAGATGGATTTTTTGTTGTCATTACTCTTTCATCTCTGCTGACAGTGCCAAGACCATGGAAAAACACTCTCTGCATATAATGACTGACAGTAAATGACTAGGCTAAGACCTAGGAGTGCTGATCCTGTCATTTACTCAGCTGAATGACTTTATTCAAGTAACTTGTTAGTTAGGGGAAAGGGATTTTCTGCTCATGAAAATCCAGAGGTATAGAGGCAAGAAATATATTTCTTGTTCTCCAAGTAAGAAGTATGGATGCATTTCCCAAGGAAACATTTCCATCAATGTAGCTATTTTGTATAAAGTACTTCCTCTCTAGCTAGATGAGAAATCTTACCATAATTCATAAATTATTTTGTAAAATCATTATATCAGAGATTTGGGAGACCTTGGAGATGAGCTTTTCCAAATTAATTCATTTTACAGACGTGGAAACTGAGACTCACTGAGAATGGTTTATTTGTGAAAGTTATATAACATGTTGATATCAAGATTATGAAAACCCTTTCAGCATGTCAAGCCAACTCATCAATATCACCAACCTTCCATAAGCAGAAAAGGCCCATGGATTAGCTCAGGGAATCCACGCTGTCTAATCTAAGCCTGAAAAAATAGCATCTTTCAGGCAGGAATATAGCAGTAGTTCGTAAACAGTCAATTTTCAAGAGACTTTATATACTCTTCCTGGGGACTGATAGAGCTGGTATTCATAGGACACTTACCTCTATTGATTTGAAGTTTATTTTTTATAAGGAAGCAATTGTTTGGAATGAAAGTCTTTCTGATTCAGAAAGCAATGTAATATATCTTAGTAAAATTTGACTCATCATAACATATTTATTAGATTTTTAAAAAAAAACAAGTCATCTTTGAGAAAACAATAGAGACTACTATTTAGGTTTATGACAAGTCATTTTGTCTGAGAATTTGTGATTCAACTTCCCTTATAGAAATTAGTGAAGCATTTCTTCCTCTTATTTTCTCAATCCTAGGTGTTTTTTTTTTTTTTGCATCTTTCCAGTCTCCTTGCCTTCCTTCTACATTATTATGAATTATAAATTTTATTTATGTGCTCCACAACTCTTTCTTATACATAATCACTTTGTGCTACATACTGCTGTGTTTTTACTTAAATATTGCAGAAGGTGATTACAAATATAAATCCAAAGTAGGTTTTACAGACATTCAAATAGAGATCAATTAACCCAGTAGACAAAAGGAAGTACATCCAAGTATCAGAAAGAAGGAAAAAAAAATTGACCAGAAGAATCATAATTGTTACTAGAAGTAGAATGAGATTTGAGTTAGAATACATCAGAAGCAACAATAGGAAGGTATTTCAAAAACTAAGAAGTAAAAGCAGGAAATTCAAAACACTCTTTTTGTATGTCGTGTTCATTCACTCATTCAAAAAAAAGTATTTATTTGAAAACTGGTATGTACTAAGCACTATTTTTAGTACTCAGGCTACATCATGAGTAAAATCAATAAGATCCCTCTTCTAAGAATCTACCATTGTAGAGCAAGGAGGTAGCTAATAGATCACAAACTTAATAAATAAGTAAAGTGTACAATATTGCAGAAAATACACGCTAAAGGGGGAAAATGTGCCACAGTTGCTGCAGACCTAAATGCACCAGGCAGGGTAAGGCTCCTTGAGAAGTTGACATTTGAGCAATGGCTTGATTGGGAAGGAGGGAGACAGCCACATGGATGTTGAGCAAAAGGGCATCTCAAGTGGAGCAAATTGTCAGTGCAAATTTCTGAAGATGTAAGAACAGAATGCATCCTGGAGGTAAAAAATGGGGTACGCCAAACAGAAAGGAGAAAGTTGTAATAGACAAGATCACTGAAGTAATTGTAGCTCAAATTACAGAGAATGCATCTGACTTATTCTTTTTATCACCAGCACTAAACACAGTATCTGGCATAGAATTAATGCTCATTGCACACTGAAAGAATAACTGAATAAACAAGTGGAAGTTTGAGTAAGATTTCATGGTGTTTCCTGTCAGTTAAGTGAGAAGAGTAGGTGGGGTGGAGTGACACCTGCTGCCCAAGATGGCTAATTATCTATCTATCTCTCTATCTCTCTATCTATCTATCTATCTATCTATCTATCTATCCCCTAAATGGTGTTGAACTGGCTTTGTTTAAAATATTTCTGATGTGAAAGAGAGATCAGATAATGATTTAAGTCCAGTGTCATACATCATGAGGCAAAATAATTAGTGTCATTATTTCTGATCTGGTTGAGTTATTTCATGCTTATTTCATTTTCCTCTCCACTATTCCCATATGCTCCTCATGTTATCGCTTTCTTCCCTTCTATTCTACCTTCTTACCCAGAGGTATTCTGAGCTTGTGGAACTGAAAATGTGTAGTGTTCAAGAGTTTGGGGATAACAGCAGCAAGATAGAAAGATCTGCACTGCCTACCACTTAATCCCTATAAAGCTAAGAGCAAGAACACAAGCAAAATTTTCTCCAGTCACCAAAAATATGCCATTGCTTTCTACTAGTCTCAGTGTATCCTTGAAGGAATGTTCAAATGCCCCTGCTGGCTGCATAGAGTCTGATCCTTTTATGGGTTAATTTTTCTGCCATCAACTTCATGAAGTACCTTCTAGTTCAGATGCTACAGCATCATGAAAAAGGAAGATAACTGGTTGGATTTTACTAGATTTCTTTGGCTCTTAAATACTGATATGGCTTAATACCTCCAACTCTGTGTGTGTGCGCACACACACATGCACACACGGATAGAGGAGACTTCTTCATTTCTCCATTGAATGTAATGTTTATGACCTTGGAAGGAGCTGGAGGTTTTGCACACTTTGGCAACTATTTCCCTTGATAACATTTGGACTGTCAATGTTATAATCCTTCCCTTCCTACTTCCACCTGCAAAAAAAGCAAAGACCAAAATCTACCTGGAACATCTGTTTTCTAAGATGACTTCTTGGCATTTGTTATTATTGGGTTAATGCTTACTCATTGAAAACACACACATGCACACCATATAGAAAAAAAAATAAAATGTAAAAGCCCCAAACCAAGTTCCCCATTCCTCAGAGGTTATCAAAGTGTTAGCAGTTAAAAATGAATTCTCTGAAAAATGTTCTATGCTTACTCAAATATAGTATACTTACAATTTTTAAAATACTACATTCAAACCATGCAGTCTGGGCTGCATTTATTTGCTTGAAATCATTCCATGTTGTTGCATATAGATCTTCCTCATTCTTCCTAATGATTATATAGTATTGCTTGGGTGGATTGCTGTAAGATATTTAACTGGTCCTTTTTTGCTGTTCTTTATACTTTATCATTATTGTAAATGGTACAGGAAATTCCTGTGCATACACATTTGTACATTGAAATCTATTTGATAATGATTGAAATCTATTGGAAGTGCTTTTAAAAGCACTTCATATTATTTCTTTAAAAATGAGCTGTCTAGAAGGAATCTATAAGAAAAGAGCTGCAAAACATCCCTTATTTCATGCAATTCTAAAAATATGGGTACTGACTAGAAGGTGGATCGTGCTTAATTTATTTTTTTCACCTTGGAAAAGAGGCAAATTACAGTAAGCTAAATGTATTTAAGGTGCTTTAATATGCAGGGAAAAACATGAAAATATTATTCCTCTTCATTTTGAAGTTTCATTTAGAGCCCTACCTTCATCAGATCTTTGTTAGTTCATGTTCACTCAAATACCAGTCTTGAAAGAAATAGTGAAATGCTATCTCCAGGTTTCTCAGAGCAGTTGTGCCAAATTTTTGTGAAGGCCCCTTAAATTTCTTGGATCTATGCAAAGATCAGTTAAGATGATTTCTACTCCTCTGTATGGCAGTGATATATCTTACCTTGCCTGGTTTGTAAAGCCCTCCACAATCTGATGTTATTTTGCTAGTCAGTTTTACCAGCGGTTTGCTGATAAATGTTTAACAACTGGCTCCCTTCCCCACTAAAAGAAAATGACAATAAACACTATGAATATACACATGCATAAGTTTATTATAAATTCTACCAATGTAAAGCATATGCAGCATGAAATTTATAATTATTAACAAAATGTGCAATATACTTTATTCCAAATGGCTAATTGATTCTCATACAAATCTCTGATTAATTTTAGTTGAACTCTAGCTTCCATAGCCAATGTTCACAATGCACGTGAACATGGTTCCAACATTTATGTCGGTTAGTATTTTAATTACGTTAGCAAGTAAGATAAAAGGGAAATAATGAAACAAAGGTACCGAGGTGATATTACTGAACACAGAGCTGGTACAAGATGTGCAGTAGCACACCATAGTATAGTATTTCTGCTATATATTACAATAGACAAGACAGTAGTAAAATGTATCAAAATCCTTAGGAAGTGATGAGTTTTGAATAGGTATTACTTTTTAAAATACAATTTACTTAGTTATAACTTCATATAATTTAATTTTAATCATGGCAGTGTTCAATAGCTGAATCACAAAATTCTTAAAAGTCTGATAATTGAATCTTGTGAGCCTAGGAAAGTGGCTCTAGCTCACTACTAGCTCATATCTCATTAATTTGCAAAGGGTAAAATCTACTGCATTTAGAACTATCCTTCAGTGCCCCTCAAGATTGATAGAAAAAAAAATTTAGGTTCCATGAATGCAAAGATTGGATGGAGTTTGAATTTTCAGTGAAATGAATCAAATCAGCTGAACTTTTTTAAAGCAGAAGAAAAGATGACCTACTTTAGATAGATCTTGAGATTCTAGCAAGATTCTCATATCCAAATGATTATTTTATAAGACAGTCAAGTTAAACTCACTAGTGAAGTAGGACAATATTCCATGGAAAAGTGTGTTGTACCCTCTAACAAGAAACCAACTTTGAACCTGACAGTGTATTCAGACAAAAAAACAATTCTTTGAGTTTAAAGTTATTTCATATTTTTACATTTTTGTTCCAGGCTCAGGGAAATGTAAAGTAATGAACTCCTTCTTCAAAGAAATAAATATTCAAATAATGAGATCATTATAGGGTCACCTCCCATTCTTTCATCCTGTGGGAGTTTCAATAACATCTCAGCAACATATCTTTGCTCATTAAACCCTGTTTCTTGTATTTTCAGTCATTTGGGGAGCAAGGAGCCAAGGAGCACCCTTTCTCCTCTCTGTCCTTAGAACACCCCATTTCTTCTTGTGATGATTATATGATATGTATTTTTAACTTCCTTTACTTACTCCCCATTTTGCTTCCAAAAAATGTTATACTTTTCTTCAACTAGGACTCCATCAAAGAACAAATTTATATATACCCATACATACCTCTCAAAGTTGATGGACAAAAGAAAATTTTACATTCATACGAAGATTAGATGAAGTTTGCATTTTTTCCCTTTTTTTCCTTTTTTAATTTATTTTTTAAATTTTGTTTTATTATGTTATGTTAGTCACCATACAATACATCATTAGTTTTTGATGTAATGATCCACAATTCATTGTTTTCATATAACACCCAGTGCTCCGTGCAGTACGTGCCCTCCTTAATACCCATCACCAGGCTAACCCATACCCCCCACTCTCCTCCCCTCTAAAACCCTCAGTTTGTTTCTCAGAGTCCATTGTCTCTCATGGTTCATCTCCCCCTCCGATTTCCCCCTTAATTTTTCCCTTCCTTCTCCTAATGTCCTCCATGCTCTTCCTTCGGTTCCACAAATAAGTGAAACCATATGATAATTGACTTTCTCTGCTTGACTTATTTCACTTAGCATACATAATCTCCTCCAGTCCCAACCATGTTGATATAAAAGTTGGGTATTCATCCTTTCTGATGGCTGAGTAACATTCCATTGTATATATGGACCACATCTTCTTTATCCATTCATCTGTTGAAGGGCATCTCGGCTCTTTCCACAGTTTGACTATTGCAGACATTGCTACTATGAACTTTCGGGTGCATATGGCCCTTCTTTTCACTACATCTGTACCTTTGGGGTAAATACCCAGTAGTGCAATTGCTGGGTCATAGGGTAGCTCTATTTTTAATTTTCTGAGGCACCGCCACACTGTTTTCCAAAGTGGCTATACCAACTTGCATGCCCACCAACAGTGTAAGAAGGTTCCCCTTTCTCCACAACCTCTCCAACATTTGTTGTTTCTTGCCATGTCAATTTTTGCCATTCTAACTGGTGTAAGGTGGTATCTCAGTGTGGTTTTGATTTTAATTTCCCTGATGGCTAATGATGATGAACATTTTTTGATGTGTCTGTTAGCCATTTGTATGTCTTCTTTGGAGAAGTGTCTGTTCATGTGTCCTGCCCATTTTTTAACTTGATTATTTGTTTTTTGGGTGTAGAGTTAGAGAAGTTCTTTATAGATCTTGGAACCAGCCCTTTATCTGTAGTGTCATTTGCAAATATCGTCTCCCATTCTGTGGGTTTCCTCTTTGTTTTGTTGACTGTTTCCCTTGCTGTGCAGAAGCTTTTTATCTTGATGAAGTCCCAAAAGTTCATTTGACAAAATACAGCATCCTTTCCTGATTAAAATTCTTCAGAGTATAGGGATAGAGGGAACATTCCTCAAGTTCATAAAATCCATCTATGAAAACCCCACAGCGAATATCATCCTCAATGGGGAAAAGCTGAGAGCCTTTCCCTTAAGATCAGGAACACGTCAAGGATGACCACTCTCACCACTATTGTTCAACATAGTACTAGAAGTCCTAGCAACAGCAATCAGACAACAAAAAGAAATAAAAGGTATTCAAATTGGCAAAGAAGAAGTCAAACTCTCTCTTTTCACAGACGACATGATACTTTATTTGGAAAACCCAAAAGACTCCACCCCCAAATTACTAGAACTCATACAGCAATTCAGTAATGTGGCAGGATACAAAATCAATGCACAGAAATCAGTTGCTTTCTTATACACTAACAACCCAACTGTAGAAAGAGAAATTAGAGAAATGATTCCATTTACAATAGCACCAAAAACCATAAGATACCTCGGAATAAACCTAACCAAAGAGGTAAAGGATCTATACTCTAGGAACTACAGAACACTCATGAAAGAAATTGAAGAAGACACAAAAAGATGGAAAAATATTCCATGCTCATGGATCAGAAGAATAAACATTGTTAAAATGTCTATGCTACCCAGAGCAATCTATATTTCAATACCATCCTGATCAAAATTCCATTTTTGGAATTGACATTTTTCAAAGTGCTGGAACAAACGATCCTAAAATCTGTATGGAATCAGAAAAGACCCCGAATCACCAAGAAATGCTGAAAAAGAAAAACAAAGCTGGGGGCATCACGTTGCCCTATTTCAAGCTATATTACAAAGCAGTGATCACCAAGACAGCATGGTACTGGCACAAAAACAGACATATAGACCAATGAAACAGAATAGAGAGCCCAGATAGGGACCCTCAACTCTATGGTCAAATAATCTTCGACAAAGCAGGAAAAAATATGCAAAGGAGAAAAGACAGTCTCTTCAATAAATGGTGCTGGGAAAATTGGACAGCCACTTGCAGAAGAATGAAACTCAACCATTGTCTAACACCATACACAAAGATAAACCAAAATGGATGAAAGACCTCAATGTGAGACAGGAATCCATCAAAATCCTAGAGGAGAACATAGGCAGTAACCTCTTCAACATCAGCCACAGCAACTTCTTTCAAGATACATCTCCAAAGGCTAGTGAAACAAAAGCAAAAATGAAGTTTGCATTTTTGGTAAAGTGAATCTAATAGGCTGAACTCTTTTAAAGTATAGGGAAAAGATGACCTACTTTGCCTAAATCTTGAAATTCTAGCAAGATTCTTTTATCCAAATGATTGTGTGTGTGTACGTATATATCTATATCTACATATAGATATATATCTATATCTACATATAGATATATATCTATATCTACATATAGATATAGATATATAGATATATATAGTTTGAAAATGCAATGGAAATCAAATTAGCATTAACTAGGCAGAGTTTTATCTTAGAGACCAGGGAGAGTATCCACTACAGAGCTAGGACAATCACTGAAGCAGTGGGCTTGCTTTGGTGTAATGTGGTCTCACTTCGACAAGAAGGATGACTTTGCAGATTCTCCACAGCATTTTGCTTTTTATGTTTTCATTTAATAGTGTGACATCCTATGACAATTATCATTATTTTTGGTCCAATTTTCCCTCTGAAGCAGCTTTGACACAGATCAATGCATCTCAGTGTCATTTTTTATGGAGCTGCAACATCAAAACCTGACAGCTGGAAATCTTAATTGGTCCAGTGACAGAAAATATAATGACTGCTCACAGTGACTTCTTTTATCTGACCTTGTGTTTAATTCAAAGGTAAATTTTCATCTCACTATGGAAAGAGAAAGTTGTGGGGTGATGACTGGGGCAGGTGGGCCAGAGAAAAGCCCCTCTTTTGGAAAGAAATTATTATTGGTTTGGGAGCTATTATTGAATTAGAGTTTAAATGCTGGTCTCCAGTAATGGATACCAAGGGTCTCCATGCCTATTTGAACTGCCAACCTTTCTGCTGTGCCTGTCATTACAAATGGCAGCAGACACCGAAGGCAGCATGGAAGGTTGCCCATAAGCGACTGGCTGTAGGCCCTATCACAAAGGCCACAAGACAGCTGTCAAACAGACTGGCATTTGATCATTACTGACTTGGTCTGGAGCCCAGTGACTTTGACCCAGAGGCAAAAGGTTTCCTATAATACCACCCAAATTGCCCAATCCTCCTGGTCCTGGAGAGAAAGCTGTTTCTAGAATAAAGACATGAGATTTGTCCTACTGAGTCCAGCTATGAAACCAAATTTTCAAGGGTCCTATTGATAGTTAAAACTGGTGTATTAAGAAAATATTAAATTCTCAACATCTTTACTTCACCTTGCTTGAGGACATGGCATACAGGAAGAGATAGCATGACAGTGAAAAAAATGCTGGATTTATTTTGAAAAGACATCTCTGGCCTTTATTTGCAAAGCTTATCTAATTCACTAAGAAGTCATGAAAAGTAAAGAGTAGATTGCATATATAAATGCTCACTAATTGCACATCTCCCTTAGAGTTGTAACTGATAATAATGAAGACAAGAGTGATGATGGTGGTGGTGGTGATGGTGGTAGTGTTAGTGCTGGTAGATTGAATGTTTTCCTTCAACAGACATATTATTAGTGTTTTCTTACAATATGAAAAGCTATCAAGGACACTGTTGGCCAAGGCTGTAGTACTGAGTACTTAAAAGCATAGACTTTAAAATGTAAACAAATAAAGTAAAATAAAGATCTGTCTTGGAATTCTGCCTCCAACACTCATGAGCTGGCAAGCCACAGTTTCATCTATTAAAAAACAAAAACAAAAACAAAAAACCCTACTACAAGGGATTATTGAAAGGATTAAGTGAGATAAGGCATGAGAAGCAGTTAGTACATGTGCTCAACACATAATTAGTACTCAGTATTCAGCCTTTCAGCTTGCTCATGTTCCTTTCAATTCAATAAGGGCTGAGCTAGTGTGTTCCTCAATAACTCATTCACCAGACTGAGGCTAAGGAATGGTTCGCTTAGCATGTTTCTCTGCCAGATGTATCTTTTTGTTAGTCCAGGTCTCCCAAGAAGCAAATACCAAAACTAGATTTTCTCAAAATCAAAGTCTTTGAAAGCAAATGGAGACAGAGTTGAGAGGAGGGCTGGGGAACCATTAGATCAGGATGCACCTCTGATCCCAAGGGAAGGAGAGAGGGAAGGGAGGTTGGGTGCAAGCATCCTAGATCACTGTGCAGACTAAGGAAGCCTCAGTGAGACCGTCAGGGAGTCCTCAAAACAGAGTAATTGGTGAAGGCACAAACCTTGTTTTGTGCAAGAAGTTTTGTCTGTGCTCTTTCACCAAGGGAAAGTCAGAGTGAAGAAAGTAGTCAAGGGGTGCCTGGGTGGCTCAGTCAGTTAAGTGTCTGCCTTCAGCTCGGGTCATGATCCCAGGGTCCTGGGATCGAGCCCCACATCGGGCTCCCTGCTCCGCGGGAAGCCTGCTTCTCCCTCTCCCGCTCCCCCTGCTTGTGTTCCCTCTCTCGCTGTGTCTCTCTCTGTCAAA
>NW_022589719.1:18025424-18479979 GCF_004348235.1 Phoca vitulina | reverse complement strand
AAAAAAAAAAAAAAATCTTTAAAAAAAAAAAAAAAAGAAAGTAGTCAAATGAGCTACATGTTGGAATTTATTCGGACAGGTACTGGCATTAGTACTCTGCATTACAGCAGCATTGGCTCTGCTTGATACCTAAGTCATGATTCAAAGTGGAAATAGATTTGGTTTTTACCACTTTTGAGTAGCAGCTAAACTCTAACCCATGCTTTACTATCCTGAGGTCTTTCTATTTCTGGAAATGGAGATCATTGTCCATTTCCTCATTTTAGCAGGAGGCTTTCTGTGGGCCTATGGTACACTTCTCAGAAAGGCTTGCTAAAAGAAAGAAAGAAAGAATGAATGAATGAATGAATGAAAGGAAGGAGCTTGTTGGAGGAATATTTGGTGCCTCAGAATTGTTTTGTGTTTCCTCTCTGTTATAAAAGAGAAACTATGAAAAAAAGAAAAGAAAAAGAGAAACTATGCATTGAGTTCTATTATTGCCAAACAATTCACAGAATAGTCAGATTATAATATGTGAGATCTGGAAAGAACCCCATACTACCTGTTCCATTCCACTGAAATGGCTGAGACCTGAAGGGAAGTGACTTGCTCAAGGCTGTAGAGCTAGTAAAGGCAAGGTCTGTACCCACCTTTCTGTCTTTTCTTTTTCAACTGACTATGTTGCTTTCCTTTTTCACTTGTTATAATTCATTTGAAAAGAAACATTACTAGTTCTCAACATATACAGAAATCCCAACCAAATACTCCAATAGTCCCGAATCTGTTTGAAGTCACGAAGACACAGTGAATTTGCCGTTCATTCATTCATTTAACAAATATTGAGAGCTTATTATGTGGCAGGCATTGGTCTAGGTGCTAAGAATATAAAAGCACAAAGACAGGTCAAGTCTATTCCCTCTTGGGGCTTACATTATAGTCTATATTCAGAAAGAATGTTTTATCTATGACTCTGTCACTCACTGGCCGTATGACATGGGACATATTTCTTAATCTATCTGAGCCCCATATTTCCTTGTCTGAATAACAAAGCCAGGAATTTCCACTTTGCTTTGTCGTTGGAGGACCAAAAAGGTAATGTCATTAAGTCCCTTGGCAGAGTGCCAGGCATATAATAATACTGTGATATAGGATGGCTTTTGTTATAATCAATTCTGGGTATTCCAGTTGCCCTCATTTCAGCCCTATCACTTTTCCTCAGCAGGGTGCAAATGTGAGCTCTGCCTGGTGCCATCCCTTCCGTACTTATTAAGCTCTAACCACGCTGAGTTTATGTCTGTTCCACAAACACTTCTGGCTTCTTCTTCCTTCAGCGTCTTTGTATCAGACCTTCTGCCTGGAACATCCAACCCTTCCTCACCCACCTTGGCCTCCTACTGCCTTTTTTATCTACCTCACTCCTACTCATCTTTCTCTCAGCAATTACCACTTGGCAAGAAGTCTTTCCTTAACTTCCCAGGCTCAGTTAGATCTTCAATATACACTCTTACAGCAGGGCCATTCACAGAATTTGCAGAGTTCAGCACAGAATGAAAATGTGGAACCCCCTGTTCAAAGAGCCAAACAAAAGTATTGTTAAAGGTATTAGATTATAAAGGTTTTCCCTTTTTCTTCCACCTCTCTTGACTTGTCATGGTCTTTTTTATTTGTTAATGTTCTAAGGAAAGAAAAATTAATTTTTAATTTATTAGCATTCATTTTATAAATTGTTAAATTATAACATAAACATTTTAATTATTATAATTTGACATTCATCTTTGTCTTGCACAATGCCAATTTTAATTGCAAATGTGAATTTAAGACATATGCAAAAATAGGCATTACACAATTCCTGCTTTGTAGCCCATACATGTATATGCATTTCCTTCTTCCAGGAACAATGGAAATATTACACACAACCAATTTAGATGTTTGTATTTTACTTCTTGATATGCACACATTTTACTAACATTCTCTACTTTTAGCTTACTGATGGATAAAGAATCACTGAAAGAAAAAGAAACCATGGGTCACCCTTTCTTACCCTTTGCTTCAATGTCATCATATTCAGCATAAGTGGTTGGCTAATACAGGGAAGGTACATGAGTAAGAAAGGATCTGCTAGGCTTTCTTGGTCATTCATGTTTCTTTCAATAACATTAGCCTCTTTCTTCATTCACAATGAGCTCTGGTTAGAACAGAAATTGTTGCCTCTAGGGGCTGTCAGTCATAGATGTAAAATACTCACCTTATATCCTGTAAGTATCACTGAACTCCTATATATCATAGGCCAGCCAGAATGCTGCACGACATGTGAACGGGGCAGGAAGAGGTGGTGGACACTCATATTGCACTGTCTTCTCTGCTCATCTGCATGTTACATTGTACCACTGGACCTAATTATAATACACAATTTCAAACATAAAATTATTAAGAATTTCAAGATAGCGATGGGAGAGCATTAAGCCAAATCTGCAGCCTTGGTTTGCAAGAGCTCTCATGAGACTCCCCAGATCCTGTGCCTGTGAAGCTGGCTCTGCTAATAGCATCCTGTGCTTTTTCACTGAACTCCTTATAACAGTTGTAATAATAGATTTATGAAATTGTTTGTTTAACATATGCCTCTGTGGCTAAGCTACAAATTGCATGAGGGTAGTGATTTTACATTCCTTAATCACCCTTCCTTGGGAAGTATCTTTGAGTATATGAATAGATAGATGGATGGGATATGTGGATGGGAAGGCCAGGAACCTGAAATCTTCTTAAAGTTTCAAGGAATGCCTTGAAATTAATGACAGGAGTTAAAATTAGTATATATAATTAGAATTCATAGGTATGTTTCATAGCTATCTATTCCCCTCCTCTTTGGGGTTATGTTTCACTTTCTAATTCTGTATGCTCTGCTTGATCAAATCTTAGTCATAAAAAGAATCAATGATACTGACACTTATTCTAAGAGAAGACTTCTTCCTGTATGTAAGCGTGTTTGTTTTAATGAATACACTACTCACATGCATAAAGAAAGAAGCTGTCCATTTCATTAATAATAGATTTTCACATTGTTCAAGTTCCAAAAGGGAATGTTTCTTCTATTTTTAGAGGTCTTATTTTATTAGCCACACAAAGTGAAATAACAGTTCACTTAACTATGTCAAAACCAATAGAGACTCACTGCTATTTGCTTTCTTTTGTATAAATTTAATGCATTTTTAATTCCACCCCACTGGTTGGTAAACCAACCATTACGGTTACCACTGCCCTATAATGCATTTCAGTCATTCCTAATAAACCCAGACTTTAAGATGGCTTCTCATTATCTCTATAAGCTACTGGAAATGGATTCTCTCCTTGAACTGCTGGTTCCTGCTGCACTCTAGCTAATGAAAGTAGATTTGGAAACACTATTCAAGTAAACAAAACTGCTGAGTTTTTTTTAAGGCAAATATAATGTTCAGCAGAATCTGTAATCTCACATTCTGACCTTCTTTGCAAAAGTTACTCATTTAAATGACAATCCTCTAGTCTCCAGTGACTGTGCTTCCTTTCTTTTACAATATGATTTCAAAAGAATCCATCTAAGTCTAGAATT
Source organism: Phoca vitulina (assembly GCF_004348235.1). NCBI lineage: Eukaryota > Metazoa > Chordata > Mammalia > Carnivora > Phocidae > Phoca > Phoca vitulina. Next base: position 18,476,414 of record NW_022589719.1, on the reverse strand, counting down.
TACATAAATTTTAAATAGAGAAGGATATGTTTAAGCACAAGTACATTTTCATTCATTTTTAGCCATAAAAGAATAGGCAGTATATACAAATGTTGGCACATAATCATCTATATAAAGTTATGTGAATGAATAAATTTATGTCAAGTATTCATATATTAGAGAAATTAATACAGAATGCTAAGAAATGTATATAGTTCTTAGATTTCACATAATACAACCATTCATAATTTAAAGGAATAGATAATGACCTTGGAGTTGTGAAGAGTGGATTTTGGTTAATACCTCTGTCACTGGTATGATCTGATATTGACTCAGAAGTATTTTGGGCATATTATATCCAGAAGGTAGTGATAAACAAAGCTAAACATAATCTCTGTCCTCAGGAAACTTAGATTCAGGGTAAGTGACTTGAGCAAGTCACTTTTCGATCCCAAATCCTTCTGGCTTTAAAACATTTATTTATTTCTTTGTGTCCTCTTCAGTTTCTTCCATAAGTGTTCTTTAGTTTTCAGAGTATAGATCTTTTACCTCTTTAGTTAGGTTTATTCCTAGGTATCTTGTTTTTGGTGCAATTACAAATTGGATCGATTCCTTGATTTCTTTTACTGCTGTTTCATTATTGGTGTATAGAAATGCAAAAGATTCCTGCACATTGATTTTATATCCTGCATCTTTGCTGAATTCATGTATTACTTCTGGCAATTTTTTAGTGGAGTCTTCAGGGTTTTCTACATAGAGTATCATATCATCTACAAATAGTGAAAGTTTGACTTCTTCCTTGCTGATTTAGATGCCTCTTATTTTTTTGTTGTCTGATTGCTGAGAACAGTATGGATGTTCCTCAAAAAACTAAAAATAGAACAGTTGCACTACCTGGTATTTACCCAAAGGATACAGAAATACAAATTCGAAGGGGTACCAGCACCTGATATTTATAGCAGCATTATCAACAATAGCCAAGCTATGGAGAGAGCCCAAATGTCCCTTGACTGATGAATGGATAAAGAAGATATGGTATATATATATATATACAATGGACTTTTACTCTGTCATCAAAAAGAATGCAATCTTGCCATTTGCAATGACATGGATAGAACTAGAATATATATGCTAAGTGAAATAAGTCAATCAGAGAAAGATAAATGTCATTTTACTTCATTCGTATGTGGAATTTAAGAAACAAAACAGATGGGCATATTGGTGTGGGGAGAAATGAGAGACAGAAACAAACCATAAGAGACTTTTAATGATAGAGAAACTGAGGGTTGATGGAGGGAGGTGGGTCGGGGATGGGCTAGATAGGTGATGGGCATTACAGAGGGCACCTGTTGTGATGAGCACTGGGTGTTGTATGCAAGCGATGAATCAATGAATGCTACTCCTGAAGCCAATATTGCACTGTATGCTTTTTTTTATTATTATGTTCAATTAGCCAACATATAGTACATCATTAGTTTTTGATGTAGTGTTCAACAATTCATTAGTTGTGTATGTTAACTAAAACTTAAATAAAAATTTTTAAAAACCCAATTACCTAAGTGTTACAAAGAGGCACAAAAATAGATTTTATATAACTCCCAATTTTAAGGAGCATACATTCTATACATGAATAATTATGACAATAGAATACACGAAGCACCACAGAAAGATTTAGTTAACTTGCCATAGGAATGAGAAATGAAGAGAGTTTCCAGCCAACAAAATCAAAGCTCCCTTGAGCAAATAATGTTTGAATTGGGTCTTGGGGGATGCAAAAGATTTTAAGTGTTGAAGCTGAAGGAAAGGTGGGAATTATAAGCAGAGAAGGTGGAAGACCAGAGGGCACCACCCAAGCAAGTATATAATATGGGCCTCTGTGGCCTAGTGTAGTATGTGTGAATGCTTGGCATATGCTCTCCTCTTTTCCTTTAATGGCCTGCTCTAGTAAAATCCTCATTTGTGAGGAGGTCCACTCCAAATATTGCCTTCTTTGCCTCTTACCCAAATGCCTTTTCAAAAGAACCAACCACTTCCTGCTATGTGCCACAGCATGGTACTTGATATGCTATAGTATGGTTATTTATTTATAATTCCGTTAGTCTTACCAGAGTTCAAATTCCTTCCAGGTAAAGACTATGCCTGATTTCTTAGTCCCCTCCATTGTATAGATGGGTTCTGGCTAAATAGATGTTGAATTGAATTCATTTGGAATCATGAGAAATCATGATTGCAAAAATAGATTGGAACCAGATACCCAGGGTCTTGAATGCCATGTTTAGAGACTTAAAACCACTGAAGCTTTTTCCCATGAATATAATAGTAGTAACTAATTATTTTTGTTCTGGGCCCTATTTTACATGCTGCGCACATTTTATATAGTCTTCAGAACAACCTAATGGCAAAAGCAATGCTGTCATTCCCATGTTAGCTAAAAGAAACCGAAGCCTACTGTTTTAGGGACTGGCCCAGAGTCAGAGTGAGTCAGTGGTGGGTCCAGAATTTGAACCCTGGGAATGTGACTCCAGGAAAAATCCTCTTGACTACTATGTAGAACTGCGCTTCACATAAAGGAATTTTGCAGAAATATTCAAGGTGAATCAGAAGGAAAAGGCCTGAGTCCAGGCCTTCAGCTTGGAGGCAATTGCAACAGAAAAGACAAAATGAGTGCCTTTATTACGGTGAAGGAGGTGAAAATGGAAAAAGGGTTTATATTTGTTGTTCATCCAGAATTTAAAGGGTTGATAAATTATTCCATGTGGGGAGGAGAGAAATAAAAGATTATGAGATTTTTTTGAGGCCATGTAACTGAAAGGAACACTCTCATTCACCAAAAAATGGAAAACCAGGAAAGAAGCAAAGTTCAACAGGGGAGATGATAACTCTCTGATCAATAATACAATTTATTTATTATTTATAAATTACACAAATCTGAATGTAGCATCTTTTTGTGATTTCTACTCCTCAGGAAAGGCGAAGTTTATAATACAGTTTATTATGTGCCATTGTTGTCATGTGTATTCTGGCTCTGCAGAGATATTTTTTCAAGACACAATTATGACTTATTTTGGAAAATAGGCAGCATATATAAAAAATTGTTTTTGTTAGAGGTTTAGGAGGAGAGCTAGAATTTTCACAGAAATATTCTTTAAAAGTGGACAAACCATCATAGCAAAAATAAGGATTTTTACTATTGGCTCCTCAATGGGTAACCAAAAAAAATAGTATTTTATTGGAGAAAATCAGTATTCTTCTATATTTGTAACTTTGAGAAAGTTACTCAACCTCAATAAGTTTGTTTTCTGACCTGTAAAATGGCAACAATATTGGGAGTAATCTCATGAGATTGTTGTGAGTATCAAATGAGATACCACATATGAAATCTCTGCACAGAGTGTATCGTATAGTAAGCCCATGAAAATATTAGCTACCATTGTTGTATTAATACTGTCTGTTTTATTTTCACTGAATTTCCTGATGGTCTGTGCCTCACTGGAGAAATTAGGAGAATACCTATTATTTATTGAGAGATAACATATAGCTATTCTTTGACAAACATAATTACAATAAACTTAAACTATTATTTCTTAGAACCTGCAGCAGTTAACATTTGTTTTATCTTATGGTTTGAGATAGAAAAAAATAGGAACTGATTTGGACACATTTTATATTCAGGATTTATATTCCATACTATCCATTTAGCGATTTGGCTTTGATGTGAAAACAGCAAGAGAGAATAAGGTGATATATTTTTTAAATTTTTTATTTAAATTCAATTTAGTTAACATATAGTGTAGTTTTAGTTTCAGGGGTAGAATTAGTGATTCATCAGTTCCCTATAACACCCAGTGCTCATTACATCAAGTGCCCTCCTTAATGCCCATCATCCAGTTACCCCATCCAGCAACCTGCACTAAGAGTCTCTTATGGTTTGCCCCCCTCTCTGTTTTCATCTTATTTTATTTTTCCCTCCCTTCCCCTATGTTCATCTGTTTTGTTTCTTAAATTTCACATATGAATAAAATCATATGGTAATATTTTTTTTAAAAAAAGAACGAAATGTATTCTAGAACAGTGGATCTTCAACATGCTCCAATCCTAAAACACGTGGAAATGTATTGTTATTATCTGAAACAACCAAATGGAATATTTTAATGACATATATTTTTGGTGTGTTTAATTCCATCTTAAAATCTGGGAACAATTTTACTACATCAAAACATTATTGTGCAAATTAAAAATACTATAAAATCACAGTCCTGTGAACACAAGTCCACAAAAAATAAAAGTGCTTGAACTAAGTATGCATGGGTGAATTTTTCTGAGTTCTTCCAGTCACAAGTTTCCTACACATTTTATTATCGTTTAACAATCAAGATGTTTAACAACAATAAAAATTCAGAAAAATATATAGTGAAATAATGTAAACTTATGTCAACATTATCAACCAATTTTTCTTTTTTTGGCCCCTTCAAAATGGGAATGCGGATATTGTTTTTTGTAGCTAGAGAACACAGCCCTATTTGTCAACCACCAGTGTTCCATGTGACATAGATTCTGAGTCACCACACAGAAGTAAGGAAAGGAGAAGCCTTACTTAAGTGTAAGACAGGTTTATGTGGCTTTAATTGCAGTATTTTAAAAAAAGACATAGAGGTGATATTTCCCATGGGTATAATAAGAATGAATGGTGCGATGTAGCTGCCAAGAAAGCAAATTGGACTACATTAACAGATTACCTCTAGATAACAAAATTATCTCTAGAACAAAAGAGATGACATTTCTTCCTACTTTACAGTAGAGAGGCAACACTTAGATTGTTGGATTCAGTTCAGAATTTAGAACTTTAACTTGGGTAGAAATAAACAAGTGCACTTTCAGGATTTTGCCACCGGTACCGTGAACAACCCCACAAAGAAGTTCCTCCTTTCAACACCTTAATAACTGAAACCCCCAACCCTAGCAAACCACCCTTGACCCAGACCTTCATTTTTCAGGAAAGAGAGGCAGGGGGAATTGAAGAGAATAGAGCAGAAAACATGAACTCAGTCAAATGTGAACATATTATTTAGTTGCTGGAGATCTGATTGAATATGTGAAGACCTGTTATTTAGACCCATAGTGCTCAGTATGGTAGCTACTGGCCACAGGTGTTTCTTAAGCATGTGGAATATGACTGGTCTGAATTGAGAGGAGCTATAAATGTAAAATACACACTACACTTTGAAGAGTTGGTGTGATAAAAATGTAATATATTGCATTTATAATTTTTATATTGATTACATATTGAGATGATAATGTTTGAGATATTTTGACTTAAAATATATTATTAAAATTAATTTTATCTGTTTCTTTTTATGGTTTTTTAATGGGGCTACTAAAAATTTTTAAATACATATGTGTCTCACATTATATTTATATTGGACATTTTTCTAGACTAGGGATCAGTGAATTTGTTTTATAAAGAGCTAATATTAAATATTTTAAACTTTATCTCTGTTACAAATCAACCCTGTCATCATAGTGCAATAGTAGTCATAGGCAATATGTAAACAAATGTATGAGGCTGTGTTTCAATAAAACTTTATTTATGGGTACTGAAATTTAAATACCACATATTTTCATGTGCACAAAATATTATTTTTATTTTGATTTGTTTCTGACAATTTAAAAATGTAAAAGCTATTCTTTGGCATATAAAAACAGGCTGCTTGTGGGCCTTAGTCTGCCAACTACTGTTCTAAACCTTACTCTACATTTATTACCTTTACTCTCTAGTCAAATTACCTAATCTATATCCTCATCAAAAATTGTAATATTTATAGCTTAATTTAGAGTCTTCCTCCCCCCTTGGAGTTTCAAGTGAGATAGCATGTAAATAACTTTACAACTTGATAAAATGAAAAGATAAAATTGGCCAAGAATAAAATAGACTGTTTCTAAAAGTAGTAAATTTCCTAATACTAGTGGTGTTTAAACATAAGGAAATTTCTAGAAAAGGATTTTGTAGCAAAATTAATCTCTAGATGTATGATTTAATTAAATGTGTGATGATTCCTTTCCAAACCCCAAACATGTTTTTGTTTTGTTATATGTTAACTCAATTTTAGTTGAAATGTTGTGGGTGAAAACTCAACAAAAGATCTCAGGAAAAAAAAATATCTCAGAGTTTAGGTTCTGACTTCCATCATAGAAATAATTTATTTTATTGAAAATTATCAGTTCATCAAAGGGCTTTGGTAGGAATCTCAAATCTGATTGATTGCATTTCTTTCCATTTGGTAGTAGAATATGGTAAGGTTTTAACACAAGAAAATAAGGTTATGGGAAATAGATTGGTATAATTCTTCCTTTTATCTACCAATGAAGTATTAGTGAGTTATTGCAATTTACCTGAACACATAGCCAGTGAATAGAAATAAGTTGATAATTAATATTTTAAGCTGTACATTTAGTAAATAACACCACCCTCATATTTTTATCCTCTTTGCCAATGCCTTTCATTTTCTTCAGTTGAGTTATAACTATGGAATGTGTGATGCAATTACACTGAATTTACATTTCTTTGGTTAATAAATTGATCTCAATCACTAATGGATTTTTTATACTGATTGAATTCCTATGTTGAATTGGTTTAATTTGCCCGACCATATTTCAAGGTTAAATACAAAAGTATGTCAAGCTATTAATTTTGTGTTGCTGTTGTTGGTTTGAATGATTTAGGTAGTTGAAGTTAGAACAGGAGATTAAATTAATTTCTGCCTTTGCCTTAGCCCAGACTTTCTCTATGTATAATGTATCTATGACATTTGTCCTCATTCTGAGAGAAAATGAGGAAAACTCATCAGAATGAATGACCAGTCTTCGTTAGACTGATGATTTTCAGGGAGATTTCCTTTGATTCCATACAGTGAAACATTACCTTCCTGAAGAATGAGTTCAGCAATGAGGAATCCAAAACTAAATGCACACCAACTAAATTTAATCAAGTCATCTATTTCAAGGGCAAAAAGGAGAAAAATAGAGAGTATATTCTATCTGCTGACAAAGAAATCAACATGTATGAGCTACAGTTTGGCTCCATGTTTGAGAAGCAGATATTTTCAGTAGATGCTCCGCTTTCCCAGATCCATATGAACTGCTCATTTACAATTTTGTTCAGGAGGCTAGAAGAAACGGGGTAGTTTTTAATTTTTAGATTATAAAACCCAATCCTATGCAAATGTCCTTTGAGATTAGACTATAAGAATCTCTCAGAGTCTCTCTAGAGAGTGAAATTTCAGTTGCAAAACAAGCCTAATCTTTAAAGCTTTTTGAAAACTTATGTGGAAAGCAGGACAAATAAGTCTTTTCAAAGAAGCACCAAGGGAATCTATGTAGCCACATCCATCATCCTCAGTGTATCTCTTATTACACACAAATTCATCTCAGAGAGAAGGAGGAGCAGCTCATATTGATTTTCTTCATCTCTCTGGGGCTACAACTTCAAAATTGGCCAATTACAGTATTTCATAGTTCCTTGTTGCTAGCCTGGCCATACAATGCTCCTAACTAGTAGACAGAAGTATATTTTCTCCAGTTAATATTTATATTCTGGTTGTATGTAAGTCAAAAGTAGAAGTAATCTTTTGTCTCCAATGCCTAATATTTTAGAAAAAATATTTTGTTATATTGTATTTTGTGATTATAAAAGTAACATATGCACATTCTAGAAACTTTGGAAAATATTGAAATAAAGAAAGTAAAAAAATCCCTTATAACTCTACTACCCAGATATATACATATTCCTTAGGTACTCCCACTACTGTTTATTTTTAAATATATTTCCTTATAGTCTTTTTTCCGTATGTTTGCATTAATTTATTCAATTAATTTGTATAATGCCCTGTCCATACCAGGTATTATGCTATCATTTGATATGATATATGATGGTGAATGAGACATTGTTTTTACATTCACAGAATTTATTATTTAGTCAGAGACAAACAAACTAATCCAAGATAACATGATTGTTGCTTTAATAGAATGAGTCAGAATATGATAGTCACACTTGAGAGGAAAAAATAGCCCAGACTTGGGGGACGGCAGAGAAGTCTTTTTTTTTTTTTTTTTAAAGATTTTATTTATTTATTTGACAGAGACAGAGACAGCGAGAGCAGGAACACAAGCAGCGGGAGTGGGAGAGGGAGAGCAGGCTTCCCGCTGAGGAGGGAGCCCGATGTGGGACTCGATCCCAGGACCCCGGGATCATGACCTGAGCCGAAGGCAGACGCTCAACGACTGAGCCACCCAGGCGCCCAGAGAAGTCTTAATAGAAAAAATACTATCTAAGCTTAGGCCTACGTTTGGGTAGAATTTAGTTAGAAGAAGGAGAAGGTAGAAAAGCATTGACCCAGAGGAAAAGGTCAGGTAAAAGTTCTCGTAGATGCTCTAGGAACAAAACAGCAGATGTTTATGGCTTCAGAGGGTGAAGAGGAGATTTGAAAAAAGTGGGACCAAGAGAGTAACAGGAGCCATACTCCAGCAATCCATAAAAGTAATATACATTAATTAGACTCCAAGCTAAGAAATCTAAAAAGAGACCTTATATACAGTTTCTCAAATAAGATGGAAGTTTATTTCTTTTTTATGTGACCATACAAAGAAAAAGGAGTGGTATAGTATGGATAGGCAGCTCTGTTCTACCAGATCATCTAAAGACCTAAATTCCCTTTTTCTTGTGACTCCACCCCATTCCCTAGGGTGAGGTCCACATTATCACAGGATCCAAGTTAGCTTACCTGCACTGTATCTAGTTCTCAACCTGCTGGAAGAAGTGAGGAAGTAGACAACACACAATTTCCTTCTAAGGAACTGACATAAAATTGTATACATTCCATTGTTGAGAACTTGGTTACATGAGCACCTTGGACATGTTATCTCCAATTGGGAGGGCCGAATGCCTGATAACTTAAATTTTGGAAGGGAGATTCTGCACTAAAAAGAAAAACAGGAGAGTATTTGCCTCACCAACATATAAAGTCCAATTTGTGTTTTCAGGATAATAGAAGGCCATTGAAAATATTAAACAAGAGAGTATTATAAAACATGCCCTTGGCTACAGAGTGGAAGATGAATTTGGATACTAACAGAGGTGTAGAGAGGACTACTGGATGGGAGGGTGGAGGGTGTGTGATGAAAGAAATTCAGGCAAGGGATATGGTGTCATGGGCTAGGATAGAGACAGAGGAATTATGAGGAAAGGAACAGTTCACTTATGAATCAAAATGAGTCATTTGTGAGGTAGAATTGCAAGGCTGGATGCATAGTTTCATGTGGAGAGTAAGGGAGAGGATGGTGAGGAAGGGTGAGAAATCAAGATGTCTGTCTCAGCAACTGGTTGGATGCTGCCATTCACTGATTATATCCATATATTTGGCACTATTTTAGAGGTCACCACAAACTCTAGTGGCTTAAAATAACAACTCCTTATTTAGCTCATGATTGTGTGGGTCAATTGGGCAGAGCTTAGCTAAGCCATATTCTGCTAAGCTCAGGTGGACTCATGTATCATAGACCACCTTTGGGTGACCTAGGCTTCTGGGAGTGACTGCTTATGAAGTGGTGTGACAGTGACATCTTGGCCTCAGTTTGCCATCAGCAAGCAGATTAGCTTGAGCTTATTCACATGGTGCCAGCAGATTCTAGGAGCACACACACACAAAAAAATAGAAATGCCCCTATGCACAAGCACTTGTAAAGAATCTGCTTGTGCCCTGTCTGTGTTGGTCTCATTGTGCAAAACAAGGCACCTGGCCACATCCAGTTAGTAGAGGAGGGAGCCATGAAAATCTTGATGGTTATTATTGCAAGAAATCTGTTAACCTGCTAGATAAAACTATGCACACAGTGTAGTAGAAAAAAATCCACTAGTCTTGAATTTTAGTGATACAGAGTGTGGAGTTTCTTTCTGGAAGTCAATTCTGTAAGATTTGAGGCATCACCTCACCTCCTTGGACTTCTATTTTCTGTGTCTCTAGAGATTATGCTTGATTAGCCCCAGTGTTCTTTTCCTCTCTAAGACTTATGATACTAATTGATTAATATTTTGCTTCTGGTAGTATAAACAAAAGGCCATTTTGACACTTGGATGGTAGGATCTGCTCTCTTTCAAATAGGTGAGGCATAAAAGCCATAAATAATTGGAGTAGCTGAAGTCTTTATTCCTTTTTTTTTCTATTTTACTGATAAATGATTCCAAATTTTGCCACTGGTTGTCCAATTGTAATATGCCACATTGTCCTTATTTTTTATTATGTTTATTATTGTTATTAATGTATAGGAATTAGTGTGTCTGTCTTAGCACATAAGTGATATTATTCTGTATTACTTTCAATTTAAAAAAAAACTAGATAAATGAGAGTTTTGAAACATTTTCTTTACTGTTCATCATGACTTGGAGAAGTATATCAAAGATGATTGTTTCCTGGGTTATATTTGTGACCTCATTAGTAACTTTAACTATAAATCTTTGACTAGCTAATTTGGTTTGCCTAAAGTTAACATTTAAATCCCTGCTTAATTATGATAAGAGCTTCTGTGGAAACACATATTTCCATAATCACACAGTCTACACTGTGTCCCAGAGGCTAGGAGCTGCAAAAAAATCATATGATGGGCCAACAGACATATGAAAAGATGTTCAACATCACTCATCATCAGGGAAATGCAAATCAAATCCACAATGAGATATCACCACACACCTATTAGAAAGGCTAAAATCAAAAACACAAGAAACAAGTGTTAGTGAGGATGTGAAGAGAAAGGAACTCTCAAGCGCTGTTGGTGGGAATGCAAACTGGTGCAACCACTACGGAAAACAGTATGGAGGTTTCTCAATATGTTAAAAATAGAACTACCCTATAATCCAGTAATGGCACTACTGGGTATTTACCCCCCCACCAAAAAAAAAAAAAAACCACTAATTCAAAGGTATACATGCACTCCTATATTTATTGCAGTATTATTTATAATAGCCGTATTATGGAGACAGCCCAAGTGTCCATAGATAGATGAATGGATAAAAAAGAAGTGATATATATAGATAGATAGATATAGATGATATAGATATAGATAGATATAGATAGATACAGATATAGATAGATGTAGATATAGATATATACACACACACATGCATACATACATACAATGGAATGTTATTCAGCCATAAAAAAGAATGAAATCTTGCCATTTACAATGACATGATGGAGCTAGAGAGCATAATGCTAAGTGAAATAAGTCAGAGAAAGTTAAGTACCATATGATTTCACTTATATGTGGAATTTAAGAAACAAAGCAAATGAGCAAAATAAAATAAAAAGGCAGAGGGGTAAACCAAGAAACAGACTCTTAACTATAGAGAACAAACAGATGGTTACCAGAAGGGAGGTGGGGGATGGGTGAAATAGATGAAGGGGATTAAAGAGCACACTTATAATGAAGACTGTGTAATATATAGAATTATTGAATCACTATATTGTACACCTGAAACTAATATAAAACTGTATGTTAACTATACCAGAATTAAAACAATAAAAAATAAAACCATACGATGTGACTTTAGAGCTAGAATAAATAATGTAAATAATCTTATTCAAATTACTCATTTTATAGGAAGAAAATAACACCCAGAAATTGTAGGCATATTTTCAAATCATATGGTGAGAAGACCATACAAACTATAACTCACAACCAAGTTCAACTTTATCATAAATATGACTAGGGTCATGTTATTTCCAACTAAATAATAAATTAGTTCTCTATAATCAGCCCAAAATTGCATAAATACTTTCTGCCCAGACCATTGTAAGCAGACTGCACGTAATGCGTTGTCATAGAATTGGCTTTGTCATTACAGATCTGCTTTCTACCAACTATTGGGCCAAACTACTTATTCTCTGACTTGCCTGGATATTGAACCCAGGCTGTAATAGATTCTCCACAAAAATGTTAATTCTTTCCTTTCCCCCTTGAATGTACATCAGCTCTCAGACTCATTTGGAATGGTCTTGGATTGATTATTGTTTTGGGGAGGATAAATATAAATGAACACATTTGTGTTAGCTATTTTGATAGAGTGAAGAAGGTTATGCTCCTAATTTGACAATTGTCCAAGTGAATCCATATAAACATTTCTAGATGCTGTATGTATCCTCTAGAAAATTAATAGCCAGAGTATTGAACCGGGTCAGGAGATATGGATTCTGCTTCCATTTGTCATTAGTAAACCCTGTAGTCATAAGTCTTAGTTTCCTCCTCTAAAATGGGAATAAAACATATCTGCCTGGCCAATTTTACAGGGTAGTTATAAGGGCCAAATAAATCATTCTGAAAACAACAAATAACAAATACTCTGTAAAAATATGAGCTTTTATTGAAACATCTAGAATAAATATTTTTCAAACAATCATGGCAGTATATGATACCAACTTTTATTACACTGACAAATAGAGACAAAAAGGGCAGAGTGTAAACACACAGTGAAATTCAATTTGCCACTGGGGTCCGAAAAAGGAAGACTCCTTCAGTCCTGGCTGTGAGAAGAGAATACTGATTATGATTTCTGTTCAGTGTTCTCTTCTCAAATGGTTTAACTGAATTTCCTTCACTTTCAAGCTCCCTACCCATTTCTCCATTTTTCTTCAGGCCGTCTTCCCTTTGTCTGAAGGCCACAGAGGTATAGCTCTTTATTTCAGAAGAAATGTGATATTTCATGTATATTATATACAGACTGAGACAGATACCTAATCCAACAAAACACACACACACAGACATACATGTGCATGCACACAAAATGGCTTTGGCTATAGTTCCTTTTAAATTATCAGATTGTGGATTTATACACATAGTTCTCATATACTGAAGACTATTTTACACACTTTTTATTCCATTATGTTTCCCCTTCCTGCCAGGAAATGTGCATGTGCATTGGGCTATAGAGGGTAAAACACACCCACGTGATATATTCCCCGGTCAGAAGAAATAGGCTGTCTGTCTTGTCTTAGTTTTGATGAGCTACCGATTTGTGATAGTTTCATTTCGATTTCATTACTGGGCAACCAAAATGAATTGACAGAGAAAGCAATCAACACATGATGCACCCACTGGAACCTCTAATACAAAATGTTGGCTGCTTCTGTCAACACAGCCAATTACCAAAGGTACTCAAAGGGTAAATGATAGCCAAAATAAGCCACATGGTTCCGTGGACTACATCCTGCATATCTATTAGTGTATTCAAAGTAGACACAGGATGACAGACTGTTTTGTCAATATAACATTTCAGGTGAATGCCCTGTCCATACTGTGTTCTCCCAGCAAACACAGATGTTTGTGGGCAGATAAGAGCTTACTGTTTGTGTGTGGGGAAGGGGGTGGGGGGGAAGAGAGAGAGATTGACTGCATACTGATGCCAGGATCTAAGAAATACATCAGGAAAAACAATTTTTTAAAAAAATAATTAAATCCAGTCCCTCTCACCCTGTGGATTGCTTCCTGTGCTAGAGTATGAGGTTGAAAGAGAAAACACAGACTCAGACTTCTGTGAGCTCATTGATTCACGCCTTGCAAATAGCTAGCAATCAGTTGTTTATTAACAAATATTTATTGAGCACTTGGTATGTACAGGCACTAGTGGATATATAACATTTAAAAAGGTAAGTCTCCCATTTACAACATCGATGGACCTTGAACACATTATGCTAGGTGAAATAAGTCAGAAAGATAAGAACTGTATGGTATCACTTATATGTGGAATTTAAAAATGATTATCCTATAAAAAGCAGAGAGTAAAATGGGGGTTACCAGGAAATAGTGGAAAGGGATAAGATTAAAGGTATTTAAGGGTACGCACTTGTAACTAGCAAGTAAATAAGTCATAGAGATCTAAAGCACAGTATAATGAATACAAACAATAATATTGTCCCATTGTTATGTAATGTGATAAATATGACTTCATTGGCAATCACATTAAAATATGTAAATGTTTCAAAGTAACACACCGTATACTTTAAACCTACATGATGTTATATGTTAAATTTATTCAATAAAGAAGATTGACATGATATTTATCCTCCTGGAATTTATGGTAGGGGAGAAAGAAAATTAAGAAGCCTGAGCCACTATATTGTGGGACATGGGAAGTATCGGATGCTATCGGAGCTCTGAATCCAGATTTTGAAATCAGTGAAGATTTTAGAAAGAAGTGATACCCACACCAAAGTGTAGGAGTTAGAGAAACGGGGAAAGCAATGATTACTCTTCACAGTTAAAGTAACACCAGTAAAAGCGTGATGGCAAGAAAGCATGAAACATTTTAACAAGAGACAGACATTCAGAATGTCTGGAGGTTCATCAGTGTTGGGGAGGGGGAAGAATAGCAAGAAATGGAACTGGAGAGGTAGGCAGAGAATGCATCCCAAATGGCAGTGAAATCAGCTTTTATACAGTGAGTAATGAGGAGGCATTAAAGACTTTGACCTGTGAAGTGGCATGGTTAGATAAATTATAGTAAAATCTAATAATTGTCCTAAGTAGCTACATACACACACACATACACTTTAAATACAATTTTAAAATAATTCTGAGAATACAAAGTGGAAGAAAACAACTATTTAGAGATAACTTGGTGAAATATTTATAGAAAATGGAACTTTTACTTTTTGAGTCATGAAGACTTGGCACTAGATGATGTTGTAACCTTTCCTGCAGGAACAACCCAGTGATGGGGAAATCTCAGTTCATGCCTAGCCTTGCACAGTTGCTGCAGGTTTCCAATGTGCTAGGAATTCTGCTATGTCTAAAGAAATCACAACGCAATCAGAAAATCACATTTTTCCCCTTGAGGGGCTTCCTCTCAACCTGTTGAGAAAGATCTACCAGTATTTATTTTTTTGTTTTCTGTAAAAGTGCAGGAAAATTGAATACATTGCATCTGCAGATTATCTCCAACTATTAGAAATTATTCCTGGAAATGAACTCCAAGCAGTTTTGTTGGGATTCCCACCACTGGTCTTAATTTTCTCCTTTGTTGCCATGTTTTTTGAAAGTCTAAAGTGTCTTCTATATGTCAGTGTGCTGTGTATTTGAAGTGATGAAATGCCCCTTCCGGGTGTTTTCTTATAGTCTTATAGACTAAACTGCCCCAGTGCCTCCAGCTATTATTCATGTGATATGAAAGTTTGTGATGGTTCTGTTTCACTTTCATTACTAGTGAAAAATTGGTTGACAGAGAAAGCCTTTAGCACATGATATTACCATTGTCACTTCTAATGCAAACTGTTGGCTGTGTCTGTTAATCCCCTCCCATCCTGGCTATCGCCCTCTGAATACACTCATCTGTTTTAGTATGTGATTCTAATTCAGAAATTTCATTCCTTAGGATGTCTGTTAAGATATCATTTCAAGGGGTGTCTGGGTGGTGCAGTCAGTTAAGCATCAGACTTTTGGTTTCAGCTCAGCGTCGTGGGATCCAGCCCTGCAGCGGGTTCCATGCTCAGCGCAGAGTCTGCTTAAGATTCTCTCTCCCTCTCCCTCTGCCCCTCCCCTCTGCACTCTCTGTCTCTAAAATAAATAAATAAATCTTGGGGCGCCTGGGTGGCTCAGTCGTTAAGCGTCTGCCTTCGGCTCAGGTCATGGTCCCAGGGTCCTGGGATCAAGCCCCTCATCGGGCTCCCTGCTCTGCGGGAAGCCTGCTTCTCCCTCTCCCACTCCCCCTGCTTGTGTTCCCTCTCTCTCTCTGTGTCTCGCTCTGTCAAATAAAATCTTTAAAAAAAAAATAAAAAATAAAAAATAAATAAATAAAATAAATAAATAAATCTTTTTTAAAAAAGGTATCATTTCAATTTAAAAAATATCTTTTCACCAATGTATTAATTCGAGGGTTATCTGTCAGACTTAATGTTCAGTAGCAGTTTCAATGTGTGCAGGAGATTGGCTTAGAAATTATTTTATACATCAATGAAACACAACCATCAACACCAAGGATGATCTCGAGTTGTTGCTGCTTTGTTGAGATGACTGATTAGTGGACCATTTTTAAAATCTCCCTTATTTTTATGATGCTATTTGTATATTAACGTTGATTTTAATAATGTGATGTCAGAACCAAGTACTCAGGTGCTTCTCATCCCCCTTCACCTGAGTCTTGACCTGCATACTTAAGCTTGGTTTAACCTGGTCCTTGGCTTGACTGTGATGCTTTTCTCTCTGCAGCATGTAATATTTCACTGTGTGAAACAAGTCAGAGGACAGAAACAATCAGAAATAAGAAAACAGAGGGGCGCCTGGGTGGCTCAGTCGGTTAGGCGACTGCCTTCGGCTCAGGTCATGATCCCAGGGTCCTGGGATCGAGCCCCGCATCAGGCTCCCTGCTCGGCGGGATGCCTGCTTCTCCCTCTCCCACTCCCCCTGCTTGTGTTCCCTCTCTCTCTGTGTCAAATAAATAAATAAAATCTTTAAAAAAAATAAAATAAAAAAAAAAAAAAGAAGAAATAAGAAAACAGAAAGAACCAGAGTCCTAGGCATAAGTTTTTATGATTAGATACATCACTGTTGGGTTTATTCACTTGCTCAGCAGGGGTCTAGTCAACATTTACATAAAAAACAACAACAAAGTTTTATTGCTCTCATAGTATGTACCATACTAGACAGTGGAGTATAGTGGTGACCCAGGTAAGCATGGTCTTGGAACTCAAAGAGATTCTATTCTAATTGGTGAAATGGACAATGTACAAGTAAACATTTTTTCAGCTTATGACATGTGCTATAAATGTAGTAAAAATAGGTTGGTTTATACTCTTCTGAATACTTTCTCATGCATAGTATTTATTTTTTTCTTTTATTCAGAATTATACTATATTCTTTATAGTGCTAAGCCATCTTTTTTATCTCCACTAACCAAAATGTCTTTCTAAGAAAAAAATAAGCTTCTACAAAATCATTATAATCACGCTACAGTCTATAATTGCATTAAAGTACCACAATTATTCAAAAAATAACATCTTTTTGGAAATTCATGCTAGTTCCAACTTTTCCATATTATAAACATCCTTCTGATGATCATCCTTACAATTAAATCTATATACACATTTTAATTATTGCATTATATTTTCCAAGAGAAAAATTATAGTGTCATAAGTTATCTCAATACAAATTACAAAATTGGGTCCTAGAAAAACTAAGTTATTTTCCTACCATAACTGTATAGAAATGCTTATTTTCCTACAAAGTTGTCTACACTTAAAGTTTAAATATTTGAATTTTATTTTAAATTTTAATCCTTAAAAATTCTTTCTGATATGTCTGACATTTTAGGTTGCTATACCTTTCACCGTACTGGCTGCATGCTTCTCATTCTCAGCCTGCTATCAGATGTCACTGGAACACTAGGTCCAGCAAGACACAGCTATTTCATTCTACATCGCTCTCAGCTCTCTGTCCTCATGAATGAAGTTTCCTCGTCTGAAACATGCCTTTACCCACCAAATATTTCCTGACCTTCCAACTTGTCAATGGTTATCCTTGGATAAAAGAGGGGCAACAGAGATTTTATTCTAATTTTTATTTACTAACCAGGAGAGGTGATGGTGTTGGTCCAGAAGGTTCCATTACTCAGAGCTATACATTTCATCAGTGTCTAAGTTCTTTAAAAGTTGTGTTGTTTTTTTTCTTATAGCAGAACTCTTTTATTTTCTTTGCTTTTACTTAACTTCAAAATTGATGTCTAGGATGAGTGCCAGTAATATTATATCATCCCATATGTTTTGCTTAATTACACTATTTCCTGAATTCATTTTTTGAAGTTAAAATTTTTCTGCACCTCGTCATCAAAACATTATGAACACTCTCTGTCACACTGAGATTAGAAGATAAAACCTCTTTTTAAATTATATCTAGTTGAAATGTTTCCAGAGTTTGGGTTGGGGATGATAAATCATCCTGATCTTTTAAATCCATGTTGTAAATCACAGGATATCAAAATCATATGGTACATGGGTTTGAGTTAATCTAAATGGCAAGCCCAATAAAATCCCAGCAAGGATATCTTTTAGATTTGATGTATATTTTCAATTTACAGAATGTTAAAGCTCAGGTTATTTTTTTCCTAATGTATTTGTGTTGATTCTATGCCTGATTCCTGTATCAGTGTAAGAAAAGCATCTACATCTTATTAATACTTGTATTATACAGAACATTGAAATTCATTATAACTCAAATAGAAGGCCCTTTAGGGAACTTTATATTTCTATTTTATTTTTTCATCGTCAACAAATCATAAATGATCTTGAGGTCATCGGAATGTGTCTGCATATAGACTCCTAAAATTATGTGACAAAAAGCAAGTGAAAGATTTACTAACAAAATCGTGTCTCAGATTTTGTTTCTTTGTCTTGTATTTTTTTTTTCCTGTTAAAAGAAAAGGATGAGCACCTAGCACATATCACCAACTATAATATGAGAAATATACGTCCATTTTTATTGCTGTGTTTCTCCACCAAATTTCTCCACCAAATCTCTCTTCCCTCTCTAATATTTTGGCATACATCTGTATTTCTATCTGTATAAAATTCCTCTAATTCCTCTCCCTCACCATCCCTTATACATTCCAAGCTCTTTTAGTTTGAGTAATTAAAAGAACTCCTCTGAAGGCAGTAGAAGGGTACTTATAAGGCCACAAACAAATCTTTATTTTAAATATAAAAATAGAAGGATCATTAGGCCCTGGGGGAGCAGAAGTATTACATTTCCTTAGAAGTAAAGAGTCTGATAGAGAAAATGGGGAAGGAAAGAGTGAAAATGAGTATGCTCGATGAAATCAATCAGAGATTTCAAAACAAAGGTCTCTGAAGTGTATTAATCAACAAGAAAAAAAAATCAGAGTAAGACCAGAAACAAATCCTATGCTATAGGGTGAGCAACTCCTTCATAGACTTTGATGTACTTCAGGACAACCCTCTAGATGCTGTGTTAACAAAACACTCTTCCATCAGAGCATGAGATCGGACCCCTATTCCAGGGCCCTAAGACCATGTGGACAAAATATCTGGGCATAGGTCCCAGAAATCTGTATCTTAATAAGCACATCAGAGAATTCTTAGGCAATTGAAAACTTATGTTTGAATCCAATTTTTAGAAAACATAGACTCAAGAAGTTAATCAATATCTATGTGACCTGCTGAAACCCCAAAACAGGGCTTTGATCCCAATCCCCTGCTTTTTCTAGAATGCAGCACTGGATATATATTCAGATTTTCTTGGCTTTTTTTAAAGATTTATTCATTTGAGAGAGAGACAGAGACAGAGCACAAGTAGGAGAGGCAGAGGGAGAGGGAGAAGCAGACTTTCCACTGAGCTGGGAGCCAGACCTGGGGCTTGAGCCCAGGACCCTGACATCATGACCCAAGCCGAAGACAGACCCTTAACCATCTGAGCCACCCAGGTGCCCCAAGATTTTCTTGGCTTTGATACTGAACTCCAATTCTTCTCCTTTCTGCTATCTAGTTAGTAAAGGTGACTGGCACAGGCGCCAGTATTGAGAAAACATTATAAAGACACCAGAAGAAACTGGATGGCTAAGTCATCCTCTGTAGCACAGGATTTCACAAAGTAGGGGTCCAGGGGGCACTGGGTGGCTCAGTCATTAAGCGTCTGCCTTCGGCTCGGGTCATGATCCCAGGGTCCTGGGATCAAGCCCCGCATCGGGCTCCCTCCTTGGTGGGGAGCCTGCTTCTCCCTCTCCCACTCCCCCTGCTTGTGTTCCCTCTCTCGCTGTCTCTCTCTGTCAAATAAATAAATAAAATCTTTAAAAAAAAAAGTAGGGGCCCAGGGTTACTGTCACAATTCATATAGATAATTTCAAACAAGCAATGCTAAAGGATTATTACCAAGTATCAATGCAAAGGGCTGTCTTGCAATATAAGCTATTTAAATGAATAGAAGAAGGATTCCCTGACTAAATGCACTTTAGGTCTTAGAACATATCATTGATGAAGAGCCTGAGGTTGCTTTCTTTCAAGATAATTGTGAATTTTGTCAATCTATCTGTATCATATCATTACAGACCTTCAATAGATGAATAAGGGAAAAACAAAATAAGTCTCTTTAGATCCAGAGTTGGATAATCAGGAAAACTTCATGGTTGATGGGAGACATATTGAAAAAAGAAATAAATACAGTATAAAATTAAATTTCCCCTAATCAGTTTCATATAATGTGCATATTTCTCTGACTTTGGGTAATAGTAAAACCCATTGAGAACATGAAAAATTGCCAAAATGTAATAAACCATGATCCCCTCTGCCTCTCCCATTGTTCCCTCCTTTCTTTCTCTCTCTTTTTTTCTGTGCCTCTTCTATTCTCTTCCTGCTGTATATCTCCTGGTCACAAGGTCAAAAAGGTGGGCTGTGAAAGGCAGAGTATCTTTTGAGATGTGAGAGGTGGCAAGTGAACCTAGACTCAGGATGGATCAAGGAGGTCACCTTGTGGGTTGGTCCAGCTGGTTATTTTGTCTGAGTGTCAGAGAAGGACTGAGCAGAGATCTGACATCAGCTATTGACAGCCTGCTTCAGAAAGCATCTATGATGGAGGAAAAGGAACAAGTAGCTCTCAGAAGAGAGCTCACCAGCTCTTCAGCCCCAGGCTATCACCAGGTTACACACTCGCCCTAGCCCCTTGAAGATAATTCTTAACTGAAGGTCAGTAGCCTGCCCTGTTCCCTTAGGAAGAAAAGGTTATTCTGCCAGGAAGATTCGTTAGGAGCATATAAACAAGAGCTGTGTTCTTCCTCTAGCAGATTGGGACGTGACTACACACAGGGTAACTTTATTTTCTAACATTTTTATCCTTCACGGTCCTCTCATCCTCAGAACTTCCAGGAGCCTGAAACAATGGGGTCTTGAACTACCTTGTTGCTGTCACTCCGTTTTCTTCCATATATATTTCCAACCCCATTCGTACAAGATTATTCATTTTTTTTCCTCACTTCCATTTTTATCTCCTCTATCCCTCCCTTTGCCCTGACTTTATCCCGTTCCTACTCTTTGTGGTCTTGCCTATTGTAGGACAATTTAAAATACAAATGCAGGTTAGGTCTCTGGTGCTGTTTTTCCTCTTTCCTATAGGAGTCATGTCATGAATCTAGATCCTGCGGCTAAGTGCCTGTACAGAAATAACATTTGATTTTAGTTTCCCTGTGATTTATCTGGAGAATACCTAATCAAATCCCATAAAGTCCCTTGTTCTGGAAGCTTTGGTTTGGGGTCATAGCCCTGAACTCATGTAATTCCAATCCTTTGAGACAGGTACAGTGTAAAATTCATTAAAGGGCCATTGCATCCTGTCCTATTAATCAACATTGTGATTTTCTTTTCACTTGGGTTATAATGTTACTCTTTGGGTCTTTTTTGGTATTGCTAGAGGTTCAGAGTCAATGTTCACATATTTTGAAATTAAATACCCTGTTATCTTCTACTATCATCTTTTTTCTTTCCAAAGAATTATTACATGGGCTTTTTTTTTTTTTTTTCCTTCCTGGCTTGGATTCCATCTGTTAAATCATTCATTCAAAAGAGAGCTATGGCTGAAAGATTAGTGGGGGGAATCAAGGCAAAATGCATTTTTGAAGTGTCAATATTCATTTCAGTTTCCCCATCTTCAATATCTCTTAAGAAAATCTCTTTTTCTAATCTGGATATTTTAAAGCAAAATGTTTTTGAATTAACTATCTAAATCTATATAAAATGTGTAATGAAATTATTCAGTTCAAGATAAGTGTCATACATAATATATACAAGGTGCTAAAACATCCATATTACTATAAAGTTTATGTTTTCATTTATCCATGGAACATTTCAACCCCTGTAGAACTGACTAGGCATGGAAAGTATGAGCGCTGGATAGTCTGCCACTGGATTACACCCTGTCTTTGGATTTTATCTTCCTCACTTGGTCTTATCTCTCTAGCAAGGCTATGTGCCCTATGAGAGCTTTGTTCTCTACTATTACAACACTTTATGCACACTTTCATTTCAATCACCTGCCTAGTGGCTGTAGTGGGTTATTTACTGGTATCTGCTTTCCATCTCTGATGGCTAGATTCTCCAGGACAAAAACTAGGCCTCTATCCTAGCATGGGGCACACAGCCTGACGTTGTGTGAGCACTAAGCAAATTGTGCATGTCCTGGAATTGTGCTGAAGACAAATAATTTATTTTTATCTCTCAGAAGAGCTTGGTGCATAGTAGATATATTCAACAAATCATTGTTTTCATCACTTTGGTTTGCTTCTTCTGGGTATGATTTCAGGGCAATAAATGTAGATGCTGCATTTTTTACATTTGTTTTCTAAACCTGAACATTTAAATAAACAAGATTATAATCAGGTATTTATGATGAGAGCTGCTAGAAACTCCTGCTTTAACATTATCAAACAAAAGGTCCATATCCTCAAAAGTGCTCTAGATTACCTAAATGGTTTGTGACTTTAATTTTTAAATTAATTCCTTTATTTTAAAAATTTCTTAGACTTTATTTTTCAGGGTAGTTTTAGGTTTACAGAAAAATTGTGCAAAATAGACAAAGAGATCTCATGTGCCAACCCCCACACATTGTCTATTACTAATACTTTCCATTAACATGGTACCCTTTTTATGATTGGTGACAATTGGTGAACAAATATTTATACATTATTATCAACTAAAATTTATAGTTAATGTTGGGGTTCATTCTTTTTGTTTTAAGTTTTATGGGTTTTGTTAAGTGTGTAATATTATGTTTCTGCCATTACAGATTATCACACAGAATAGTTTCACTGCCCTAAAAGTTTTCTGTTCTTCTGTGTTCCAGCTATTCATCCCTCCTCTCCTCCTCCTTCCCTGAACTCCTAGCAACCACTGATGTTTTCACTGGCTCTACAGTTTTGTCTTTTCTAGAATGTCATGTATTTGGGAATCATAAACTTAAGGCCTTTCAGATTGGCTTCTTTCACTTAGCAATATGCATTTAAGTTTCCTCTATGCCTTTCTATGGCTTGATAGCTCATTTCTTTTTCTCACTAAATAATACCCCTTGTATGGGTGTGCCACAGTTCCTTTATCCATTCACCTATTGAAGAACATCTTGGTTGCTTCCAATTTGGGGAAATTGTGAATAAAGCTGCTAAAACATTTGCAGGCAGTCTTTTGTGTGCACATATGTCTTCAACTCATTTGGGTAACTATTTTTTTCATTTATTTACCATTTTTTCCTGCTCCTGCTAAGATAGAATAAGTGGTGATAAGTTTTGTGACTTCAGATGCAATATTTGTCAACATTTGACTAGTGATAACAGGGAGCTTGCAATACTGGGGCAGTCTATCAACTGTAGTTTGAGCTTTCAGGGGAAATATCATGCAGTAGTTGTGTATGGAGGCTCAGACAATAGGTGGACTGAGTTCAAATACTATTCTTTTTTAATTTCTCACTCCATGGCCCTAGAAAAATTGCTTAACTTTGCCTCAGTTCCCTCACTTTATCTCAAAGTGGGGATGACAGTGGTATATTACAAGGTTGTTTTGATGCTTAAATGAAATAATATGTATAAAGTACTAAAAGCAGCACTTGATAAAAGTGAGTTGTTCTAATTGGGAATATTAAGTAGGTGTAGATCTTTCTGCATAGATCAGCTTTGTGAATGGCGTAAAAGTTGAAAAGTTTCAGTCTGGTGAACGTCAAAAACAAATGAACAAAGCTTGTCATTTGCTCACATATTTTCAACAACTATTTCTTGAGGGTTAACATGAGCCAGGAATTGTACTGATAACTGAAATAGAGGAAAGATAAAAATCTCTGCCCTCAAGGAGCAAACACCTCCAAAGAAGCAAGGAGGCCATTTCCTTATAGTGTGAAAGAGGTCTGGGTTTTCATAAGTGAAAGTGACATTTTTCTGACATCGGTCACTCGGAAGTCTGTTTTATACAAGGGCTCCCCTCATGAACTCTAGACTCAGGCAGAGTCAGGCACTAGGTCCTTCTCTACAATCCCCTTGCTCTGAAAATTTTGGTAGTTTCTAAACTTTCCAAACCTCAATTCAGTTTATTTAACTATATATTAGACGTTTAATTTTCCTTCTAAGGTAGAGCAGGAAGATTAGATGACATAATTAATAGATCCCCCAGCACACAGTAAGTGCTTAAAAAAAGTTAGCTATTACATATCGTGGATTTTCATCAGGTAGTTTAGATAGATTTCAAGTTGTGAGAAACAACTGATTTTTCAAGTTTCCTGTTCACAGGGATCCTAGCCTTAGAGAGATAATTACAAGTTTAGGATATTCTGAATAACATTTGAGCTGGGGATCAACAGATCAGAAATCTATTTTGGATTCAGTTAATTTAGTTTAACACTCAAGATATAGCTGAATTCCTTGTTTTATTTAGAGAGACATGCTTGATGCTTCTGTAACTGTCTTGTACAGCTAAACACTGACAGAAGTGTGATGTCAAATTAATGCCAGCCATACTAATCAAAGGTTATTTGCTTTACTGTTTAAACAGAGCTTATTCATGGCATGAGCTGATGTGTTTTGATTTTTCAACATGTCAGCTATAAGATCAGAGTGGATATTTTAGCCTTGTGATAACTCCCTATAAATAGAGGCATAAATTATAAATGCTCATTGATGCAATTATAAATTGTCATTTGGGATTCTTTGATCCTGGCAAAATATAATGACCCTGAGTTAGAACATTGCACTAGGGGTGACTTCTATCTCCTACACTCTATAAGCCAGCAAATATTGATGGAAAGATCCTTTCTTACCTCTCTCATCCTATTCCCTGCTCACCTGCATGGCTGGAGACTTATCCTTCTTCTAACTCTGCACCTGTCCCAACCACATATAACAAGGTTCTGCTGAAGTACCAGGAGGTAAATGTTAGTAAAATACAGAGCCTAGCAGTGTGGCTCAGTCTGATGGGTTTTGTCAGGTGACCCTATCTTCTCGTCCTTGGATGTCTGTATTTAGGATGTTGGCAAGGCAGGTAGAGTGATGATCATTACCAATGACTTGAGCCTAGGGTAAGATATTACTCCACTTGGATTAAAATACCATCTCTGTTTCTTACAAGGCAAAATCTTGGACAAGTAAATCAATCCCTTTCTTCCTAAATATTTAAAATAGGTTTAACAGTGATATAAAATTAAAGGATGTTTTTGAGGCATATATGAGATAATTTATACACATTCAGTACATGGGGGGGGGGGGGACCATTTTCCCCCTACTAATCCCCTTATGAGTTCTTGATGACTAACCCACCCCCCAGTATTCTAAACAAATTGGAGTTAAGCAGTCGTGGGGTACAGAATGGAATCGGTGATGCCCTGCTCTATTCACAGTGGGACAGAGTGTCTTTTCTCTATGCCCTAAATGTCTCTTCCACTTTGCTTTCTGTGGCCCCAGCAATGTCTCCCATGTTTAATGTGCCTGCTGGGATCTTTGATTTATCTCCCCTTTCAAAAATCCTCCTATAGCTCTGAATTCTCGCCTGTATACCTTTGGCTTACTGAATAATAAATGTCCCATTCTTTCTTTCTCCTTTTGTTCACATCTAGTAGCTAGGGCTCAAAGTATATCTCAAGGAAAAAACAAAAAACAAAACAAAACAAAAAACTACAGCTCTCCTCTCTCATGCCCTAAGAAATTGAAGGACAGTGTTAGAATGAACGCACAACAAATGAAGATATGAATAAAAACACAAAGTAAACATGTTGAGCAACTCTTGGTCACCCAAGAAATGGGGAGAGGCTGAGCTCTGGACTCTGCAGTACCTTGTCCTTTGAATATCAGGGAATCTTGGAGTATAGGTAGGATCGACCCAAATCCAAAACCACAAAATTAGATTTGGTGGTGCAACTAAGTCTCAACCTGATTCAATGTGCACGCTGAATTTATTTGGCCAATCTGAACAGTTCTCTAGGACCGATTCAAATTGCCTCCCATCTGGCCCCATTAGCAGATTGCTATTAGTATGTTAATAAAATGCAGGCTGCAGGCATTGGAATGTGGTACCTGGGTGTTCCTTGTCTGGTCTGTTACATACACAACAATCCTGTCTCACTCAAATATAAAATTGCCAGCAATGTCATCAGGCTCCCAGTGCATTCTTTCTCCCACAAAATTTGTAGCCTCTCATGTTATTCTGAATGAGAGCTTGTGAGTTTTGGGAAGGGCTATTGGGAAGAGTATCTTCACAAAGTTTTCATCCCTCCCAGCATAACCTGAATGTCCAGCTTCCTGGCCCAGGTAATAGATTTTGTAGCTGGCCACATCAGCCCATCAGACTTTTATAGTGTACTTATGGGTGCCATGAGCTCAATAAAAGCAGGGCAATTGAACTTGACATAATTTCTTCTTTAAAAGAGGTGTCACATTTTGAAAGGCCCCAAGGAATTACCAGAGGATCAAGAGACAAGTAGCCTGATAATACGTCTTACCTGGGCCACCTCTTTCACCCATTTTATTAGATAAGAATGTGTCCAATTGGGAAAAGCAGTCCCTCTTTTCAAATGAAGGTTAAATAAGTCAGCAACACTCAGGTAGGCTACTTCTGTCAATGCATATTTTACTATATATATAAAATCAGACCGAGGGTTGAGGAGGTTTATTAGGGGATAAAAAATACCTTTATGAGCTGCCATATTTCATCCTTGAGTCAATCATGCTGTAATGAGCACCAAGCATAGGAGGTAAAATGAGATGGAATGTTTCAGGCAAAAGGAAATCTCGGTGGAAATTAACCTAGCCTCAAAAGAGCCTTTAAAAAACAAAATGCTGCCAACAGCGAGCCAGTCCAACTGCAGACTTGAAGGTCAGCATTCAAAAGGACAATAAATGCAAATAATTTACCAGCCATTTACAAACTTACTTCGGTAAAAAGAGAGAATGTATTCATTCAGCTTGGACTGCCACTGTTGCTACTAGTAAAAATTCACTAATTTGCTCCCTGATACATTTTTCTGACACATGCAGTATTCATTTTGATCCAAATATGACCTTAGCCTTGGGGAAAATATCCCCTTTGTGGAAATAAATGACCTTGGGTTTGCTTCTGTATATTCATCCCCCTACTAAAGGAGTAAAGAGTTAGAAATTGAAACAAGGGGAAAACTAATGAACTCTTTAGAAAAAAAATTGTTTTTTTCTCTTGAAGAGTTAAGCAAAGGTGCTATGGATACGGAATGAAAGGAACATATGTCTGCATCTATCCCTAGGTCACTGTTTTGTAATTCCTGCTAATTAAGTGCCAGAAGAAAGTGACAAATGTCCCAGGAAATCTAGAGGTATCTGAATCAAATTCTTTACCTCTTTTAATGAATAACTCTATCAGGAAATGGGGATATTTTATTAGGAAGAGTCACTCATTCAAACCCAGACCAGAAATCCCTATCTTTTTAGTATTATTAGATGGTTTTATTGTATAGATAGATATAGATAGATAGATAGATAGATAGATAGATAGATAGATAGATAGATACAGATAGGTATAGATAAAGATGATATAGATATAGATGATATAGATATAGATATAAAAACTGAGGAGAGCTGGGAGAGAGAATAAGAATTTTAAAAGGGCCAATTTATGGTTTTGGTTTTTATTTCTCCAACTCTTCATCTTGCACTCAGATGCAGAATTATATGTTGAATCAAAAAGTATACCAATAACAATATCCAAGATACCTCAGATATTGCTGAGTAATCAGCACATCATTATAAAATGCAGATTGAATTAAATCAGTAAGTCAGCAGACATAAATATATATGACATGATCATATAGAAGAGTTTAATTAACCCAATGGAACTTAAGGGCTTTCTAGAATGATTAGCCCAAGCAAGCAAACTACATTAGAATTATATATGAACCATGAGAGACGATGGACTCTGAAAAACAAACTGAGGGTTCTAGAGGGGAGGGGGGTGGGAGGATGGGTCAGCCTGGTGATGGGTATTAAAGAGGGCACGTTCTGCATGGATCACTGGGTGTTATACACAAATAATGAATCATGGAACACTACATCAAAAACTAATGATGTAATGTATGGTGATTAACATAACATAATTAAAAAAAAAGAATTATATATGTGGGCTTTCCAATTTAAAGACTAGCTGTTAAGCCCCATCTGGTAAGAGACACTTTGCTATTATTACCACATATTTGTTTATTACATTTATATAATATTTTTGCTTCAAAGAGACTGAAGTGTTATACTGAGGCTTCGGCACATCCGATATCATTAAAATAAAAGTGAAGAAAACAAAGAATAAGAATGGGGGAAAAAATGGAAGAGATGATAATGGCAAAGAATTGCTAATTTGAATTTCCTTTGGAGTGCCTATAATATCTCGCAGTCTCCCAGAAGCACTAGTTGGAAAAGAGGATGGCCTAGTGTCATTGAACAAACTAGCTAAGTTATTTTATAGCTATATCATTTTATCTTCACAATACTCATGTAAGATTGGTATTCTTGCCTCTGCGTTGTAGATAAGAGCCAGCTCAGTGAGGATTAAGAAAATCAGCCAAAGTCAAATGACTGCTCAGTAAACGCACTGAAATCTGAGCCGGGTCAGTCTGATTCTCAAGTGCAAGAATTTCCTGTTACATTCTCCTTATTCCCAACACAACTGGATCTTTCAAGATATTGTTGATACTAGATCTAAGTGCTGAAAACACCTGAGGGACCATTTGGATATCCTTACTTACTGCCACATGACATGATTCACTCCTGTAGTTTTTCTGTTTTATAAATGTCCCTGAATTTTAATCCCTTTGACATATGTTCAGAATCACTTGAGTTAGATAGATAGGGTTTGAAAGCTCTAATGGGAACTCCCTAAACAGATGAAAAAAGTTTTCTCTGTTTTAATCAGTGTTTGACTATTAATGTAGTTCTCCTTGAGATGACTCAATCCTCCCCACACCCAGTGAAAAGAATGAATCATTCTCTTCGATTTCCTTCTCAGAGTCAGAGGAAGACTTTTCAGACATCATCATGCAATGGCAGCAACACATCTGTTACCCACAGGAACGTATATTAGAAACCCGTGTCTGTGGAAACCCACCTCTGCCTCTGAGAATAACTTTGAGTTTAGTGCTCAAAGTGTTTATACTGAAGTATTATTGGACAGATGGTATAATTAAATATATTTATCTGTCTATATTATACTGCCAATTTTTGGAAATACACCTAATTAATACACAAAATAATACACAAATATGAAAAAAAATGTGCTAATAAGTAGTTCTTTTTTTTTTTTTTGAAGAATCTATTAACTTTGGGGAATTGTCACTAGTAGTTTACTTTTGCTTGGGAATTTCCAGAATTTATTAAAAGGTGCCCAGTGAAAATCTAGTAGATAATGAATTATCCAAAGAGTCATACTATTCATAGAAAAATATAATAAAACTATCAGGAGTGGATTTCTAATTTGATTAAAACAATCTCTGTGACAAGAAAGAAAGAGAAAGAAAGAAAGAAAGAAAGAAAGAAAGAAAGAAAGAAAGAAAGAAAGAAGAAAGAAAAAGAAAGAAGAGAAAAGAAAAGAAAGGAAAAGAAATGTTGAGGTTCAATTAAATAAAATAATTTAAAAACTTGAAAAAAAAGAAAGGTTGAAAATATACCAGTTGAGATGTTCTGACTCTGAAAAGATCAAAATGTCAGAACTGAAAGAAAAGATCAAGCACAGGAAACCTATTTGTTCAATGAGTCTGAGATACCTAATTTTAGCCAACTCCGTAATCTTGCCAGACTCAGTAATCTTTCCTGACAGAATAGTAAAGTGAGGACAATTTGAGTGTTGGACCCACCAGCCATGAGTTTGAATCCTGGCTCTGCTATGTATTAGGTACATAGCCTTCCAAAAACTATTTAATCTGCCTAATTTCATTTCTTAATCTATAAAATAGGGATAGTAACAGTGCCTACCTCATAGGAAAAGATCAAATGACATCAAATAGAAAGCAACAGGTATAATTTCTAGTGTGTGCCAATACATTTTAGCAATACTTATATGTAATATTTTAATAACTAAGATTTCAATGCAGTTTTGTTTTCCACTTCCTCCTTTACCCTAATTTTGATCCTAAAATTTCCTGTTTCCATAACCATTATCTCTATGTCCCCATCCCCACTACAGAGCAAAGATATTCCTAGAAAATTCCCCTGTCATATAACATAACTTAATTCTAAGAACCCACAATAACTGAGAACCATTTAGTCTAAATGCTATGGTAGTTTATTTGGGGGCTTCAGTAATTTGTCCTCTAAAATTATAGTGTAAGAATCAGGAGCTAATTTAAAATTCAAATTAGCAATTCTTTGCCATTATCATCTCTTCCATTTTTTCCCCCATTCTTATTCTATTTTCAAGCCAGTGGGAGCTTCATCCAGTGTCCCAGTGCCCACAGGCTTAATTTTTGAAGAGGAACTTCATTCAATATTATGCCCGGCCAATGATGTAATGGTCGCAGCACCAAGAGAGAGCCATCGATGGCATTGAGATGGCTTTGTCCACAGCAGATGAGGACAGACTCAAGTATCCGGTCTCAGAGACAGCAGCCTCACCCTCTGCAGAACTTATGTTAGCTCTAGATGATAAGTTTATGCCCCAAAGATTGAGATTTGCTTACCTTCTTTATCTGCACTTATGAAATACTTGTTATGACATGAAATTATCTAGCCAATTTTTAAGACTAGACATATTTATTTGAGAGTTATAAGAAATGCTGAAAGTTGATAGATTTCAACATGCTAAATCTCCCTATACTTGGGTTAAATATACTGATGCATTAAATTTCACCTGGCTACAGTTGTTTTACATCAGGATTATGGAATAGAATTTAAAAGCAGACCCAGTTGGTTAATTACAAATGTATGGTTGTATTTGCCAAGCCAATTATCTACCTCAAATTGGCCACATTGTTTCTTTCTACTCCCTTATTACCAAGACTTTTAAAGGTTTTTTTTTTTTCATTTTAAAATCAGCTTCAGCTATCCCAGCATATTACTAAGTGGTTAATGCTTTCTCCAGAAGAGACTAATTCTTCTCTGAATCAAATTGATTCAGGCTTGTGGATGTTCATTCTTTTAACCATGGGATTAAATGTGTATTGTGCAATCATCTGTAGCCATGAGATACTTAGACAATGCTTGAGTGGTTGTCAGGGAAACAATGTAAACATCCAGTCTGCTGCAATATTGAGCTAAGGGCGTACACGCACACACACACACACACACATAATAGCTGTCAATCAGTTTATAAAATATGTGTCAGGTAGAAAGATTTTTTTTTTTTCTCTTCAAGGCATTACTAATTATATGTGTATGGGTGTAAGTGTGTGCATGTGGATGTGAACACAGATTTCATTTGCATTAAATTCTCAGCATGCTTTCTGTTCACAGTGATAATATTTTATGTCTTAATGGTATTTTTCACCATAGAGTTCATTGACTCCATTAAATATTCCATGAAGTATATAGCAGATACTATTATTAAATATATTTATTCTGATGTAATCTCAGCAGAGAAACTTACAGACTAAAAGAGACAGGAAGAATGACAGACAATTTATATGGATTATTTCACTGAATCATCCTAATAAGCAACAGTCCTTTGGTATAGTTACTTTTATCTTACACATTGGAAAACCGTATCACCATATCATATAAATGAAGCAACTCATCTGTGGACACACAAGTATTAGTTATACTGAAATATTAAGAACATGTACATAAAAATTAACATTTGTGCCCAGTTCTTTCTCTGACTCAGACCTTTAAACACTGTAATATACATTTCTTACGTAGATTCTGGCTTCTCAGCTTTATTTTCTCTACATTAATCACTATATTCTTCAAATTGGTAAGAATTTAACCATCAAGTTCTGAAAACCAAACCAAGAGCAAGGGATTCTCTGGAAGATTTAAAATATCAACCGCCAAAAAGTTATTACTTGATTACTATCTAGATTTGAATCTTCTGATTCTAGTTCTATTTAGGATGCCTGTGTCACTGGTTTTTTTGTTGTTGTTGTTGTTGTTTTCTGGAAAATTCCTACTCTCTCAAGTTTTAATTGAAGCATAGCCTCCTCTATGAAGCCTTTCCTGATCCCCTGAGGGAAGAAAAAAAAAATCCTTTCCCTTGTATATGACCCTTGTATCTTACACATGGCTTCACTGAAATCTAAAATAATTTGCACCATTATTTTTCTTCGAGTCTGTAAATTCTACAGAGTTTGAGAGCCCCTTTTATTTTTTTTATTTTTTATTTTTTTTTAAGATTTTATTTATTTATTTGAGAGAGAGAGAGTGAGAGAGAGAGCGCAAGAGGGGGTAGGGTTAGAGGGAGAGGCAGACTCCCCGCCGAGCAGGGAGCCCGATGTGGGACTCGATCCCGGGACTCCGGGATCATGACCTGAGCCGAAGGCAGTCGAGAGCCCCTTTTAAAATCTGCACAGCACAATGATACTCAAACTTCAGCATCCATCTGAATCATCTGAGCTCTGTCATCCAAGGATTCTGATTGACTAGGTCTGGGGTGGAGCCCACGAATGTGTGTTTCTCACAAGTTCAGAGTTGATATTGATCTTGCTGGTCTGGACCACAATTTGAGAACCACTTATGTATCAGTTGAAACATAAAAACATGTTTAATGAGCACCTTGCTTTAGACTGCTCTTTATTCCTCAGAACAGGTTGTTCATAAGTTTTCCGTGTGAAGACTGATGACCTAGTAACCATCGGGTATGAAGCTGATTCCCACACAGAGAGATTGGAGGATTAGAAGAAATTATAGAAATATATGCCAGGTTTTGTCTTCCTCTCTAATCTTCCTAACCAGTTATCTCAAACTGGGAGTAGGAAGTAGAAGGGCAGACTATTAACTTGGAAAGAAAAAAAGGAACTTAAGATTTCTGTTTCTTCTGGTTGAGTCTTTAGGTACCTCAATGTGTTTATTAAGAATACAAAACTAATTTCAATTTGCATTATTTTGGTGGGGATATTATCATACGATAGGAATTGGACTTGGATTTTAAGCATCTTATGGAAACCACTAGATTTAAAATAGTTGTCTGTGCCTACATAAAATCAAATTAATTAATTGGTGTTCTTCATTAAAATAATTTCACATTAAAAAATAATTTCTCATTTTCTATTATAATTGGATTGACATGTATTCTTTAAATGACCAAAATGACTGGTTGGGATATTATTGAGGCTCAGTAGGATGTTGCTCTCCTGACATCTTGGGTTCAGGTCTCGTACAACTCCATACCTTCTTCCATATATTTTTTATGTACTCTGACTCTTCATACTTTTTAATCTCCTCTCCTGTTCAAATTGGTTTTTAGGGAAAATTTTAATGTTACTATGATTTTAAGTCACACTGCCTCACTTGGTATTTGTTGGAAGTCTAGTTCCTCATTTGTGATAGTTGAATAAATCAAGACTTTTGTACCTGTCAAATATCTGTCAGTAAAGAAATGGGAAACACACAGATGTACATACACACAAATATATTTTCTTTCTAACTCCATACATTTATGCAACCCAATTTCATATCAGACCTTCCTTGAATCCTGCAAAAACAAGTGGAACAGAGGATTTATAATCAGTTATTATAGCACAAACATGGCTTTTGTGTCTGCTACTTACTTCTCTGTCCTTTCACAATGAAGGAATATAATCAGAATCATTAACTCCAAATTGGAAGATGCATTTTTGGCTGCCTAAGCCACATAAACCACCAAATCTTCCACCTAGGAGGATGGATGACAATGTAGTCACTGGATAACACCTACGATGAGACACTCACTATCCTGCAAGGCTACCCAATCTGCAGTCAATAATTAATTCTAGAAATATCTTTCTTTTAATACTATAAAGTTTGCTCCTCCATTAATTCCAGTTTTACTTTACAGAAATACATTTAACATATATATGCCCAAAAAACTACCTTTGAAAGAGTCATCACTATTAATCAATCACTTTTAGAATGACCCCACATAGCCCTAGTATGCCTATAGGGCAAAAAGTCATAATTTAATTTTTCATAGAAATGAGAATTTTTGATCAGGTAGTTAAATGGCAGTTATGATAATTTCCTGTGATTACTCCTGAAGTTAATCAAGAGAAAGAAGTCAATGTACTAAACACCAAAAAAAGATCCAAACATCATTTTTTTTTCAGTTGTCTTGCACTAATTCATTTTTTGGTATGTGATCTGTACTGGCTTGCTATAAATGGGGGTAGGAAGACTTAAAGTTTGGTGCCCTTCAAAATGAATCTGGAGTATAATGCCCAAGAACCTAATAGGCCCAGATTAGCAAAAATGCCATCTATTGCTATTTACTGAGTTTATTATATGACATGGAAACCAAGCAACTTCATTAGGTTTTCATAACTTTGTATGACAGAAGAATCTCTCAATCACAGTAGTAGTGACATTTTGTACGGGATAATCCTTTGTTTGGGGATCTGTACTCTGCATTGTAAGATGTCTGGTGCATCACTGGCCTCCACCCACTAGGTGTCAGTAGCACCTTTCCAGTTGTAACAACTAAAAATGTTTACGAACATCGATAATCTTGCCCTGAGAAGGCAAAATTGTCCTATTTGAGGACTACCATATTAAAGAATGATGTGTCTTCTCGTTTTTTCATCTCAGAAAGCTTCCAGATTATTTTTATAATGTATACATTCTTTCCCTGGGAATCTTTAGGATGTATATGTCAGAATGTCTCTCAGAAGAAAAAAAAATACTCCAGCCTTAGGCGATTCCAATACAGAAAATGACAAAAAAGTTATATACAAATTGCCAAAATAAAGCTATGAATTTGAAAATAATCAAATTTAGTATATCTCCTTATTCCTCACCCTCCCCAAAATGTAACAAAATTTAATCTAATGATACAGTTTAAAAGAAATGTTACTTATGTAGCCCACAGAGAAATCTATACCATTAGGAAACAAGCAAGTGAGCCAAACATAGATGGGAAAAATATATATATTTTTTAATGATTTTATTTATTTGACAGAGAGAGACACAGAGAGAGAGGGAACACAAGCAGGGGGAGTGGGAGAGGGAGAAGCAGGCTTCCCGCGGAGCAGGGAGCCTGATGTGGGGCTTGATCCCAGGACCCTGGGATCATGACCTGAGCCGAAGGCAGACGCTCAACGACTGAGCCACCCAGGCGCCCAGATGGGAAAAATATTGTTGATGGCATAAATTAATCAACAGCTCAGAAAGTACCAAGAATAGTCTTCTTCATAATGATCTATACTGCATATCACACACAATTGTCATTACCATTATCAAATAATGGGTTACATCTTTTTCCTGTTGTGTAGTTTAGTGACGTGGGGGGGGCACCATACAAGAGTAAGGGAAGTGCCTCTCATGAACAACCATTACCATTAGACTTGGTTCAGCTTTTTCATTAGACTTGGCTAAGATATTTCAAATCAAGGCTGCATTACTGGCCTCAAAGGCCACCAACTGTAACCCAAAACCATGATTTGAACAACCTCTTCTATTTCCTATTCTTGTGCCTTCTCATTGGCTTACATTCTCATTGGCTTCTCTCATCTTCACTGTTTATGAAATGTTAAACACAGGGTGAGGGTTTGTAAATATCATTTCAGAAATAAGCTTGATTAATGAATATAATTTGAAGGATATCCAGTGATTACAGGGATTTGTTTGTTTGTTTGTTTGTTTTTTAGGAACAATAAATCGTGGACAAAACAACATGATATACATGTTGGGAACCCTACATGATATATGAGTTGGGAACCTTGATCTTTCTAAGAATATATTTGTTTTGGTTCCTCAGAGAATCTCCTAATTTTCTCCTGTGGCTCCTTTGTTAACTACAAATTTGTATTTTGCACTAGTATAAGAACACAGACCACTGTGTAGGTAAAAGACATATTTAACTCCCCACCCCAGATATACACACAAACATACACACATAGGCATTTAAACGCTCAGGCTGTCCCTCATTTTCTCTCTCGGTGCTAAGGAACACTTTCAGACTTCCCTGCTCACTTTAAAGTCCGTAACTTCATCGAGCCCATACATGCCAAGCACTGAGCTACAGCATCTGGCTGCAAAGCTGTTTATTCTCTCTGGGAGTTTGTTGGTTTAAATCCATGACTAACAGTCATATAAAAAATATGGCAAAACCAGATGTCTTTAAACTCCTATAGTTTTTTGAAGCTGGAGTACTTTTCTCTCCACTTTTTCTCGGTTTCTTACACTCCAAAAAAATTCAGATTTCTTCTCTGTTCTGCTCTACTCCTCTTTGTGTTTCCATATAAAAGCACCAGGGAATCAGATCTATAAGATATGTACTCAGTTTCTTGACCTGGAAAACTTCTAAAAAGTCACTGTGCTTGAAGCTGCGGCTACAGTTCCATTTCAGCCTCAGAATTGCTGACAAGAGGGGTTATCATGAGTGGATATTATATTATTTCAGTCTTGATTTTTTTGAATCTTTTAAACCACGTGTCTACAAATAAAATATATTTGTGAAAATGGATCTGAGAGGTAAAAATGACAAAACACAGCCTTAATTATCCTTATCACACAAGTAAATAATGACTTGGTTCATATCTCTCTTTCCTGCATAAAAGTATTAGTTGATAACAGTACTGGTTATACTCAACAGTCTTCCAGGACTGTCCTAAAAACGTTAAATAAATCTAATCATTCAAGTTTAAGTGGCACTCAGATAATTACTTTTATTGTCCCTATTTTAAAAGGAGCTGAAGCACCTAGAGATTAAGGGATTTGACTAATGTTCATAGCTAGGGAATAAAGAATGGGACTTGAAACCAGCCTTCTTAATTCTAAGATTATGCACTTAATTCTCATGTTAGTCTGCCTATCTACTCCCATTAGTTGGTCAGGAACTGTCTGTCTGTCTCTATGCATACATGTGTGTCTGTCTGTGTTTGTTGTTATGTGTGGTCAAATGAGAGATCAAGACTATTCCAGAAACTTTGCATAACTCTGACATGATCACAAGAAAACATTTTGTCTTCAAACATTTAAACTTCATTAGAACCTGCTGCATATTTGATTTTTCATAACCTAGTGGTTATAACTTTCATGGTCCTAGTTTGGTGGTGTGCTACAGAATGTCATATCTTGGCAAAAATTATTGCATTTTGCTAATGTGGATGTCCTACCTATAAGAAAAAGACTAAGTTATTAATCTAATTTTGTGGGCTATACTCATTTCATCCAAATACTAAGTAGTGCCAGTGAGGGTTTGTTGGTTTGTACTTTGTCATTATTTTTCTATAGCTGTTAGGGGGTTGGTTCATTTTCCAAGTTGGTTCAACCCCCCAAATACCTCAAACCTTGCCTCTTTGGAGTGGATTACCTCTATTTTATTTATAGAATACTTCAGTGGATTACTGCTATTGAGGAAGGGAAATTGGAATTTGTACGCCATTGTCATTTTTCCACTTCTAAGATTATATGTTGGTAATAAAATAGAAACTGTGTCACCATGTATGACTACAGAGCCCTAAAGTTAATATTCAATAACTCAGTCAGCTATATGTCTTAGAAATTCATCTGTTACCTGATGCTATTACCAGAAAATTCATTTTGTTTCGATTGAGGTATAATTCACATGTAATACAATATTAGTTTCAGGTATACAACATAATGATTTGATATTTGTATACACTGCAAAATGATCACCACAATAACTCTAGTCCCCAACCATCACCATACAAAATTGCAAAAAAAAAAAAATTTTTTTTTCTTGTGATGAGAACTTTTGGAATTTACTCTCTTGGCAACTTCCAAGTATGCACTACAATATTATTGACTATAGTTACTGTGTTGTACATTATATCCGCATGACTTATGTGTTGTATAACTGGAAGTTTGTACCTTTTGACCCCCTTCACATGTTTTGCCCACATCCCAACTCCCTTCCCCCTAGAAATCGCCAGTCTGCTCTCTGTATCCATGAGTTTTGTTTTACTTTGTTAGTTTATTTTGTTTTCTTCATTTGAAATGTAAGTGAAAACATAGAGTGTTTGTCTTTCTCTGTCCAACTTATTTCACTTAGAATAATTCTCCCAGGGTCCTTTAACGTTGTCACAAATGGCAAGATTTCATTCTTTTTTATGGCTGAGTAGTATTCCATTGTAAATATATTTGTCACATATTCTTCATCCATTCATCCAATGATGGACAGTTAGGTTGTTTCCATAACTTGGCTCTTATAAATAATGCTGAAATGAACATAAGGGTACAATATTTTTGTATGACTGTTTTTATTGTCTTTGTATAAGTCCTAGGAGTAGAATTGCTAGATCATGTGGTAGTTCTGTTTTTAATTTTTTGAGGAAACTCCATATTGGTTTCCATAGTGGTTGTACCAATTTACATTCACACCAACAGTGTATGAGGAGTCCCTTTTCTCTACATCCTCACCAACATTTGTTATTTCTTGTCTTTTTGATAATAGCTATTCCAACAGGTATGAGTTGGTGTACCATTGTGGTTTTGATTTGCATTTCTCTGATGATTAGTGATGTTGAGCATATTTTCATGTGTCTTTTGGCCATCTGTATATCTTCTTTGGAGAAATGTTTATTCAGATCCTCTGCCCACTTTTTAACCAGGTTTTTTTTTTCTATTGAGTTGTATGAGTTCTTTACACACTGTGGATATTAACCACTTGTCAGATATATGATCTATAAATATGTTCTCCCATTCAGTAGGTTGCCTTTTCCATTTGTTGATGATTTTATTTGTTGTGCAGATCTTTAGTTTGATCTATTTCCATTTGCCTTTTTTTTTTTTCTCCTTTTGCTGTCTTGGCTTTTGGAATCAGATCCAAAAAATTGTTGCCAAGACCAATGCCAAGGACCATTATCTATATTTTCTTCTAGGAGTTTTATGGTTTTCAATTCTTACATTCTAATCTTTATTCCATTTTGTGGTAATTTTTTGTGTATGGTTTGAGATAGTTTAGTTTCTTTTGCATGTAGCTGTCCAGTTTTCCCAGCATCATTTATTGAAGAGACTGTCCTTTCTCCATTATATATTCTAACCTCCTTTTTCATAAATTAAATGACTATATATGCATGGGGTTACTTCTGGGATCTCAGTTCCATTTCATTGATCTATGTGTCTGTTTTTATGCCAGTATAAAACTGTTTTGATTACCATAGCTTTGAAATATAGTTTCAAATCAGAAAGCATGATGCCTCCAGCTTTATTTTTCTTTCTCAAGATTGCTTTTGTTATCTGGAGTCTCTTGTGCTTCCATACAAATTTTAGGATTGTTTGTTCTACTACTATGAAAAAATACCACTGGAATTTTTTTTTAAACATTTATTCTGTCCTATACACACTAGGAATTTTGAGAAGAATTTCATTGAAACTGTAGATTGCTTTGGGTAGTATGAACATTTTAACAATACTCTTCCAATCCATGAGCATGGGATATCTTTCCATTTATTTGTGTCTTCTTCAATTTCTTTCATCAATATCTTATAGTTTCCAGTGTGTAGGTCTTTCAATTCCTTGGTTAAATTTACTCCAGGTATCTGATGGTTTTTGATGCAATTATAAACGGGATTGTTTTCTTTATTTCTCTTTCTAATAATTTGTTGTTAGTGTATAGAAATACAACAGATTTTTCTTTATTGATTTTGTACTCTGCAACTCTATTGAATATATTTAGTAGTTCTAACAGTTTTTTGGAGAAATCTCTAGGGCTTTCTATATATAAAATCATGCTGTTTAAGCACAGTGACATTTTAACTTCTTCCTTTCCAATTTGAATGCCTTTTATATTTTTATATTTTTGTATTGTCTTATTCCTGATTTTAGAGGAAAAGCTTTCAACTTTTCACCATTATGATGTTAGCTTTGGATTTGGCATGTATGACCTTAATTATGTTGAGGTACATTCTCTCTATACCCACTTAATTGAGAGTTTTTATCATAAATTAATGCTGAATGATATCAAATGCCTTTTCTGAATCTATCAAGATGATTATATTATTTTTATTTTTTACTTTGTTAATGCGGTGTAACACCTTGACTAAGGTGCAGATATTAAACCATCCTTGTATCCTTGAAATAAATCCCACCTGATCATGTCATATGATCATTCTAATGTATTGTTGAATTTGGTTTGTTAATATTTTGTTAAGCATTTTTATATCTATGTTCATCGGAGATATTTGTCTGTAACTTTCTTTTTTTATAACATAAAAGATGGTGTCCCTTGGTCTGTGTTCCTGAGAGCACCTCTGTAGCCTCTAGATGTGTGGCAAACCTGAAGTCTACCCCACAGACTGAAAATCCAGGGCAAATAAATTGGTCTTTTTCACAGGAAGACTGCAGGTGTGTTTCAGTCAGCTGTCTGTGCAGTGTACCAGAAACTTCTGTTCAAAATGGAAAATACCTTAGGAACCTTGGGCGATCCATAGAGACAATTCCTATATTTTTAAAAAAATTAACATAAAAAGAAGATAAATAATTTAAAGTTAGTTGCTTGCCAACTGTGTGACTTTAAACATTTGCTCAGCCTCCTTACACTTCAGGTTTTCTGATATGTAAATTGAGGAAATTGTAGAAGTGATCTTAAAGTATTGGGGGTTCTATTTTCCTTCCATTAATAAATTCAAAGGATGTTGAAATTTATTACCAGATGATAAATGAGGCAACTAGAGAGGTAAATATATTACCCCAATCTGATTAATAGCACAGTAGCATTTTGTACAGGATGGAGAGAATTTTGGAGAGATTTAACAAATTTTCTCCTTTCTGATGTTCCTTCTTTCTGCTATGCTTGCTGGGTATAAAATGAACTCCTGCTAAAAAGATTGTCTGAAATTTCAGAATAAAATGTGATAAGAATGTACAAAAACTTGATTAAGAAATCCCAAACCTTCTCCAGAATCTTTATTTTTGTTTTGTTTTTAACAATATACCTTATTTTTTCCTGGCACATATTGAGCATTCAATAAATTATAGATATTAAATTTTTTTATGATATAAATTTTTATGAGGAAAATTGAGTCAAAAAGAAATAAAAGATTAATTCCATTAAAGAGTAAGTAATTTGAGTACAGGCATTAAAATTATTTTTTACCTATATCTGTATCTTCAGAATCTAACAAGTTATCATGAATGCATATTGACTGAATGAATAAGACTAATCCTACCCATGAGAGTCAGAAGAAGCATAATAATAACAACCACTACAGCCTCTACCACCACTACACCCACAAACATTTATTTAGTAACTCTTGTGTGTATTAAGCACTTTTCAATCATTATCACAAAACTGTTGCATGATTCTCGTTCCCACCAGCAATGAATGGGAATTATTCTTGGTCCATCTTTTTGCCAATTCTTACTGTTGTTAAACTTTTTAATTTTTGGTAATCTTGTGAAGGAATAATGATATATCCTTTTGATTTCATTTATATTATGTCAGGTGTTAATTATTAGAACATCTTTTATAAGTTTATTAGTTATTTGGATATTTTTCTTATAGAAAGAGCTTATTAAATTCATTATTTCCTATTGAGTATTTTTATCCATTGATTTGCAAAAGTTTTTATTATATTCTGCATATTAATCCTTTGCTGATTATATGTGTTGAAAATGTCTTCCCTCACTTCTGTACTTGATTTTCACTCTCTCTGTTATATTTATATGAATAGGACATTTTCATTTAATTATTTTTAATTATTAAATTTATCAAAATTGCCTTTATGGTTAATGCTCCTTGTGACTAGTTTAAAGAGATATCATTCCCTACTCCTAAGGTCATGAAAATGTTTTTCTATATTATGTTACATATGCTTTATCTTCTGCTTTTCAAATGTAAGTCTCTATGTGAAATTGATTATAGTATATGATATGAGGTAGACATTAATATTTAACTTTTTCCATAGCAGCACCCAATTGTCTGCAAATTTTTAATTGGAAACGTCATAGATGTGGTTTGGGAAAACTATGACACCATTACTAGACATAGCAGTCCTCAATTCACAAATAATCATTGCACATCTACTATACCAGCCATTATTGTCTGGGCTATTCAAACTACTATAATAAAAAAAAAATCCCAAATTCTCTGACTTAAAAGCAATGCTTTATGGGTCAGCAAGCAGTCTTTGCTAGAATTGGTCAAATGGGGGCGCCTGGGTGACTCAGTCATTAAGCGTCTGCTTCGGCTCAGGTCGTGATCCCAGGGTCCTGGGATCGAGCCCTACATTGGGCTCCCTGCTCCGCAGGAAGTCTGCTTCTCCCTCTCCCACTCCCCCTGCTTCTATTCCCTCTCTCGTTGTGTCTCTCTCTGTCAAATAAATAAATAAAATCTTAAAAAAAAAAAAAAAAAGATTTGGTCAAATGCCCTTATGCAATTACTCAGAGGCCAGATATTCATTCCCACCATATGACCAGAAGGTCAGAAATATTTGGCAAATAGGTATAATGCAAAATAGTCTGCTTTGCTGGTCATGATATATACAGCTTACTATCCCTCCTGCCAGCAACATATTACTCTCTCTCTCTCTCTCCCCAAGGGAGACAATTAAAAAATCTCATCCAGGCTTATGCCATCAAGCTCAAACTCCAGAATTAATTGGAATGGTAGGCTGGATGCATCCCCTCCCTGGTCCACT
This sequence comes from Phoca vitulina, assembly GCF_004348235.1. Taxonomy (NCBI): domain Eukaryota; kingdom Metazoa; phylum Chordata; class Mammalia; order Carnivora; family Phocidae; genus Phoca; species Phoca vitulina. The sequence continues at coordinate 18,433,688 of NW_022589719.1, read as the reverse complement.
CCTCTTCTGCTCACCAAATAATATCCCTGCCCTAATCTCTGGAACCTGTGAACATGTTATGCTACGTTGTAAAAGAGATTTGCAGGTGTAATTAAGATTGTAAACCTTAACAATATTACCTAAGGGACCAATCTAATCTCAAAAGCAAAGATCTTGCTCCAACTACAGGCAGAAGGGTGATAATCCAGAGCAGATTTGTGTGTTTCTCTGACTAGTGCCCATTACCTATCAGGGTTTCTGAAATCCCATTGGACAACACTGAGAAGGTCCCTAATACCTTTTGATTAGGCCCCGATGTTGCTGTCTGGTTGGGGTCCTTGGCTTTGCATTCCAGAGAGTTCTTCCTTCTCTGTTATCCTCCATGGGAATTGAAAAATTTGACCTCCTTTAGAAAGGAGCAATTCTTCAGACTGTTTCCTATTAGTTGGGTCCTCAAGGTTGTTTTATGTCTCAGTCACAGATATTTTTAGACTGGACTTGTAGCTTCTTTAACAATACACCTGTCAGGGGGAGGAGTTAAGATGGCAGAGTGGTAGGGGGAGACTGAGCTTGCCTTATCCCTTGCACACGGCTAGATCAACATCAAATCATTTTGAACAACTAGGAGGGAGAGAACATGGCAGATGCGAGGTTTGGAGCTGTGAATTGGGGGAGAGAAAAGCTGTGGTGCCATGGAGAGGAAGGAGCTCTTTTCACTGGGCAAAGTCAGGAAGAGGGGGAGAGAGGGGGAGAAAGAGCAGTGGGTAGGGTTTGCACAATACGCTGCAGTGAGGGACTCCCCTGGGTTGCACTGAGAGAGATTGCTCTCCTTCCTGGAGTACATTTGGAAGAGAGTGTTTTGCCTCTCCAAGAACAAAGGGCCTGCCAGGAGCCATTGAGTGGCCCTTCAGCAGTAGAGGGCAGAGGCCTGTGTAAAGAGCAGCTAACCTGGTATCACCTTTTCGCTGTACATCACAATAGACTCCAGCCCCCGTGCTTGCATGCGTGCACTGTGTGACTGCTTTTCTGGGACAGAATGGTGCCAGCACACTGGAAGGCTCTCCTCTGAGAGTGGGGAAAGGGTCCATGCCTTGCTGGCCCTTTAGGATTTGGAGTTTTGAATCCCAGCCACCAGCCAGAGATAAAACACAGGAGAACTGTGGTGCTGGGTGAGCCAATGGCCCAGGCACAGACAGGTTGAGGGCAGCGATCTGAAGAAAGCCTGGGACACAGGAGAGGAGACTGTTCACTTTTCTGTGAGGGCCTCCAGAACAGTGATGGCCCTGAGTTCCCCTCCAGGGATGAGAGGATGGGGTGACCCCATCCTCCACCTCCTCCCTGCCCACTCACCAGCATGACTGGTCTTCCGAGAGAAACAGAACCTCCAGGGGTGGCTGGAGTCACTTACTTACAGCAAACCTAACCTCCCTGCACCCGGCAGGGACATTTTTGCAAAGGTAGGTGTCACTGTGAGCCAGCCCAGTGGGCTTCTCCCTCAGAATGTGAACACAACAGCCCCCTCTACCACCCCACTTTGTATGTACCAAGTCCGCTGATCATAGAGTACTCCAAAGTGTCAGCTTCAGCTTTGTGGAAATAGGAGCAGGCTTTCATTTATATATATTTCATTCATATAATATATTTATATATTTTTTAATATTTCTTTTCTTTTTTCTTTTTTCTTTGGTATCAGGCTTATAGTTTTTGTTCATTTGTTGGTTTGTTTCCTTTTCTCTTTTTGGGGGGTCAGGCTTCTTCCTTTTTTTTTTCCTTCTTTCTTATATTTTGGAATCAGGCTTATAGTTTTTTTGTTTATCTGTTTGTTTGCTTTTTTGTTCCTTTCCCTTTTTTCTTGAATCAGGCCTTTTTTTTTTTTTTTTTTAATCAGGCTTAACTTAACAAACAAATCAAAGCACACCTAGTTAAAGGTCCAAAAACTCCCCACTGCAAGCAAGGAGGAAGTCTGTAGAGGGCTCACCTGTGGGAAAGAGCAGCCAAAACAGAACAGCAGAGTGCCAACAGCATATACAAGAAACACTTCTTGAAATGCCAGGCCCTGGGTAGTGTATTACCCCTTTTTCATATAGCATAACTTTCAAGAGCAGGAAACAGAACAAGCTTTCATACTATGCAAAAGACAGAAGCCTAGACATAGTGACAAGATGGAGGAATTCTCCCCAAAAGAAAGATCAAGAAGAAATCATAGCCAGGAATTTGCTCAAAACAGATATAAGCAAATGAACAAGATTTTAGAACAACAGTCATAAGAAAACTAGCTTGGCTTGAAAGAAGCATAGAAGACACCAGAGAGACCCTGGCTGGTGAGATAAAAGACCTAAAAACTAGTCAGACTGAAATTAAAAAAAGGCTATAACTGAGATGAAAATAGACTGGGTGTAATCACAATGAGGATGGAAGAAGTAGAGGATCGAATAGGTGACATAGAAGATAAAATTATGGAAAATAATGAAGCTGAAAAGAAGAGGGAAAGAAAACTATTAGATCACAAATACAGACTTAGGGAACTCAGTGATTCCACAAAGTGCCATAATATCTGTATCATAGGAGTCCCAGAAGAAGGAGAATGGGAAAAAGGGGCAGAAGGTTTATTTGAATGAATTATAGCTGAGAACTTCCCTAATCTGGGGAAGGAAACAGTCATTCAAGTCCAAGAGGAACAGAGAACTCCCCTCAAAATCAACAAAAACCGGTTAACGCCAAGACATTTCATAGTGAAACTTGCAAAATACAAAGAGAAAGAGAGAATTCTGAAAGCTAGGGACAAAAGTCTTTAACCTACAAGGGTAGACACGTAAGATTAGCAGCAGACCTGTCCACAGAAACTTGGCAGGCCAGAAAAAGTGGCATGATATATTCAACTAGCTAAATGGGAAAAATATAGAGCCAAGAATATTCTATCCAGCAACACTGTCCTAAAGGAGTTTGTGAACACTAAACCAGCTCTGTAAGAAATACTAAAGGGATCCCTTTGAGTGGGAAAGAGTGTCCAAAAGCAACAAAGACTAGAAAGGAACAGAGACAATCTACAGGAACAGCGATTTTACAGGGAGTATAATGGCACTAAATTCATATCTATCAGTAATTACTCTGAATGTAAATGGACTCAATGCTCTAATCAAAAGACATAGGGTATCAGAATGGATTAAAAAAAACAAGACCCATCAATATGCTGCCTACAAAAGACACATTTTAGATCCAAAGACACCTCCAAATTGAAAGTGAGGGGGTGAAGAACCATCTATCATGCTAATGGCTATCAAAAGAAAGCTAGAGTAAAAATTGAGAGCTTTTCCCCTAAGGTCAGGAACACAACGGGGATGTCCACACTCACCACTGTTGTTGAACATAGTACTGGAAGTCCTAGCCTCAGCAATCAGACAACAAAAAGAAATTACAAGCATCCAAATCAGGAGGAAAGTAGTCAAAATTTTACTATTTGCACCCAACATGATACTCTATGTAGAAAATCTGAAAGACTCCACCAAAAAATTGCTAGAACTGTTACATGAATTCAGCAAAGTGGCGGGATATAAAATCAACATACAGAAATCTGTTGCATTTCTATACACCAGTAATGAAGTAGCAAAAAGAGAAATCAAGGAATCGATCCCATTTACAGTTGCACCAAAAATCAGAAGATACCTAGGAATAAACCTAACCAAAAAGGTAAAAGATCTGTATGCTGAAAACTATAGAGCACTTATGAAAGAAATTGAAGACACAAAGAAATGGAAAAACATTCCATGCTCAGATTGGAAGAACAAATATTGTTAAAATGCCTATACTACCCAATGCAATCTACACATTCAATGCAATCCCTATTAAAATAACACCAGCATTTTTCATAGAGCTAGAATGAACAATTCGAAAATTTGTATGGAGCCAGGAAAGATCCCAAATAGCCGGGTAATGTTGAAAAAGAAAAGCAAAGTGGTGGCATCACAATTCCAGACTTCAAGCTGTAGTCATCAAGACAGTATGGTACTGGTACAAAAACAGACACATAAATCTATGAAACAGAATAGAGAACCCAGAGACGGACCCACAACTTTATGGTCAACTAATCTTCGACAAAGCAGGAAAGAATATCCAATGGAAAAAGGACAATCTCTTCCACAAATGGTGTTGGGAAAACTTGACAGGAACATGCAGAAGAATGAAACTGGATCGCTTTCTTATACCATACACAAAAATAAATTCAAAATGGATGAAAGACCTAAATGTAAGACAGGAAACCATCAAAATCCTAGAGGATACACAAGTAGCAACCTCTTTGATATCGGCCATAGCAACTTCTGACCAGACACATCTCCAAAGGCAAGGGAAACAAAAGCAAAAATGAAACATTGGAACCCGATCAAGATAAAAAGCTTCTGCACAGTGAAGGAAACAGTCAACAAAACTAAAAGGCAACTGACAGAAGATATTTTGGTTAGTATCCAAAATCTATAAAGAACTTACCAAATTCAACACCAAAAAATAAATAATCCAGTTAAGAAATAGGTAGAAGACATGCATAGACACTTTCTATTCAGAGAAAACATTCAGATGGCTAACAGACACATGAAACGATGCTCAACATCACTCATCAGGGAAATACAAGTCAAAACCACAATGAGATACCACGTCACACTCTTCAGAATGGCTAAAATTAACAACTCAGGAAACAAGAGATGTTAGCGAGGACGAGGAGAAAAGGGAATCCTTTTGCACTGTTGGTGGGAATGCAAACTAGTGCAGCCACTCTGGAAAACAGTGTGGAGGTTCCTCAAAAAGCTAAAAATAGAGCTACCCTACAACCCAGCAATTGCACTATTAGGTATTTATCCAAAGGATACAAAAATGCTGATTCAAAGGGGCACATGCATCCCAATGTTTGTAGCAGCACTATCAACAATAGCCAAATTATGGAAAGAGCCCAAATGTCCATCGACTAATGAATGGATAAAAGAAGTGGTATATATATACAATGGAATATTACTTGATGATCAAAAAGAATGAAATCTTGCCATTTGCAACAACGTAGATGGAACTAGAGTGTATTATGCTAAGCAAAATAAGTCAATCAGAGAAAGACAAATACATGATTTCACTCATATGTGGAATTTAAGAAACAAAACAGAGGAACATAGGGGACGGGAAGGAAAACTAAAATAAGATAAAAACAGAGAGGGAAGAAACCATAAGAGACTAACTATAAAGAACAAAGTAAGGGTTGCTGGAGGGGAGGTGGGTGAAGGATGGGCTAGATGGGTGACAGACATTAAGAAGGGTATGTGTTGGGTTAAGCATTGGGTGTTGTAGCTGGGTGATAAATTACTAGATTCTGCTCCTGAAACCTGTGCTGCACTAGATGTTAACTAACCTGAATTTAAACTAAAAAAATAATAATAATTAGAAAAGTACATCTATTTTTTGATCCTATTTGATCCCATGTCTATTTGATCCCATGAACTAAAAGTCACACGCATGCTTCTTTTCAATATATTCTTATTTGATTTCTAGATATGCTTCTAAGACATACTTCTGTATTTCTGTTCGTTAATCTCACACCTCTCTTTCCTTCCCTCCCCCAGCCTAACTGGTTGTGAAATCTATGAGCCTATCAGACTCAAATGAAAAAGCAATATTCTCCTGAGCCATGTTGTCTAATTGGGAATCTCTACTTTCATTATGTTTTTGTTCTGATCCATTTGTATTTCACTATTCTTATAGTACTCTGTATATAGGTCTACCCTAGAACTGATTATATTTCTACATTTCTGTAAGACCATCAAGGGCAGAGGCTTTGTCTGATTCACTTTGTATATTCATTTTTTGCACATAGCTTTGCAAGTAGTTTTTGACTCACTGAGGATATATGAAACTCATGATTGTATCTGAAAGGGTTAATAGGCCCAATGCTTATTTAACTCAGAAGGGCTTCAGTTGCAAAACGAAAGGGTCCACTATGGTCTATAATCATTTACTCTCTGATTAGGGATTTAGCAATTCGGAGGTTGTAGTAAATGAATTGATCATTAAAATAATGTATGGTTATTTGCGCCAAACCTACAAATTCTATACCTCTGGATCTAAAGGAAATATTTTTCTGCCAACAGCTTTGTGAAAAGTGTATGAAATGTAGTGTCTAGACCTTTTCTATTCGCAAAGAACCATCTCCTCAACTTCGTAGAGCAGGCAAGGCCAAAGCATATATTACTCCAGCTGGACAAGCTTGAATAGAATTAAGCTGCAATTTATAATATTGGGGAGTTGCCTGCAATTAAAAAAATTAAGACCCAAATTGACAAGTACAGATGCAATGTCTATGGAATTTTTAAACTAGAAAGTGGAGCAATATGAAAACTAATAATCTTATGCTTCAGTTTTTGTGGAAAAAGTGCCTATAATGAATTTTTGAATTTTTTTCATTGATGTTTTTGTGATCCAGCAAGCAGCACTTCTTATGCAAAAATGAGTGTCTCTATGTCTGAAGGTTGTGTTTAGACAAGATTCTTCAAAAAGTCAATGTACAGTGGCAATTAAATATGACTCATTCCACGTTAAAACTTTGCAAAGGATTTGCTAAAATGAGCTTACAAAAGATCCATTTTAAAAGGTGGGCCTATAAAAATCTGGAAAAACAGCAATGAATTGAAAATAAATTTTATTTTCATGTTTTTATTTTCAGTTATTTATTACATAATTTTATTAAAAACAATTTTTCATCTCTTGGAAAATAAACTCTCAATGAGCCCTATGGACTCTCTCTTGCTCCCTTTTAAACCTCATGTTAGGACGATTTTACTAAAACATTTTACCAAAACATTTGCCAGCTTTGTTTTACGTCTTGATGCCGAGTATGGGCTGGCAGAAGCCCTCTCAGTATGTTACTTTGACTTTGTGTTCTTTGGTTTTTTTTTTTAAACACGGCTTGATGACCCTGAGTCTTGACAGGTTTGTTTTGAGACCCTTCTTCAACCTTGATATTCTTAGTACATTTTGTTAAGGTTGTTTAGAATATGTATTAAGTAAAGGCATTGCTGTTGTTGTTTTCTACTTTATTTTACCCTCCGTCCTTTGCTAATCTAACTTCTGAGGGTTGGTTTAACTATAAATCTTGCTCAAAATAACACCTTCCATCATCGTCAATCTTAGTGGGGTTGTAAAGAGCCTCCTATACCATCATAGCAGTAGTTTCAGTGAATGAATGTTTTAGACATCACAGAATTTAAACCTCTGCCCTGGGTATTTAGTTGTCATTTTGCATACTGTGTGTGTGAGGGTTCCCATTCAACCAACATTAATAATCCCTACTGGCCAGCTCTCAGATTTGTCTCTGCAGGTGCTGAATTATGTGGGTCCCTATAGACCTACATTCATCTTATCAGGCCATTAAAATTCCTGCATCCTTATTCAGATATAAGAATTCTAAAGGGAATCACTTTTATAACTTCTTACAGATGCAAATCTTCTTGGGACCTATGAAGTACCATTTTGTTTTAAAATAATTACTTCTGCTTTTCCCTATTTAAAAAAAAAACTGGAAACAAGCTGGAGTTATCAATATGGAGTGCCTACAAAACATTTGGCAAGCCTGCCATTTTTTTCATTTTCTATTTGTTATGTACATTGCTTTATACTATAATTTTGGAAGTGATGTTTAGGTAGTTGCTTTTCTGTTTAGCCATTCTGGTAACTATTTAAAAACTAATTCTTAATCTCAGGAAACAAACTGAGGGTTGCTGGGGTGGTGGGGGTGGGAGGGATGGAGTGGCCGGGTGATAGACATTGGGGAGGGTATGTGAACGCTGTGGTGAACGCTGTGAATTGTGTAGGACTGTTGAATCAAAGACTTGTACCTCTGAAACAAATAATACATTATATGTTAAAAAAAAAAAAAGAAGAAGATAGTAGGAAGGGAAAAATGAAGGGGGGGAAATCGGAGGGGGAGACAAACCATGAGAGACTATGGACTCTGAGAAACAAACTGAGGATTCTAGAGGTGAGGGCGTTGGGGGGATGGGTTAGCCTGGTGGTGGGTATTAAAGAGGGCATGTTCTGCATGGAGCACTGGGTGTTATATGCAAACAATGAATCATGGAACACTACATCAAAAACTAATGATGTAATGTATGGTGATTAACAACATAATAAAATAAAAAATGTAAAAAAAATAAAAATAAAAACTAAAGAACAAAATGGGATCGTAAGAGGAAAGAAAATAATGGAAGAGAAGCATTGGTCCTTGAAGTTCATTGCTCCCTGGGAATTAAAGAGAAGGACCAGTAATAGAGGACAGAGCTGATTCCAGCTCCTATCTCCATATAATTCTCATGTGGAGTCAACTGGTTTTCACCTTGGTGACAGGCTTGTGTCCTGATTATGACTGTGCCATTGTACATCTAGCCACAAACTTGGTACATAATAGTTATCAATAGCTTTCTATTGAACGGATGTAGTAAATAACAGCCCCTCTGCCTTTCTCTTCTTATGCATTAACCATTATCTTAACTCATTGACTGTCTTATGAAGCTCATTTATTTGCTAAGACAGTGTAGATACTTTATTTGCAACATCTAATTAATCGTACAACATCCCTTGAGGTAGGCATTATTTATCACACTGTTCCAGATTAGGAAATTGTGACTTGGAGGGGTTTAAAGACTGTTCCAAGGTGATACAACCATTAAATGATAGATCATGGATCCGAGACCTTGTTTGCTTGTCTGCAAAGCCCATGGGACAGCTATATCATTCATATTAGTACTGCTAATGGCAAATTTATCTTTGTAGAGCAAAATAAGATATCATAGAAAGCTCTTATTTACACAGGACAAAAACTTACTAGGCTAGCTAATCAAATAAATAAATAATAACAGGAATTTTATTATAAGAATGCAGAATTATATCCTGAAAACCAATGATTGCAGACATGCAATCATTCCTCAAGAGAGGCCAAATCAGGAATTTGGAAACCCCAGGATCATTCACTTATAAAGCTTTCAGTCCTGTGGGAATACAGGTGTTAATTGAATAATTATACAAATAAATGTAAAACTGTCCTGTGTTAAGTGCTTTGAGGAAAAAATCTATGGTGCTATGAGAAAAATTTGATTCAGATTTGCACAGATTTTATGTGCCCTGATCTGAACACTGAAGAGTCATTAGCTAGGATTAAAAGAAGTAAGAAGAACACTGCAATTCAAAATTCTCTTACCTTTCAAGATTCCACTCAAGTTAGTACTTTCAAAAGATCTTCTTTAATCCTCCTAATGTAAATTGCATGCCACCATTATTTGCTCATAACCTGAACTTTTATTTCATGCCACATGAATTTACAATTATTTGTTTATGTGTGTTGATTTCTAAAATATCTATTTCTCCCACTCTACTAGATAATTAATATAAATGTCCAGGCCACATTTGAGAATGTACCTGCCTTAAGGCAATAAGCTGTGACCACAGTGAAAAGTCATGAATAAAAACATAGCTGCCCAAGTGATCAGTGGTGTTCAGGGCTGAAAGGTGCAGTTCACCTTGAATATTTGAAATTTTGAATATTTGTTGAGATTCTACTTGTGAAAGGCATTATGCTAAAGACTTGGGATACATATGTAAACACGGGCATAGCTGTCCTTACAAAGTTCACAGTCTAGTAAGAGAAACCAGGTAATACCAAAAGACATTTGTAACTTACGTAACATTTCAGAAGATAATTGCTGTGGAGAAAGGGAAAGGGAGCAAAAATAAGAAGTTGCAATGATAAATAAGATTGTTAGGAAAACCTCTTTGAAAATATGACATTTTACCAAAGAGTTGAAGGAGATAAGATATGTAGATGTCTCAGTCCTCAATAAAAGGAGGTTCATGACTTAGAAGATACCCAAAGAGCTTTCCATACAATATTGTGGCTTCTACCCTCCGTTCTTCTCATGCTTCTACTTCTAGGTAATGCCACTTTGCTTTTCTTCTCTTTGCTCATATCCAGATTGCCAACATGGCCACAATGCATTTCAATGTAATACGACAGAAATGATGATGACAATTTTTCAAAAAATATTAAAGCAGCATCAAAGTTTTGCACATTATACAATTTAGTGGTGGACTCTTATGAGCTGAATGTGGATTAACTATTGAAACTGTCTCCATACAATGAATCAGACAAGATGGGAAAATGAGTATAATGTAAACTGGTATATGTCTGTACTGTTCTATAACAGTAGAAGTAAAGAACCAAAGAAACTCTAAATATGGTACTAGTTAACTAGTGTTCTTTCATAAATTTATTCATTGATAATTTAAGTGAGAAATTAATGTCTACAATGTACTTGGCCCTGGGCTAAGCATACCATGAAATACCATGAAAAACAAGGCAGATATGGTTACCACAGAAATAGAGATAAAATATGTAGTATTTTAGGTATTAAAGAAACATTTGTATTCGCAACTTCATATCTATGCCTTGGTTCCCAAACCAGATTAGAATCTCCTTCTGGAAGGAGCTGTGTACCTCTGTATCTCAGAAACAGATATGGTGCAGTGATCACAGTGGGCACTAATTCAATTCAAATTGTCAATATATAACGTAGAGCTAGCACTGACATCAAACCTCATCTAGTTTACGTACCCACCCCCACCATGTTTTAGAACTAAAAACACTGAGAAATGTAAAAACAGTTGATGAGATTGGAGACCTAGGTAGTTTCAGTGTTTGGACTTGAAATGAGAATATCTGGGTGCTATTTCTACCACATCATCCTACTGCACTTGTCTTCCTTCTCTTTCTCCTCCTCATTAAAATGGCTCAGTCAAGAAATGTATGTGGATGTATATAAATTGCATACACACACACAAACACGATTTAAATAAGTCTTACCTATTATAAACCTTATATATATGCATAATATGAGTAAATACTATTCTTTTAAAGTTTTTGTCTAAAATCTTACCATCTAGCTGAGACACATTCTCACAGTGTCCTCAGTTTAATACCATCCATCCTTCAAATTCCATCCTGGATCTCCAATTCTTTGTAAAGCTCTTCCTGAAATCCTAGCTGACAATATCTCTCTGGAAGTTTATACCTATTACAATTCAAGTAGCACCAAGCCTAGTCCCTTGCACATAATCAACATTCAGCAATTAATTCTGAGTTAAATATGTACACAGTTTATTGCCCAATTAGACCATAATTTCCTCAAGGGTAAGAAGCATATCTTATACTAGTTTATGTTCTCCACATTTTCCAGTACAGTTGTAAGTACATAGACATATATGAGACTTTGAAACTGGAAATTACCTTAAGAATAACATAATTTAGCCTCTTAATTTTACAGAAGACAAAACATATTTTTAACAAAACAAGATTTTTTTCTAGGTAATGGGCTAGTTAGTTGTGTTGAGATTAAAATTCTGGTTTTATATCATTCTGATATACCATATTGAATTCCTCAATTGAAATTCAATTTGTTGAACTAAACTGAACTTTGTAGTGTGTAAGGTGTATTCCTACTGAGATGAATTTAAAATATTACTGATAGTATGTAGCGGGTTGCAAAGTCAGATATAATAAGTAAAATGGAGATAGGTCTATACCTCATACAACCCACTCAGGTACTTTAAATAGAATAAATATTTGAAAAAATCATGATGACAATGAAGTTAATTGTTCTCACCATGCCAAGATTGCCATTTTTGTTCTGCATCATGAATATCTGACAGTGATCAGCTTGAGTCACCACCCATGACATTTGCTTCTCTTAAATACTATTGTAAAAAAAAAAAAAAAAAAAGTTCAGCCTTCCTCATTTCTTTGATATAAAAATCAGCTTGCTCAAAAATCTTCTCTGAAGCTCTCCAAGCTTGCCTTCAGTTCTTCTTTAGAACTCATGTGACAGGAGTTTACCAAGAAGAGACATTAGGAAGGATAGGGTAAAAGAACCACAGAATTTAATAAAGGCCAATGCTTTTCTTTTATCATGAGAATTGTAGGCACAGAATGAGAAAGCAAATTCCTTAAGGTTACATAGTTGAAAGTAGAATTGGAAAAAGAACTCAGTCCCTCCCTTCAAGTTTTTTTTTTTAAAGATCATTTATTTATCTAATTTAGAGAGAAAGTGTGAGTGCACATGTGCGAGTGGGGGGGAGGGGCAGAGGGAGAATGAGAATCTCAAGCAGACTCCGTGCTGAGCATAGAGCCCAATGTGGGACTTGATCTCACGAACCTGAGATCATGACCTGAGCTGAAACCAAGAGTCGGATGCTTAACTGACTGAGTCACCCAGGTTCCCCTCCCTTCAAGTTTTTAATATACATTCCCTCATAGAGATGAAATGAGGAAAAAATATAGGATGATTAAATTATGGTACAGATCTTATTTTATATATATTTATATATACATATTATATATATTTATATATATATATATATCACAATGCTTTAAACAGCCAATAAAATGTTATGTCTTTATTTATTGCTAATTAAGTTTTAAATTTCCCACATACTTACCATGTCCTGTATACTTCATTCCTGTGTGTAGATCTAGATTTCCACCTGGTACCATTTTCCTTCTGCCTAACGTACATCCTTTAACATTTCTGTGGTGCTGTCAGGTAGTGATGAAGACTCTCAGGTTTTGTATTTCTCAAAATGATATTATTTTACCTTGATCGTAGAAAGGTATTTTTGCTGGATATAGGATCTTAGTTAACAGGTTGTTGGTTGTCTTTTTCGTTTTGTTTTGGTTTGGTTTTGGTCAGTACTTTAAAGATGCTGTTCCATTTCCTTCCATTTGTAATTTTCCCAATAAAAGTCTCTCTTTTTAATCTTTTCCTCTGTAGGTAATTTTATTTTTCACTGTTTGCAAGATTTATCACTAGTTTTAAGCAATATGATTATGATGTGACTTCATTGTTGTTTTTTTCATATTTCTCTGGGTTTATTAGCTTCTTTAACCAGTAGTTTCATAGTTCTCATAAAATTTAGAAAATATTAGTAATTAAGTCTTCAACTTCTTTTTTTTTTTTTTTTTTGGTCTGTCCATGCTTCTCAATTCTGAGACATCATTACCTAAATTTAGGCTCCTTAAGTTGCCTCATAGCTAATGGATGCTTTCTTAGCTTGCTTTTATTATATTTTATTTCATTTTATCTTATCTTATTTTATTTTATATTTTGTATTTTAAATATGGATAGCTCCATTCTGGATAGTTTGTATTTCTATGTGTTTGAGTTATATTTGCATCTGAAGTGTCTAATCTATTTTTAATCCTACTAAGTATACTTTCCATCTGAGACAATACATTTTCCATCTTTAGAAGTTCAATTTGGACCATTTTTATATCCTCTCCATCTCTTCACATATCCATACCTTTCATTTACCTCTTTTAACATATGCAGTATATTTATCATAGCAGTTTAACATCCTTGTCTATTAATTTTTTCATCGAAGTCAACTTAGGGTCTGTCTCTATTAACTGATGTTTCTTTTCATTATCTGTCATATGTTCCTGCTTCCTTCTGTGTCTGATAATTTCATATTAGATGCCAGACATTGTAAACTTTACATTAGTGGTTGCTGGATTTTTTTTTTCTGTTTCTTAAAATATCTGTGGTCTTTGTTTTGGTCTGCAGTTAAGTTACATGGTATTATTTAATTTCTTTTGAAATTTTCTTTGAAGTTTGTTTACTGGTTACAGAGCAGCCATTAGTCTACAGCTCATTTGACCTCACTATCGAGGCAATACCCTCTGTGGTTACTGCTCAGTGGTCCATTTGTTAGGACCTCTCCATTCTGTCTGGTGGGAACATGAACTTTACCTCTTGTGTGAGCAACAAGGATTCATCCATCTGCTCCTTTCTGCTGATTCTTCCTCCAGACTTGGTAGTTTCCTCATGCTTGTGTACTGATCAGTACTCATCTAATGGCTTGCATAGAAACCTTGGCAGTTTTCTGGAGTCCTCTGTGCTACTCTCTCCTCTCTGTCTTCTGCCTCTCAAATTCTAGCCTTTTTACCTCCCCAAACTCAAAACACTGTCTCCTCAATTCAAGTAGATAGGAGGCTCTTAGATTCCTTCTCCCTGTACTGTGGCCAGGAATCTCTCTCCAGGTGGTCAATTAAGATAGTCGTAGGGGTCATCTCATTTGTTTACCTTCTTTCAGAGATCACTACCCTATACTGTCTGTGGTCCACACTGAAAACTAGTGTATCTTAGTTCAGGCTGCCATAATGAAGTATGATAGACAGGGTGGCTTATAAACAACAGAAACTGATTTCTGATAGTTCTGGAGGCTGAAAGTCTGAGATCAAGGTGGCAGCACAGTGAGGTTCTGGTGAGAAACCTCTTCTGTGTTGCAGACTGTCGAATTATTGTTATATCCTCATATAGTAGAAAATGAGACCACCGTGGGCTCTTTATTCCCTTATAAGGGCACCAATTTATCATGGGGTCTCCATATCTATGACCTCATCCAAACCTAAGTACCTCCTAAAGGCCCCGTCTCTAAGTACCATCATATTGGTGATCAGGCTTTGACATAAGAATCTGGGGCAGAAGGTGGAGCACAAGCATTCAGTACATAGCACATTGTTTCATACATTTTATTCATTTGTATTTACTGAATTCTCTTAATTTTTATGGATGCATAAAATGTTTAGGATTGAATTATATTTTTTTAATTTTATTTTATTGTGTTATGTTAGTCACCATACATCATTAGTTTTTTTTAATATTTTTTGTTTAAATCTAGAGAGTAGCCAGCTTAATTCTCAGCAAATGATGCTTTATTTTTTTTAATTCTCATTCCATAGGCTCTCAAAAATTTATCCTATTTGGTGTGGGTGAGGTATGAATTTCTTTTTTCTTTTCTTCACCCCCCACCCAAATCCCATAGGCACTATTGTATCAGATTGGGAAAGGCTTTTGCAAGGCTACTATTAGACATTCTTTTAATCCTGGCTTTGATTTGCAACTAGACAAGTTTTAGATGGCATAAAGCATTCATGAAAATGAAGTAGAAAACATAAGGCTGGTCAGGTGGACTGATTCATATTGTTTACAGCCTTTTTTGCTGTGTGAGAGAACTTGGATTATATCTGGTAGAGAGTGGGAATCCAAGAGGTTCCAAAGCAAGGAGGATCTTATCAAACTTATGCATAAGAGGATTAATTTGGCCACAGGATAAAATGAGATGTGGTGATTGGATGCAAGGATGCTTGGAGGGTAAAGCTTATTTTAGGCATGAAATAAGGACTAGAATTAACACTGTGATGTTTTATATACAAATCCCAATTAAATTAAGGGATGAGCTTAATTGACAAGCAATGAAATTAACACTGAGTCCCCATTACAAATAATGGATGGCTTTGGGGGGAAAAATGTTATCTCTACTGAGGAAGCTGAATTCATATTACTGGGAAGCTCAAAATGAAATGACAGCTTATTTCCCAAACAACCAGGATGTGACATGCACTTCTATCACCTGGATCTGTTCCCTAGAGCAGAGGCTTGCTGGGAAAAGATGGGATGTTTGGCTTTCACAATGCCACTTAGCGGTGCTGAGCTTTTAAGAAGAGCAACATATCTAGACTATATTTTTCAGTAATGAATTACTTCTGTATCACTTGCCAACACCTTTCCTTAAACCTACCTGGTACATCACTGAGGGGAAGAACATCAGCTTTACTTTTTCTCCTAAACATTTTATCAGATTGACCTGTGTTTTGTTAAACAGAAGGAGATAAATTAAACTCATTCTTAAGCTGATGAAAATCATTAGCATGAGGCAAGTAAAGTATTTATGGTTGTGTGGGAAGAAGCATGAGCAGTAGAATCCGTGGGAATTCAAACCAGCTACGAGCTCATAGTTGGGTGCTTTTGATAAAAAAATGAAATTGCTTCTTTGGTGCTTTCCCAAGACCATGTCTCAAAAGATGATCACTGTGAAAAAGAAGAGCATGGAGTATTTTCTAAAAGGTAAGGGGAAAATTTTTATGTGGAAATAGAAGGATGCCCCATGATTCTCTATAGATGCACACGCATTTGGGGGAGGATAGGATAATAGGCATATAAGGAGATCAGTGTGTGGGACCACTGCAATGATCACTATTAAGCAAATAGTCCAATATAGGAGAGAGAAGGCTGTAGTAAAAGCTGGGAGAGGATTAAATTGCCAAATGATCACCTGCAGCAGCCTGGGATAATTACCTCACCCCTCAGACATCACTTTCCTTATCTATAAAATTGGAAAACTGAACTTAATTTGAGCTAAGTTCTCTTTAACTTTTAATTTCTCAAGACTCTTTGTTTCATGCACAGACATTATGTCCTTAACGTGTAAAAGGACATGAGGTCCTTAACATGCTTTGTGGGCTTTGTAGAACTCAGTACGGAGGCTTGTGTGTAGATACACTGTGAATGAGTCTCTGTGACTTTGTGCATATGAGAGAGAGAGAGAGAGAGGTGGATTTTCCATTTTTGGTAAGATATACATTTGTTAAGAAATGCTATTTTTTGCTTGGTAATGGAGTTTTACAGAAGGAAATAAATGATTTTTGTCTATTAAAGGAGCAAGGCAACAACCGCATATTTTTGAGAGCCCCATTAAATGTGTTCTGTTTCTTGCACTGTCCCTGTTCATTTGGATGAGAACTGAAGTGCACAATAAAAGGCTGAATTAAGTGAAGGGCTAAATGAACCAATTAATTCTTTTTTTTCTCCAGTACAATGAAGGTGCAAGCAGAATGTAGAGTAGCCTGAAGTTGACCCTTGCATATTTCTTAATGTGACTTTCTCTGAAAGGCCCAAAATCCATGGTCCTGCTCCCCTCCAGTCTCAGAGCTATATGCATACTCAAAATAAAGTAAAGGGGTTTTGACAATAAAATATAATTTATTTTTAATGAAGTAGCAGTCACATTGAATACATGAATTTCCTCCAGCACCCTATCTTTGCCTGACATTGGTCTTTAACATTCTCACTCTAAAAAGCTTTAGTGTGAACCTTAAATTTCTCAATGATACTCTCACTTCTAAAGGACATCAATGTAATCCTAAAATTCTTGACACTTTTTCATGAATTTAAGAGACAACAGTAGAGTATATGGATTGCAGTGTATCCATAGACTTTGGATTAAAACAAAGCTGATGTTTAATTGAAGCTTTGTGACCTTGAACAAATTATTTAACATCTCTGGCTTCAATTACGTCAGCTGCAGAGTGGTACGAAACAATCCTTCCTTAGACAGTTGACGTAATTATTGCATAAAATAATTCATTCCAAATAATTAACAAAATGTCAACCACATGTAAACACTTAGAGAATGGATGTTGTCATTATTTTCTGCCCCATTCTTGCGAATGTATAAAAGAATGACTTCTTCATGGTATCATGTGATAAGTAATTCGCCTCCAAGGCAATAGAAAAATCCCAAGGGACCCTCTAGAACTGATAGTAGCAATCTACTGTGTGTTATTTTACCAGGATTCTCTCCCATTCTTTCACTCTGCAAGCAGGCACCAACTCTTGCATAGGCATAATGGGATGTAATCGCCCAAGGACCCAGGCAAGAGGATAGTATGGTGTGGCAGGCTGTTCAAATCTCACTTCTCTCTTTTGCAACCAGACACTGAAATCCTTCCCATCTCATTAACCTCCTCTGAGATTGAAATAATAATAACACCAATCTCAGAATAATTGTGAGGAAGAGATGAATTAATGTAAGTATCTCTTTAAAAACAGCAACAACAACAACAAAATTGCTTAGTATAAGCACACTATCCCAGGAACTCCTCTCAGTTCTTATGATACTAACTTTAATCATCATAACAATAGAAGTGTGGTGGAGCTGGCTTGTTCTGTCATGAGAGCTAAACTGTTACATATTCAAGAATTTTGTGAGCTGTTTGTTGGTAGCTTCTAATAGGCACTGGTAGGAGTGTTTACACCATAGAAATTGGCAGAGGCAGATGCTAATATCAACCCCATTTTACAGCTAAGCACTTAAGAAATAAGCAACTGGTACAAGACTCATAATGAGTGCCAGAGCTGACCTTCAAAGCCCATGCAGTCTGACTTGTCAGTGTATGCACTTAACCTGTATATAATGACCATATCTGCTTTAAACCCTACAGAGTAAGTGCTCAATAAATGTTAGCTATGATTAACATTGAGAAAAGCATTTCCTTCTCTTCTTTCTCTGTTCTTCCCCATTCTCAAATACTCTCTGGTCTTCATCTTGGGTGTGCAGGAAGGAACAATTTTTTGTTATTATTATTATTTCCACAATACATTGAAATCATCAGAAGGAGTTACAGATTTGGATCATCAAGTCTCTTTAGTGTGCATGGGTATCAGTGGAGGGACATTATAATTGTGTATTGGCTGTTGTCTGAGCTGTTGGGAGCAGGGGTGGACATGGTGTTTGTGAGAATGTCCCCCATCCCTGCTGCAAATGATGTCTATAAGGAGGAAGAGAGAACCTCCATTTCACCTTTACTTACCTTCACAGAAGGTTGCTGGGTCTATGCTCCCAGAAGTACGCGGGCTCCAGAAAAACTTAGTAGTGGCATTTCTTCCTTGAGATTGCATAATCAGTTGTGGTTTTAGAACTAGACTTCCAGCAAATACCAAGGGAGGTAGTGTGACGTAAAATCATAGTAACGCTTGTGAGCTGTGGAACCTTTGGGAAGATAAATATGCTAAGTCTCTCTCTTCAACACTAAAATGTGAATAGTGGTAATACCTATTTTTCTGGCTTGAGATCATCCTGAAGATGATAATGCAATATAAGAGTTGTAAACTAAAAAGTGATATACAAATGTCAAGGCAGTGCTTTTCGCAGAGACCATGGATGCTACTCTCATATGGAAATCTTCACTGTGTTTCTGATGTCAAGAACCAGAGACAACATCCACAAACAATTACTGAGCACTTGTGTACCAGACTTTGCAATAAGCTGGGAACTCAGGACAAGATGTCCCTCACAAAGTTCTTGATTTCAAAGTATTCATAGATTATAAAGCTAAACAATCACCTTTGGTAACTTTAATAAGTGCTGGAATAACCCAGAAAATGGAACAAGTAATTCTTCTCTGAAGTGTTTGGTGTTATTAGAGATAGACATCAAGTGCCCAGTACAGTAGTACAGGTGTTCTACATAAAAAGACTAGTTAAGCCAAAGTCTAAAGAGTTAAAAGAGCCTAATTTATTTAGGGAAGTAAATTGGCATGAATAGACTGTATAGTTCTTGCTGGATCCATAAAGTTATTCACTTTCAAATTCTGACCCCACTTCCCATTTAATATTTATCTTCCAGGTATATAACACCATACTATCCTCTTGCCTGGGTCCTTGGGCGATTATATCCCATTATGCCTATGCAAGAATTGGTGCCTGCTTGCAGAGTGAAAGAACGGGAGAGAATCCTGGTAAAATAACACACAGTGGACTGCTACTATCAGTTCTAGAGGGTCCCTTGGGATTTTTCTATTGCCTTGGAGGCGAATTACTTATCACATGATACCATGAAGAAGTCATTCTATTATACATTCGCAAGAATGGGGCAGAAAATAATGACAACATCCATTCTCTAAGTGTTTACATGTGGTTGCCTTGTTAAAGACATTCTTTTTATTTCTGAAGTATCCAGAGGTGGACACATTCAAGATCTGATGATGCTGGGTTTTTATATATAATAAAGGCTTCAATTCCCTCCCTTTATTTTTTTTATTACAAAAGTAATGCATGTATATATACTCACTATTAAAATATTCAAGCATACACAACATAAAGAAAACATTAAAATCTTCCTCTGATCCCCACTTACAATTTCTTTTCCAAAATTCATTGTAGTTAACTCTTGATGGACATTCATCCAGTAGCATTTAGACTTCAGCATGTATCTCTACTTATACACTTAGGACCTGCCTATACATGTGGGTTCTTTCTTACTCTCAGTTTCTTCCATTCCTTTTTTTTAACTACATTTTCTTCCTACAACTTGCTTTTTTTTTTAGCCTAAAAATATATTTTGTAGTATCTTTTAAAATATCAGATGTAGGTCTATATTATAATTTTTTCAGATGTTATTTTATTGTAATCAACATCATCACTAGAAAAACACCACATAGCACAAAGAGGCTAAAATAAAAAAGTGAAGCTCTTTTCCACCTCTTTCCCAACCTCACACTTTTTAAATGTAATTAAATTTCAAATTCTCATATATATATATATATTCATATATATATGCAAATATGTGTATGTATAAAATTTTATGCACATATATAAAGGTTTTAAACAAATTGGAATATTATAAACAAATTCATGTATCTTGCTTAAGAAAAACTAAGAAAAAGAACTTAGAGATCTTTAACTATGACTCCGTATAAATAACCATATTGGTTTTCATGACTAATGGTATCTTCATCATATGAATGCCAAGTAATTTGTTTGTCTAGTCTCCTATTGATAAATTTAGGTTAACTCTGGATCTTTATAATCACAAATATTACTGCATTATATAACCTTCTATACAAAAGGCTTCATTCCTGTGTAAATTTGTCAAAGTATATACAAGCTATGTTCCACTAATATTCATTTCTAACATTAGTAAGCCAGTTTATCTATACTTTCTTTAATTCTATACCATGTACTTATTCCTTCAATGAAAATTTTATGAACACCAATTAAGTTTCAGGTATGATTCGGGCATGGGATAGAGGGGCAAATAAGGAAACATTACTGCTGAACTTATGGACCCACATTCTATTTGGGAAAAGATGGATAATAAATAAATAGGTAGAGAAAAGAAGATATGGATTGATAAAAAGATGGAAGGATGGATGGATGGATGGGTGGGTGGATGATAGATGATAGATAGATGATAGATGATAGATAGATGATAGATAGATAGAGAGAGAGATGTAAAGGTAAATTGCATAGTATAATTAGCAATATGTAGTATATAAATAGGGTAAAAAATAGGCAATACCTGGGGAAAGGGAGCCACTTTAAATTCAATCGGTCGCTCTGAAGAGGTACTTTTAACTGATGCTTTAATAATCACATTTAAAAGAGAAATGCAAAACTGATCAATGAAACCGGTATTTTATTATTATTTGCTTCCTTAAAATAGTGAAAAATTTTATAAGTTTTTTAGCCTTTGTCTTTATTTTTCTATCCATTGCTTCTCCATCTTCTTCACCTGTTTTTTGTTAAATTATAGGTATTTTCCACACTGGTTTATGGGGTCTAGGGCTTTACTTTTTTAAATGCTTAAACTGACTTTTCAAGATTTTAATTTGCTCCAAATTTATGCATTAATATGTCAGAAATAAAGCCAAAGAGTGTTAATTTTGCATAGTAGTACTCTTGAATTTTTCAACAATATGGTTTATATACAGACAGCCTTTGTTATATTTCCTTTAGAATGATTTAATTGTCTTACTTAAAAAAAATACCAGTAATATAATCTTTATCAAAACCCAAAGCATGGGCGCCTGGGTGGCTCAGTTGGTTAAGCGACTGCCTTCGGCTCAGGTCATGATCCTGGAGTCCCGGGATCGAGTCCCACATCGGGCTCCCTGCTCAGTGGGGAATCTGCTTCTCCCTCTGACCCTCCCCTCCTCATGCTCTCTCTCTCTCTCTCATCCTCTCTCTCTCTCTCTCAAATAAATAAATAAAAACTGAACTATAATTTACAAAGAAACCCTCAGAAAAAAACCCCATATTATGGTTCAAATATACAATGTCATCCCTATATTTTTCAAGTGCAAGGAACATCAATTTATATTTCTTTCTATAATTTAACACCAACCTTGCCATTAACTCAAGCAAAGGAAAGTAGAGATATGAAAAGTGATGTATCAACTGTGATGACTGTCTTTGCTTCTGTCATTTGAACTCTGGAAGAAGATAAAACAACAAAATTAATAAAAATTTAAAAGTTTTTTATAGTTCATATACTTTAAGTTAGGAAAGAAATGAGGCACACCAGGCATCACTTGGGTTTAGGGTTTTCAACAGTTGAGTTTCCTTTTAACAGATGCTGTGACACCAGCAGACAAGTTGCAAAAGAGACACTGCAAGTTCAAGCTTTTCTTTGTTTTGTGCAGCCTCCACTACCAAAATGTTGTATACTGAACAGGAATATATGGGCTTGTGAGTTGATCCCTACTAGTAAAACAACCTTCAAATCTTCTCCCACCATAGATAATTCGCCATATGGATTTAATTTGGGACTTTTGCAATTTAATTTTTTCCCTCCCTTTGCTCTTCTGTATTTATGAAAGACAATCTCATTTGCCCTTAGGGAAGGGGAACCAGAATAAACAGACCTGGGATTTCACCCCACCTATACTCTGCATATGCATGTCATTATATTGCACATGTTGGTTAACTTCTCTGATCTACACTTCCCTTGTTTTTTTTTTTTGTGAACTATAGGTCAACTTCCTATATGGTGGCATTGGGAGAATTAAATAAAAGAGGGTTGCAGTGTACTTGTAGGGGTGTCTGCACACAGCAAACACTCAATAAAAGTTCTTAGGACTACTCTCATTGTGTTTATTATATGTTATATTCATGTATACATTATATTGGAGTTAAGTAATCACAAAATTCAGCTTTCCAATTCTCTCTATATATGCCTCATCCCAATTTACCCCATCCACTGCCACACACATTCCTTAATCACAGTATCTTTAGATGATAGCATTTTTAACAAGCTAGGTAGGTAAAAGTGGGTGTAATCTAACATTGTCATTTTCCTATGTTTTCCCTGTTTCCTGGAGTAATGGAATGCAAACGATACTAACACTTGAATTCTATACTGACTCAATGCTGAACTTCTCATGTTTCTGCCCATGAAAACAAAAGAGAAATCAGAATGCCATATGCATAGTTTCTTTTACCTATTAGTTGTATATGTTGGAAAATAGTATACAGAATAGAAATAACCATATGCCTGGGCAGAATGAGCAGGGAGATGAAGTGGAGAATTACTTAGAAAAATTAGAATATACTAGAAAAATAGAGAATACAAGCAATTTTAATGAAATAGTTTCTCAGATACAATTTCCAGTTATTCATTTTAAAACACTATAAGGAAGAATGAAATACACCCAGGCAATCTTAAGATTTTTACTCTCTTGGAACCACATATGCCAAATTTCCAAGTGTCAGTTTCCTCTTTACTCAAAGTATTAAAATCACCTTTAAATTTTATAATTGTCTAAAAACATGGAGTTACCCTTCACCATTGTTCTTTACAGAAAGCTCATCAAAAAGAAGAAGAAATTAATAGAATTACAATTAATAAGTTCTACTTAACTGTCCAGTCACCTAAAACACTTCCAATATTAAAAGTAGTACCATATGATAAATAAAAAGTTATTGCTAAAACCCATATCATATTACTGGTGATCTTGTTTATGTTGGAATCTATGACTAAAAAAAAAAAAAAGAGCTTCAGTATAGTTAGTATGTTCAGTCAACCAACAAATATGTTGCTTATTTTATGCAAGCTACCTCTCTTGGTCTTTGGGGTAAGACAGAAAGCAATATGGTCAAAGTACCTGATCTATTGCATTTATATTCTAGAATATTCCAAATTTTATATCACATTACTTCACATTAGAGCTCCATTAAGATTTTCCCCCATTTAAAAGATGAAAAAAAAAAAAAAAAAAACAAGCCCAGATTCATTGAGCAGTATCCCATCTAACAGATGTAGAGTTGGAGGTGTTTTTGACTTTAAAGCCCATGCTATTCTCATTATATTGTGAAAGATAAGGCATTCTGTAGTTTGGGACAACAACTCAACTGTCCAAAGTAAATATAGCATACCCTTCTTTTCTGGGTACAAAGAGACTGCTGATGGCAAAGAGGTGTCTATCAATCCTGACGCAATCTAAAGAATCCAGCTCCTACAGAGTTAGATAATACGTTTCTGGGAGGACTCCAATGTGCAGAAACACTACCTGTCACATTGGGCTGTGAAGTCTGCCTTAATAAAGAGGAAGAAAAGGTGCAAAAACACCCTCTGGTCCTTTGTAACTGGTTACTCATCTTGAAACAGGAATAGGAAAGGGTGAACGCAAACATTCATCTCTGGCTTTCTGGAGGCCCCTCAGTAACTGGATGAATCACAGCTCTGCTCTAATGCAAACCTGTAACAACAAGAACCTCTCTCTCTTTATAAGCTAGTGGCCAGAAATAGTGCCAACCTTTTTTTTCTATTAGGCGCCCCCAAATTTTATTTTTAATGAAGGTAACACTGAATATATGAGATTCATGTATATTCCATACAGACCTCTAAAGAAAGTTTAGGTAGTATTAATGATTTCCCTGGAGTCATTTTCATTTAAAAAAAATCATTTTCCAAATGGTTTTATTGTGAGATTGTTATCAAGAGAAGTTTTCTGAGGAATGAGATTAGTGTGGGTGTATAAGCTGAGTGAGTGGTAGTTCTTATATACATTTCAATTATGATTTTGATAATATAGGTTGCTGTTTTTTGATTATTTCAGATTAAAATTTATTTAAAACTACTGTCTTCCAGAAGTCAGTAGTATATATCCAAGCAGAATTTTAGTTCTATGAAATGTTCTATAAAAGTCAGAAAAGGGGAGGAGGGATTTCTAAGTCAATTAAGTTTGATAAATACTCCAAATATCATCTCACTTCATGGAGAGTCACAATGCCTAAAATCATGTTAAAATCTCTGAACTTTCCTGTAAAAATGGGATCTCATTAACCTAATTTAGTAAAATGATTCCAAAACATATTTGACTATTAAATCCTTTTTTCACATCAAATTCATTTACTGTTTTAGAACATATTCTTTGAAAGCCTGGACTAAATTATTATGGTAGAAAGAAGTCGAGCTAAGTTTCCAAATAGTCATAGGTTCATATGGAAAATATAGTCAATGTGTGCCCGGATGGCTTAGTCAGTTAAGCCTCTGACTTGATTTCAGCTCAGGTCATGACCTCAGGGTCGTGAGATCAAGCCCTGCATCAGGCTCCGAGTTTGGTGAGGAGTCTGAGGAGTCTACTTGTCCCTCTCCCTCTCCTACTCCCCTCTCTTTCTCTTTCTCTCTCTGTCTCCCTCCCAAATAAATAAATAAAATATTTTAAAAAAGAAAACACATTCAATAGTTAAGTTACACGAGCTCTGTTTAAAAAGAATGTTCCAAACCATCAAATGTAGAAATGTAAAATGGGGGCGCCTGGGTGGCTCAGTTGGTTAAGCAACTGCCTTCGGCTCGGGTCATGATCCCAGGGTCCTGGGATCAAGCCCCGCATCGGGCTCCCTGCTCCGCGGGAAGCCTGCTTCTCCCTCTCCCACTCCCCCTGCTTGTGTTCCCTCTCTCGCTATGTCTCTCTCTGTCAAATAAATAAATAAAATCTTTAAAAAAAAAAAAAAAGAAATGTAAAATGGATGTGATAAGGTCTAAGGGTAGAAAATATAAAACCAGATCTCCATAGTTTAATGAATTATGCAACAGTGCAATGCCCAGCCTTAGGAAACCATGACTTGTGGGACATACATGAAGAATAATGTTTAATTCTGGCTGAATGTAAGAAAGATGGAATCAAACTGACGTGCTCTTCAGGAAACAGTAAACAGGATAGTGAATGATACATAAGTTTTGTTATATGATGAGCAGACAAAAGATCTAGGGATCAAAAACATTAACATGAGAAGACTTGGAGCCACCATTTTGTTGTTTTCAAAGCTACCGTAATAGCTTCATAGCTGACATCTAGCTTTCATTCTTCCCCTAACCCAACTTCTACACAGGAGCTAGAGTGAGTATTTTTTAATGTAAATTATGGTGCATCATCTCCCTACTGAAAATCTGCCAGTAAAATCCACAATCTTTACCATGGTCTGTGAAATCATACCAGTATTTCCCATGGTTGCCTCTGAACTCTTGTCTCACTCAACTCCATCCTGGCCTGGCTTTCTCATTAAGTTTTGAAGATTCCAAGCATACTCCCACATCCAGGGTCTTTGTTCTTGTGATTCTGTTTGCCTGGAGCGCTTTTCCAATAACAATGTATCTGTCTCTCTACTTAGTTCCTTCAAGTCTTGCTTCAGATACCTGCTCCTAAGTGAGGACTTCCCTGACCACTCTTCTTCACTCTCTACTCCCTTTGCTTGCTTCTCTTTTCTGCCAAGTACTTAGCATTTGTTAATATGATGTTTTACATTTATTTCCTTTCCCCTTCACATTAATGGAAGTAATGTCAAATGCTATAAGAGATAATCCTTGTTATTTTAGCAGCATAGTACAGTAGTAGATAGTTTTCCTATTTGCACAATGTCAGTGACAGCATGAGGTGGGACTGGGGGTCTACCCTACACAGTCATTCAAACACCAGGACTGACATCTTTGATCTGTTGCTTTCACATTTATCCTGGCATACAGCCAGCAGGCAATGGAAGAGAAGAGATGGCAAGTGGGAAATATCTATGAATTTTACCTGCAAATAGTACACATATGTCTTCTCACAGTCCTTTGGCTAAAACTCAGTCTTGTGGACGCACATTGCTATAGGGAAGATTGGGATCTATAATTCAATCGTCTGGCAAGAAGGGAGAGTAGGGAGGTTTGGTGAATAGCTACCTAGATTCCATCATAATCCCTCAAAATAAGGCAGCAGTTTTGTTTTTGTTCATACTATATCCACTTGCCAAGGACAATGTCTACCATATGTTGAACATAGCAGATGTTCAACAAAAATAAATAAATATTAAAACTTCATACTCACATAATGCTTAATATGTGTCAGGCATTGTTCAGAATGCTTGACATAGAGCACTTTACAAAATGACCCTATATGGTAGATGCTATTCCTGTCACATTTTACAGATGAAGTTAATGAGGTGCAGAGATAATGGGGAACTTTCCTGAGGTCTTAGAGCTAGTAAAAGTCACAGTAGAGATTTGAATTCAATTTGTCTAGATCCAGAACTCAAGTTCTTAACTACTTCACACAGTGCCATTCTAGGTATGTAGTGAATGAATAACTACATAAATAAGGAATTTCAAAAATTTAACAAGTTCCTTCTATTTTAAGTAGGTAAACATTCATAAAAATTGAGTTTTTTCTTGCTGCAGGTATATTATCAGAGGCAGGATAGCGTCAGAAAAGGAGAGAGAAAAAGAGATTCCTAATGTGGGTGGACATCTCAACTAGGAACATCCAACAATTAATAACTACAATTCTAAGATTCTCTTCTTCCCTATCCTGGTCATATAAGATATTTTTCATGCTATAACAAAGCAAACATAATTGGAATTTATGCCATTTTTATTAAATCGTAATTCTTTATTTTCTGTTGTTTTGGCTATTTCATTGGGAATGACGCTTGAGAAGCCCTTTAATAAGAAAGTTCACCTTCTGTCTTACATCCCAATAACAGAGGACTTATGTGTAGAGTTTATAGACTGAAGGAGAAATGTTAAACCTAATTTCTAATTCAGAAATCTATTTTTGTAATATGCCTTTAAATGTCATCTACAAAACCCCACCCCCTTCTTGATATAATATAAATACCTGTAAAGTGAACCTTCTTCTAGCACAGACACAGGTTGTGACGTGACTTCTGTGTTCATCATAATGGTTTCTACACCTAAAAGAATGGAACACAAGAGACGTGAACGATTATGAGACACTACGATGTATAAAACTTCTCAGTTTAGAAAGGCCTGGACTTTTTTGTTTGTGTATTTTTAAGTAGTATAGAACATATTATTTATGAGTGAAAAATCTATGTTTGCCTCATTATTTTAAAAGTTATGAAAACATCAGATTTTGTGGATCAACCAGATACTGGCTAACTAATAATTTACAAAGAATATTAATAACTGAGTGAATGATTTCAACAACTTCCAGTGGCCAAGTAACTGTTATCCTATGGTTCTTGCTGCTGCTGTTTTTGTTGCTAATTTTCTTCCCTCACAATTTTGCCAGGGTTATAGAATGTGGAAGGACTTTGGATCATTGAATTATATATCACTAATATTGAACCTTTTGAAAGTTTTGAGTCTGAAAGCGATCTAGTTCTTCCAAAATTGAGGAGAGAGGAAAAGTACTTTTGCTAGTAACTCCAAAGGGTTGTCATAATTCCCATTTAGGAAAGGGGCCATAATAGTGAAGAGTGAGCCCAGAGTAAAAGTTTAAGACAATGCTTTCAGATTACATTCTCCTGAGTTATAGCTGGTGATCTGTAGCAGAGAACATACTTAAGTGAAAAACGAAACAAACAAAAAAAAAAAAAAAAAAAAAGGAGGGGTGGGAGGAGGAAGGAATGGGGGAGGGAGAAGGGAAAAGAGAGAAAATGAAATAAAATAAAAATTTGACATAGATACCCCCATTATGTTGATGCTTTATCATACCTCACTCTGATGACTGGCTGGGTGGCTGGCTTGCTTAAATGTGTGTGTGTGTGTTTTATATAATAATATATATAAATTTATCTTGTGACTTCAGTATTGTGCTTAATGCTTTGTTCATTACTATGCATATAATGGCTGGATTCTTATGAGTAACCACAAAACATTGGGGGTTGAGACCCAGGAAAGGAAGGAGATTAAAAAGAAAAACCAGTGCTCATTTTGGCAGCACATATACTTAAAAAAAAAAGAAAGAAAAATCAGATACCCTAAAAGTTTGATGAGGAAGGATGTAAAACTTCTTGTTGTGGGTTGAATTGTGTTTCCTAAAAACATATATTGAAGTCCTAACCCTAATAGTTGTGAATGTGACCTTATTTGGAAATAGGATTTCTGCAAATATTATCAAATTATATTTGATTATGGGGCACCTGGGTGGCTCAGTCATTAAGCGTCTGCCTTCGGCTCGGGTCATGATCCCGGGGTCCTGGGATCGAGCCCCACATCAGGCTCTCTGCTCAGTGGGAAGCCTGCTTCTCCCTCTCACTCCCCCTACTTATGTCCCCTCTCTCGCTGTGTCTCTCTGTCAAATAAATAAATAAAATCTTTAAAAAAAATTATATTTGGTTATATGAAGTCATACCAGATTAGGGCAGGCCCTAAATCCAATGACTGGTGTCTTTATAAAGAGAGGGACCTTGAAAGATACAAAAAGACACACAATAGAGGGAAGAAGGCCTTGTGAAGATAGAGGCAGAAATTGCAGTTATGCTGCCACAAGCCAAGGAACACCCGAGAATCACCAAAAGCTAGAAGAGGCAAAGAAAGATTCTCCCATAGGGCTTCAGAGAGAGCAGGGCCTGCCCACATCATTTTTTTGTTGTTAAAATTTGAAATTCAGAAAAATAGTGCATATATTTGAGTCATACTTAACAATTATTCATTTTTTTCATTCTTTTTTCCTCTATTTATTTTATTTTATTATGTTATGTTAATCACCATACATTACGTCATTAGTTTTTGATGTAGTGTTCCATGATTCATTGTTTGTGTATAACACCCAGTGCTCCATTCAATACATGTCCTCTTTAATACCCATCACCAGGCTAACCCATCACCCTGCCCCCCTCCCCTCTAGAACCCTCAGTTTGTTTCTCAGAGTACATAGTCTCTCATGGTTCATCTCCCCCTCCGATTTCCCCCCTTCATTCTTCCCTTCCTGCTATCTTCTTCTTCTTCTTTTTTTTAACATATAATGTATTATTTGTTTCAGAGGTACAGATCTGTGATTTAACAGTCTTGCACAATTCACAGCGCTCACCATAGCACATATCCTCCCCAATGTCTATCACCCAGCCACCCCATCTCTCCCACCCCACCCCCCACTCCAGCAACCCTCAGTTTGTTTCCTGAGATTAAGAATTCCTCATATCAGTGAGATCATATGATACATGTCGTTCTCTGATTGACTTATTTCACTCAGCATAATACCCTGCAGTTCCATCCACGCCGTTGCAAATGGCAAGATTTCATTCCTTTTGATGGCTGCATAATATTCCAGTGTGTGTGTGTGTGTGTGTGTGTGTGTGTGTGTGTGTGTACCACATCTTCTTTATCTGAAATTTAATTTTAATTTTTCCAGCTTTTTTGAAATATAATTGACATATTGTGTAAGTTTAAGACATATAGTGTGATGATTTGATTCACATATATATGGCAAAATGATGGCCAAAATAAGGTTAATTAACACATCTGTCACCTCACATAATTATAATCTTTTTGTGTGGGGTGAGAACATTTAAGATGGGCTCTTTTAGCAACTTTCAAGTATATAATACAACTTTCAAGTATATAAAACTACAGTCACCATGCTCTACATTAGATCCTCAAAACTTATTTATCTTATAACTGGAAATTTGTACTCTTTGACCGGTATCTCCCATTTTCCCCACACTCCCAGCCCCTGTGAACTTCCATGCTACTCTGCTTCTATGAGTTTTGATTTTTTTTTTTTTTTTCGATTCCCCATAGAAATCAGATCATACAGTATTTGTCATTCTCTGCCTGACTTACTTCATTTAGCCTAATGCTGTCAAGGCCCATCCATGTTTTTGCAAAAGCAGGTTGTTGTTTTTTTTTTTCTTTCTCAATACTATTCCATTGTGTGTATGTGTGTGTGTGTGTGTGTATCTCACATTTTCTTTGTTCAATTCATCCATTAAAGGACACTTAGGTTGTTTCAATGTCTTGCCTATTGTGAATCATGCTACAAAATATAATGAACGTGGGGAAACAGATATCTTTTTGAGATCCTGATTTAATTTCCTTCCTATATGTACTCAGAAGTATGATTGATAAATTGTATGGTAATGCTATTCTTATTTTTTGAGGAAATTCCATACTGTTTTCCATAGTGGCTGCACCATAACCATACATTCCTACAATAGGGCACAAAGGTTCTCTCTACTTCTCATCCTCCCCAGCACTTGTTGTCTCTTGCCCTTTTAATAATCGCCATTCTAACAGGTGTGAGATGCTATCTTACCATTCTGATTTGATTTTGATTTGCATTTTCCTGATGATTAGTGATGTTAAGTATCTTTTCATGTATCTGTTGGCTATTTGTATGTCTTCTTTGGAAAAATGTCTATTCAGTTTTTCTTTGCCAATTTTTTAACTGGATTATTTGTTTTTTCCTCTTGAGTTGTATGAGTACTTTATATATTTTAGATATTAACCCCTTATTTGATAAATGGTTTGCAAATGTTTTCTCCCATTTAATATGTTTCATCTTCATTCTGTCGATTGTTTCTTTTGCTGTACAGAAACTTTTTAGTTTGATTAGTCCTACTTGTTTGCTTTGGTTTTGTTGCTTTTGCTTTTGGTTTCATATCCAAAAATTTATTGCCAAGACCAACATGAAGGAAATTTTTCCCCTCTGTGTTCTTCTGGAATTTTATGGTTTCAGTTATTGGACTTAAACCTTTAAGTCATTTCAAGTTAATCTTGTAAGATAGGGGTTTGGTTTTACTCTTTTGCTTGTGAATATCCCTTTTTCCCAACACTATTTATTGAAAAGTCTATCTTTTTCCTATTGAACATTCATGGCTGCCTTGTCAAGTAGTAGTTGACCAGATATGCACAGGTTTATTCTGGGCTCTCTATTCTCTTGCAATGGTCTATGTATCCATTTTTATGCCAGTACCATGTTGTTTTAATTAGTATAGTTTTGAAGTACAGTTTGAAATTAGGAAGTGGGATGCCTCCTGCTTTGTTCTTCTTTCTCAAGATTGCTTTGGCTATTTGGGATCTTTTGTGGTTCCATACTAATTTTAAGATTTTTAAAAAATTTTTGTGAAAAGGGGGCACCTGGGTGGCTCAGTTGTTTAAGCATCCTACTTACCCTTGGTTTCGGCTCAAGTCATGATCTCATGGGTTGTGAGATTGAGCCCCACATCGGGCTCTGCACTCAGCAAGGAGTCTGCTTGAAGATTCTCTCCTTCTGCCCCTCCCCCTTCTCATTCTCTCTCTCTCTATCTCTCTAAAATAAATAAATACATCTTTAAAATAATAAAATAAAATTTTTGTGGAAAATGCCATTAAAATTTTGACAGGGATTGCACTGAATCTATGGATGGCTTTGCATCTAATATATGTCTAATATACTCGCATATATCTAGTATAGGCATTTTAACAATATTAATTCTGTTGATCATCAAATATATGATATCTTTCCATTTCTTTGTGTCTTCTCCAATTGTTTTCATCAATGTCTTATAGTTTCCAGTGTACAAATCTTTCAACTCCTTGGTTAAATTTATTCTTAAGTATTTTATTATTTTTGATGCTATTGTAAATAGGATTATTTTCCTTATTTTTTTAGATACTTCACTGTTAGTATATAGAAATGTAACTGATTTTTGTATGTTGATTCTGTATCCTAAAACATTACTGAATTCATTTATTAATTCTAACAGCTTTTGGATGGAATCTTTATGATTTTTTTTATGTATAAATTATGTCATCTGTGAAGAGACAATTTTACTTCTTTCTTTCCAATGTGGATAACTTTTTTTTTTTATTTGCCTAATTGCTCTAAGACTTCTAGTACAATGTTGAATAGGAATGGTAAGACTGGGCACCCTTGTCTTGTTCCTGATTTTAGAGGAAAAGATCTAGCTTTTCACTGTTGAGTATGATGCTAGCTGTGGGTTTCTCATAAATGGTCTTTATTATGTTGAGACATGTTTCTTCTATACCCAATTGTTGAGAACTTTTATCATGAAACTGTATCAGATTTTGTCCAATAGCTTTTCTTCCTCTATTGAGAAGATAATATGATTTTTATCTTTCATTTTACTAATGTGCTATAACATATGTATTGATTTATGTATACTGAACCACCCCTGCATCCCAGGGATAAATCTGACTTGATCATGGTGTATGATCCTTCTGATGTGCTGTTGAGTTTAGTTTGCTAGATCTCCAGAGGGTGCAAATGGAAGGTTCTTTTGCCTGGTCCCTGTACCAGCTGTCCAATTTGTAGGACTGCAGCTGGAAGGGGCCTGATGCCTAATATAAGGCCATTTCAGGACCTCTGGGGGTGCAGACAAGGATGTCTTCTTCAGGGTCCCTAGGCCAGCGAGAATGTTCATAGTCTGTGGCTGAGATGGGCTAGAGCACATTACAGCGCTCTCTCAGAATCTACAGTCTGACCGAATTTGGTGGGCTTACTTCCAGGGACCTCCCAGGCTATGGCCAAGAGGGCCTATGACTAGCTGTGAGCCACTTCAGGGTCCACAGCCAGGACCAAGGTCTGGACCCATCTGATGCGTGGGTGGGCATGACTCCCCTCAGGTCTCTTGACATATGGTGCTGGTGACAAACTCAAAGCCACATGGGTCTATATTTGAGTTATCAGGAGTCCAGAACTATTTGTGTTTCTGTGGCCAGGGCTATGGTCAGTGACTCAGCTTCCTGGTTTCAAGCCTGACCAGCTCTCCTCAGTCTTGGACTTCACCAGAGTTTCATAGTCTCCTACCTGGATCCCAAGCTCCCATGAAGGCACTTTTGTGCACAGATACCAAATCTGCTGCTGACAGGGGGTAGGGAGGAGTCATGTGCAAGGGACATTTTATTTGTCGGGAAAGCTTCATCAGAATCCTGTTTCTCCAGCGTTAATTTATATGTTATGGCATTTGGGCCAACGCTAGTAATCCGATCTTGAACTCTACCACATTAGCAACTGCAATTCGTATATATTCATAATGCAGCTGCCTCGTTTTCATTAAATTAATACCAAAATGGTATAGCTTGGTGGATTTGGAGAATAACACTCTACCAAGAAAGAGAGTCACTACACCAAGTGACTATGCAGCCTCTACTTGAATACTCAAATGACAATAAACTCACTACTTTTAAAGGCAGTCTCTTCTACCCCTGGATAGTTTTGTTGTTTAGACACTCTTCATGTTAAGCTGAAATTGCCTTTCCTGTCATTACCACGTGTGGTTCTTATGCTATGCCTTGAGGCACACGAAACCCTTGTAATTGCACTTTCCCGGAAAGACCCAGCCACCCTGATTCCTGGCCACTGTCCTCCAAGTCTGTTTGCTTTCTGCAGACTCCACACCCTCCTCTCCTTTGAGCATGACTCACGTGTCGTGGTTTCAGTTCACCCCCCTGCTTCAGTGGCTCCCCTCATCTTGTTTACATTATCCATGTGCCCTGGCATTTCAGCTCCACGTCGTTTTGCTGCTGGTCAACACAGCACTGGCTTCTGTTCTCCTGTGACATCGCTGCATGGCTAACTTGCCCAAGTAAAACAAGGTTTAATTAAATCTTAATGTTGCACCCGGCTCTTGTAGAACTGTTGTTTTCCGGTCCTTGTGCTATTAGCAGAATACATAATGAGAGCAGAGCGTATGAGTGTAGAATCAGTCCCACTTATAAAAAGTTGCATTTTGTCGCTCACTCGCAATTTCCTTTCACTAAGTTTACTTTTTGGCTTATCACAGAGGTCTCACATTTTCCTCGCAGACAAATATACGTGTATTTATGGCAGTGTTTGTTGTTTTTGAGTGATGAAATTGGCATAAAAAAATCTTAAAATACATTAAGAAATCTAAATGGGAAGAAGCAGGATTAGTTCGAAAGTTTGAGGATTTCCCTGTTCTTACCTGTTAACTCTTTTACATTCATGAATTGTCTAAATTAAAACTACTAATCTTCTGAACTCTACAGATGCTAAATAGCTCATAAATTATTCTGGTTTTGAACTGCTATCATTTCTCCCCTAATTTTAATTTATGACATAAAAATCATCATTATGGTTATTACTCTCTGGAAAAAAAACTAAAAAGTGGTAACACCAAACAATCCCTGACATGACTAATTTTTCCAATCTGGTCATAAATCCTTAGGAAATGTCCTGTATCTCAATTATTAAATGTTGATCCAATAAGAGTTATTTCAACAGTTAACTATTTTTGCCTGCCTTAGAGAAGTACAAGAGAAAATATGATTACATGGTTTGATATATGCATGAAACTTATCAACAACTTTAGTTGTGTCCAACAGCTAAACAACATGAGGACTTTTTGTACTGTGTCATTGAACTGATAATGATGTGAATATATTATTTCTGGAAATTCACCTCTCACTTTCTTAGCCTTTTTACTTCAGGTGATAGCAATGATTTGCTCTGTTTATTTTGTGATTTAAAAAAACCAAAGAGCTTAGAAAACTTTCTGGACACCAGACTCCTGATTCCCATGTTAAATAAGAATAGTTTAAAGCAGCTACATAGTATGAACCCCCCTTTAGGTAAAAATACCACAGCACAGAATGTTGAGAGGTCTCTTTTCAAAGCTACCAACCCATGGGAAACTAAAATCTCATGTTTGGGTATAAATGCCCTCACTTTAGTTTCTCCTAGGCAAACTAAATTCTTTAAAAATATATGTGAAAATATTTCAATCTGAGTCATCTACAAACCTATGTGCCTATATTATGTGTCAGTTAACATGTGTAAAGATTATGATTATTTATATATAATGACTGGTACCATTCTTTAAAAAAAAAAGTCTCAAGTACCAATTAAAAACTGGAAGTATAAAATGAAAATAAAATCTGATATTCTAAAGGATGTAAAGTTTTCATAGATCAAACATAAAAGCAATCTATTTTATTATTTGTTTATTCCTTAATTTTTGCAATAGTCCCAGAGTAAATATAGACTGCAGTGAAGTCAATTTTCTGAATTGAACTTGGGATATTTTTTATTAGTGTTTAGTAGACTAAATATCTAGGAGATGTACAGGCAAAAGAAGGGTTATTTAAGACTCATCTCTAATATCTAGCCCAGTGCATGGCTAATTTCTAGAAAATATTTATCAAGTGAATTGCTGACAGACAGGTGCATTGATTGACTAAATCAATGACTATGAAAACATTCATACACTGAACTAAGAGTCAATAATTATTGTAAAGCTCCATAGCTCTTGCTTAATATTATCTTCTTAATGATGGCAAAGATGGAAGCCCTCTTCTTGGTCATTCATTTTCTACAAGAAACAGCAAGATTCAACACATTTGAAATAAATCTGAAACCCTGAGACTTCCCATTTGGGTCTTCCTATTTATGCATAGAAAACTGGATTCATTATATGAACAAGGCACCTCACATGACTACAGAGCGCATGTGCCCTCCACAGGTAGTCTCTGGGAATCAGCAAATTTCTTCATAAATCCATGGGGAAATCGACAGACTTCCTCTGCCATTTCTTTTTTTTTTTTCCCTGTTAAAAAGAGATTTTTTTTTTGGTTTTTTGGATTTTGGGTTTTTTTGTTGTTGTTGTTTTGTTTTGTTTTTAATGATGTTTAATTAGCCAACACATAATACATCATTAGTTTTTGATGTAGTGTTCAACTATTCATTAGCCATTTCTTATAACATTGTAACATTTCTTCCTCTGCCATTGCTAGAGGCACCCCTTAGCTGTAAGACTGAACCTCAGCCCTACAACTCAGTCCTTCTCCAGCAGCCACATTCAGCATTGAAGATATTCCAACACTTGCCCCAAACCTAGGAGTCTTACCGTGTTACATTTTTCACTTCCAATCCATGAGCAAATCTTGATGGGATTTCTTACAAAATATATCTCAAAGTCCTTCCACATTTTTCATATCCATTTCTATCACTGGGTGTGAGCCTTTATCACTCTTGCCTGGATTTCTGCAATATTCTTCAACTTTTCTCCCTGCACTCAACCCTTACAATCCATTTTCTACAAGTTGGTTTATATTATCTTTTAACAATGCAAAGCAGATCGGTAGCACTCTCCTTTTTTTTTTTTTTTTTAAGATTTTATTTATTTGACAGAGAGAGACACAGCGAGAGAGGGAACACAAGAGGGGGGAGTGGGAGAGGGAGAAGCAGGCTTCCCGCAGAGCAGGGAGCCTGATACGGGGATCGATTCCAGGACCCTGAGATTATGACCTGAGCCAAAGGCAGACACTTAACGACTGAGCCACCCAGGTGCCCCGGCACTCTCTTCTTATATCTTAGAGGACTCCTATTACACTGAGAATTAAATCCAAAAATGTTATCAGGAGCTACAAGTCCCTGCATTCTTTGTTTCTTGCCTACCTCTCCAATACCAATATCTCACGGTATCTTTCTTATCACACACAACATTTTTTGGTAGATAGGCAAAGATAGGCAAAGAAGCCTGAGTTAGGTGAAGGTTAGCTATACCCTCAGCAAATAGGTAAGAGGAAAACAAAGTCACTGATCGAATTTTGCCAAACACACAGATATTTATTAGACATGCATGCTTGTATTAGTGAGTGAGCACAAAATAGTTTCAACAACAACCAGTTGAAAATGCAACAAAGTTACCTCTCTTTGTTCTTTCAGGTGTTCGTATGTCATCAGCAGAGAGCATTCCAGAGGCAGAATTAGTATACCTTTAAAGTAGGATCAGTCAATGAAATGTTATTTTAACTCATGCCTAGACAGAAAACCATTTATTGATCAAGCCTGAGGTATCTTCCCTAACATAAGGATATAAGCTTCATCGCCCACTAGATTCTTAAACTGTGTTAAAATAAATGTGAGGAGTATCTCAGAAATACATAGGTCAATTCCACATATCATAAATACCTTTAATTTTACCAATAAAGGCCCATTTATATTACTCATAATGCCAAGTATCAAGATATTTATTTGCCAACAAATACCAGTTTAGTAGTTTCTAATATCAGATCACCTGGTGTTGATCAACAGATGGACTAAAGTCTTGGTAGCTATCTCTGGAATGTGACTTTTCTTACATAATTCTAGCAGATGACCTCTGGATTATGGGTTCTTGATTGAGACAAGGGATCCCCTCTTCCTGGAGTCAAAGCCTAAGAAGCTGGAACTTACGTAATATCACTCTATCTACCCTGACGTAGTCTCAGTAAGCTGAAGACATTTTAACGTTATTTCAGACATTTTGCACCTGTTGATGGCTCTATCTAGAAAATTATGTAAACACCCTTCCTAAAGCTCTTCACATGGTAAGCTCCTTCTCATTCTTCAGGCTAAAGTTCAAACTTCACCCTTTGGAAGAGGGCTTCCCTTACCAAGCTATCCAAAAAATAATAATAGTGATCACAGAGTAATAATAGTAACCACAACTGTAATAATAGCTAATGATTTTGAGGACTTCTATGTGCCATGTGCTAGGCTACTTACTGTACATTTATTATTTCATTTAATCCTCACAACAATCCTATGAAGTGAAATATTTATCTTCACTATACAGATGATGAAATTGAGGCACAGGATCTTGCCAACATAACATAATGGGAAGTGGCAGAGCTGGGATTTGAATCTAGTGAGTCCCTGCCCAGAGTTCACCCTCTTTACAATTAAAGCAACACTGACTAACCTCATGCTAATTACTATCACAACATCCTGTTTAATTCTCAATAGTTTTTACCATAATCTCTAAATATTTTTTATTTACTTAATTGTTCTTTCTCATGTCTCACCAAAATGTGAATTTCTTTTTTTTTTTTTTTAATTTTATTTATTTATTTGACAGAGAGAGACACAGCGAGAGAGGGAACACAAGCAGGGGGAGTGGGAGAGAGAGAAGCAGGCTTCCCATGGAGCAGGGAGCCGGATGCGGGGCTCGATCCCAGGACCCTGGGATCATGACCTGAGCTGAAGGCAGACGCTTAACGACTGAGCCACCCAGGCGCCCCTCAAAATGTGAATTTCTTGAGGGCAGGCACCATGCTGTCTTGTTTATCACTCCATCACAGGATCTAATACTTTTCCTGTTACCTAGTTGGTGCTCAATAAATGTATTTTTGCAAAAATTAATTAGGGTAGTAGAACACAGGTATAGCATTGCTAATTCTATCTCCTTCACTGACCCTTATCACTCAACTGTCAAAAGGAAAGCCACGAGGCCTGGAATTACTGATTCTCTGACATTCTCCAGCACCTAGGTCCCACATCTGGTATCACAATAAGTCCATCAGGGGTTTACTAGGGCAAACTTTAACATCTGACAATGATATGGGGAAAGAACAGCTCACATTTCATCTATTCTCCGCAATGTTGCCAAAGTGATATTTCTTAAATCAGAATTCTAGGTAATACACTAAGACAAGAAAAAGAAAGAAAACTTTCTTTGCAGATGGCTTGATTATCTATTAGAAAGTCTGAAAGAATCAACCAAAAAACTCCTGGAACTAATATGTGATTATAGCAAGGTTGCAAGATAGAAGGCTAATACACAAAAGTCAGTATTTTTTCCCATATACCAGCAATGAACAAGTGGAATTTGTAATTAATGCCATGTTACTATTTATATTAGTACCACAAAAAATGAAATACTTAAGTATAAATTTAACAAAATATGTGTAAGCTCTATATAAAGAAAACTACAAAACTCTGATGAACGTTATCAAAGAAGAACTGAATAAAGAGACAGATATTCCATATTAATGAAAGGAAGACTCAATATTGTCAAGATGTCAGCTCTTCCCAATTTGATCTATAGAGTCAATTCAATTCCAAT
This sequence comes from Phoca vitulina, assembly GCF_004348235.1. NCBI lineage: Eukaryota > Metazoa > Chordata > Mammalia > Carnivora > Phocidae > Phoca > Phoca vitulina. The sequence goes on along the minus strand of NW_022589719.1, from coordinate 18,394,218 downwards.
AAAACTTCCAGCAAATTTGGATAATGACAACTGATTCTAAAGCTTATGTGAAAAGGCAAAACAGCTGGAATTGCCAACACAATACTGAAGGAGAAAAAACAGAGTTGGAGAATGGACATTACTCAATTTCAGGACTTACTATAAAGCTATAGTAATCAAAACCATGTCATATTGCTGAAAGAATAAACAAGTAGATCATTGTGACAGAGTAGAGAACTGAGATATAGACCCACATCAATATGTCAAGTGATCTTTGACAAAGAAAAAAGGCAATACAATGGAGAAAAGATAGTATTTTCAATAAATGGTGCTGGAACAACTGGACATCCACATGCAAAAAAAAAAAGAGAGAGAGAGAGAGAGAGAATCTAGATACATACCTCACACCCTTCACAAAAATTAGCTCCAAATGTATCATAGTCCTAAATATAAAATGCAAAACTATAAAACTCCCAGAAGATAACATGAGAAATCCTAGATGACAGTGGGTATGGTAACGACTTTTTAGACAAAGCACCAAAAGTATGATCCCTGAACAAAATAATCGATAAAGTGAACTTCATTAAAATTAAAAATTTCAGCTCTATGAGAATCACTGTTGAGACAATGAGAGGACAGGCCACAAACTGCAAAAAACACATCTGATAATGTGATAATATACATAAGATACATAATACACCAAGAACTCTCAAAATTCAACAGTAAGAAAACAACCCCATTAAACATAAGCTAAGCATCTGAACAGATACCTCATCAAAGAAGATATACACATGGCAAATAAACACATGAAAAGATGTTCCACATCATATGTCATCAGGGAAATACAAATTAAAATAACAAGAAGATACCACTACATACCTACTAGAATGGCCAAAATTGAAAATACTGGCAACACACGATGCTGGCGAGGATGTGGAACAGCAGAAACTCGCTTATTGCTAGTAGGAATGCAAAATGGTACAGCCATTTTGGGAGACAGTTTGGTGGTTTCTTACAAAACTAAATATCTTCTTATCATATGATCCAGCAGTTACACTCATTGGTATTTACCCAAAGGAGCTGTAAACTTGTGTCCACACAAAAACCTACACACACATGTTTACAAGTCTTATTCATAAGGGCCCAAACTTGAAAGCAACCACGATGCCCTTCAGTAAGTGAGTGGATAAATATATTGTGGTAAATCCAGAAAATGAAATATCATTCAGCACTAAAAAAAAATAAGCTATCAAGCCATAAAAAACATGGAAGAAACTTAAATGCATATATATATATATATATTTTTAGTGAAAGAAGCCAATCTAAAAAGGTTATATACTCTATGATTCCAACTACATAAATTTTGGAAAAGGCAAAACTATGGAGACAGTAAAAAGACTAGTGGTTGCCGGGGTTAGGGGGAGGGAGGGATGGATAGGTCGAGTGCAGAAAATTTTTAGGGCAACACAACTACTCCATTTGAATCTGCAATGGTATGGTCATTATACATTTGTCAAAACTCATAGACTGTACAACCCCAAGAGTGAATTCTAATGTGAACTATGGACTTTGGGTGATAATGATGTGTCAGTGTAGGTTCATTAATTGTAACAAATGTACCACTGTGGTATGGGACGTCCATAGTGGGAGAGGTTTTGTATGTGTGGGAATAAGAGATATATTTCTCTTTACTTCCTGCTCAATTTTGCTGTGAATCTGAAACTTCTCTGTACATAAGGATTATTAAAACAAACAAACAAAACTACATCAGAACTTCTGCATCTTCATCATTTTAAGGATGGTACCCAAACTCCTTAGCCTGGCACATGAGATCTCTCTAAACTTCTCCCTGCCTAATCATCTAACTATGCATGTTAACTTGTTACACCCAAACTTGTATGTGTCTGTGTACACACACACACACACACACACACACACACACATCCCTCTTACGCCACCTCTCACACTAATCATTCAGAACTTCTTGTTTATTTAAGCAAAGGTGTTAGTCTCTTGTATAGGCTCTTGTCTCTGAATGGTGAGTTTTCTGCTCTTCTTAGATTGACTAATGCCTACTTGCCTTTCAAGCTTCATATCTTCAGAAGCTGTTCTTGATTCTCCTCCAGTCTTATTCAGGTGCCTCTGACGGCACCCAATATGTACCTTCTTTCATTATAGAACATGAGATATTATTCTATAATCATTTACATATGTGACTGTATCCTTCAATAGATGATGAGTTCCTTGAAGTAGAATGTGTGTTGTTTTAGCACAATTCTGTGTCCATAGTAGGTGTTCTCAAAATATTTGTTGGGTAAGATTAATGGGGAACAAGGGGGGTGGGGCAGTAAGCTTCGATTCCAGACCATTCCCAGGCCTAACAATCATCTATGGCAAACTGCCCTTCAGGAAAGGTGTGTGCAGTTGCTGGAAGCATTTTCCATCTTTAGTGAATAGGGCCAACTTCATTCCCTGGTGATGTCAATATGGCATCTTTCACCAGCCTGAAAATCCTCTGGCACTAAAAACACACAAGGTCTGGAAGCTGTTTATGAGACTGAGAAGGTGAGTCAATAGACCCTGTACCAAGTTGGCAAGAAGGGATATAGTCCTAAACATCTAAAGCTCCATAATTCACATTAAGCCTCTCATTAATTTAAATGTTAATGTAAATTTAAAACATGTCATATTGATTTGGAACTATTTTTGTATGAATATTGCATAACTGAGCTTTCTAACAGCGGAATCCAAATGGACATCCCTTCACATCCACTTTCGATTAAGAAAAAAAGTGAAGCTTTCTATTTTTCTCTCCCATTTTATTGTGTTAAATCATTTGTTTTAGTTACACGTTCTAGCTATGAGAAGCTATGAGAACTTCTGCCTTTGAGTGGAATTGATTTGGACAGTCCTGAGTAAAAAGATCAATTTCTGAATCTCTTCTTTCACAGTATTACACATATAATTTCAAATATGTACAGAGATTGGTGTCTTTCCCATGTCACTGATGAGAAACTAAAAGTCTCTATGACCATGCTGGTGATTTCATTCTATTTTGTTAGTTTTCAGCCAGAATCTCCTTTCATTGGGATTTATGTGTCCTTACTTAAAAGGAAAGTGCAATTTTCAAAGAATGTCTCATTATGCTAGGTTCACATAAAAGAAATTATGATGGTGATGATCATAATGATGATGCGGATGATAACTGGAAATTTTGTATATGCTTACTTACTCTGTGCTGGACCTTGATGCAAAGTCTTTTATGAAAATTTCTCACATCAGGGCACCTGGGTGGCTCAGTTGGTTGAGCGTCTGACTCTTGGTTTTGGCTCAGGTCAAGATCTCAGGGTTGTGAAATGGAGCCCTGCATCTGACTCCGTGCTCTGTGGGGAGTCTGGTCAAGATTCTCTCCTTCTCCCTCTGCTTCCTCCCCTGCTTGTGCTCTCTCTCTCTCTATCTCAAATAAATAAATAAATAATATTTTAAAACATCATTAAAAAAAAATTCTCACATAATCCCCAAAGCAGCACAGAGAGGGGGCTACTCTCATGACCCTGTTTTACAGATTAGGAAACTGTCCCATGGAAAAATTAAGCCTTTCCTGAAGTTCTACAAGTAGAAAGTGATGTTGCTTGCCCCAGGACTCACGTTGGTCTGACCCCATGTCTTTCTCACAACCACTAAGTTCTTTGAGTCTTAAACCACACAATGTGACTGACACATACAAGCCTTGAACAGTGAATTTCTGTTCTTAAGAGATGCATATGAACATACAATTGATGATTCGATTATACTATTGATAAGCTGGGTGGATGGGTGATATCTAGAAGCCTGCTTGCTAATTCATGAACACCTTGTATCTTAATTCTTTCAGCTAAGCACTGTGAAATTTGAACTAATTGGTTAGTGAAGCCTCTTCCAGCACCACATTCTATGAGTCTGTATAATATGATTCACTTTGGTCTGATCAACAAACCCTCTGGCTGGTTCTTCTCTTCACAGCCACCCACCACAATGCTTTTTTACACCCAATGCTTCTGCCCCTGCAGACAGCCCCACCTAGCTCAGTTCTCTGTACAAAGATGGGTACACAGTAAGCATCCTGCTATTGACACATTTCTTTGAAACATGCTAAATATCAGGCAGAAAACTCAGGCTAGAAGATGGAAAAAGCAGCATTTTGTTTTCCTGAACATAGAAATGAAATACAAACATCATAGTCCTGGAGAGAAATCAGACAAGGCTTTCTTATTATATCAAAATTATATTAACCAGTGCATTCAGAGGCTCACATAAATATAGGCCTGAGAGAACCTATTGAGATGGAATATTTACTGGTCTAGGTGAAGCTAACAAGCTTTATAGTGTCAGGATATATGGGATGGTAAGAAAGAGGATTGTTCTAGTCTCACACAGATGTGCTAACTCTGCCACCTCTTACTTCTTTCTGGGCAATTGACTCATGCCTCAGTTTCTTCACCTATAAAATAAGAATCATAATTCAAAATTTTCATAGGGTCATTATGAGGCTTATTCTGTAAAATAATGTAGATAGTTTATCCCAGTGTCAGAAATATGGTAGAGGTTTAGTGAGTCTCCATTATTCTAATAATAACAAAAAAAATCTCACATGTTAGTTTTTAAATTATCCTTGTAAGTAATTTCAGCTACTGCTCAATTCTCAGTTTTAGGAATTGTTTAGTTTTTGCAAGACAATGACATATGGAACACCAATTAGGTATGAATATTTCATCCAGAAACATTTTTCCCCCTTGGGAGATACCCAAGGGGGGCAGGGGGGATGGAGTCATGATATAATGCCAAATTATGTAAGCTAGTTTACAAGTTGCCCACAGTTTTTCCAGTTTCTTCAGAATTCCAGATTCTTCCCCTCAACATTAGGATAGCAGATAGGTAGGTAGGTAGGTAGATAGATAGATAGATAGATAGATAGATAGATAGATAGATGTAGATAGATAGTGAACCACTGGTCATCAGGTGCCAAAGTATAATGAATCCTGTGAGTCAAAAATCAGATTTTACTCAGCTCTATGAGATACACAATTGATTTTTTCAAATCGATAGGTGAACTTGAAATTAATTGACTGCAGTCACCTTAGTATCATTTAACTATAAGTAACTAATTGTCCAGCAGAGATTGAATCCAGTAATTAGATAATTTATTAAAATTCAGCCTTTTTCTAAGCATGATAGTTTTGCTACTGCAAATTCTTCCTAACCATTCTACCTATATCAAACAACATCTTTTGAAGAAAAATTATCACAAAATTTGAAAGATGGAAGGGGCCTCAGGAGCAACTTTGTACAAAGCCTTTAAGTTTTTATGTGGAGAGATTAAGACCCAGTGAGGTTTGGACACTTGCCCAAATTGCCTGGTTAATTATGGCAGGGTTATTAATTGAATCCATTTCTGATTCTCAATCCAGTGTCTATATTTACTTACTTTCTTGTTGCTATATAAGACTGAGAAATCTGTACATTACAGTGAATTTTTTATAGTTTTCTATGTCAATTTGGCTATTAGATTTGAAACAAAGTGATAATTATCTGTATAGTTTTGAACTCGTGACAGAAGGATGAGGTAAGAACAAGAAGTCCCTCAAATGTATGTTCAAAATGATATCTATAGATAAACATCTTTTCCAATGAAATACATATAGCACATCTCAATAATACAATGCAATGAACATTGACAAAAGAAAGACTAGCAAATCTAGGATGGATATACTAAAGCAACTATATATATATAGTTACATATATAGTTATATACATACATACACACATGTGTTATATGTATGCAGCTGTATATATATATAATACATGTGTTATATACATATATATTATATATAGACCCATATATTCACATATATATATATATATTTATGTTAGAAAGATAAATATTACATCAATTGATTCTATTGAGTGAGGTTGGCAGGCAAGAATGTCTACCCTAAATTTGTTCTCATTCATATAGTATGATTTAAAAATATGATATTTGTGTTGTCTTACTCCAGGTGTAAAATAAACATCATCTGCTGAAATCCAGAACACTTCTTTAAATTCTTTGGGTTTTCTCAGGAAGATCAGGAACTGTTGGAGAAATTTTGATAAGGTAAGTTCCAAGCACTACTAATCTGTTCTCTTGGAGTTTCCATTCTAGCTGCCCAAGTTCAGAATAAAGTGAGGTTTAATAAGTCAAAAGAATAGGCAAATGGAGAGGTAGATGCCACTTTTATTAATGATGCAGTTAGTATCTAAGGATGCTGTTTCAATGTATGACTAAAATAGGCTTCCTAACATTGAACCCCAGACTTAGATTCACCCATCCAGGCCCAGGGCAGCTGTAGGCTCCCCTGACATGGACATGGCAGCCTGACCATAAAATTTCCAGTGTGGAGTAGCCAGCTCAAATGCATCTGTGAGCAGCCTGCTGTAAAGATACAGGCGATGAGAATGGGTTAAACTATAACTGACAAAGTCTTGCTCCTGAGTTCACCAATCAAATAAACAACTCTAATGACCAAGGAGAGGAGAGAGTAAATGGAATAAAAAGAGGCCAGGAGAAATACTATGGTGGGATTTTCTTCAAATGAAAAAATTTAGAAATAGGGAATAAATATTCTTACTTCATACCACTGTATAGGAGTGGCCTGCAAAAAAAGAAGGGCCCGTTAGAGGTTGCACCAGGATTTTCTTAACCTAGTAGCACAGTAAGAGAATTTCTCCTGGGTGAGAGAGGCAACCACAGCACGATGATTTCTCCTGCTTTAAGGAGCTAGCCAGATTCAAGGCAGAATTGCTGCCAACTGTCTATTAGAAGTCATGTCTTTTCAGAATCTCAATGGGCATGCTGTCTGTATTGTCATAAAGCAGATGACTCTATGGTAGACCGCTGGCATTTATGATTTTAGCTAGTAAAGTAAAGCTCACTAGATAATTTTTAATTTTTTCAGGCATACTATTAAATTATTCTGTAAAGAAGGTGTGGAGGGAATAGTTTATCTAGGTAGTAAGTGAGCTTAGGTAGCTCCTCAGTGTACTTGTCTCAGTGGGAATGTGTAATTGTAATTTCATAAATCATCAATGTTACTTGGATTTATGTGTTGTGAAATGTGTTGGTAAAAATAAAACCAAGGAAAGGGAACTTATAGAAAGGATAGAAAAAGAATCATAAGCATGAATATAAGAGTAAAATGATATACCTGGTGCAGAACTATGAACAAAGCCAACCATCTGCAGACAGTCTTGGTAGCAGGAACCACTTAATATTTTCAACTGGATGATGCCTCTAGAATGAAGGAATGCTTCGCTATTTCTTTTATATTTGTGTTTCTTCAGTTGGGATTCTAGATCATGCAAGAAAAAGTTCACTTTAATTTTGGTCATTTGATTTGGTCCAGTTTTGGTGATATCCCCTCCCCTTACCTATACTAGCTAAGGATTAGCAAAGGTAAAAACATAATGGATTAGGACAACTTTGTCTCCTATAATGGAAGGACAGTCATCGGGATTTACCCTTACACCATGAATACATATCATGGGGAAGAATTAATCATCAAAAATGAGATAGGATATCATCATGAAGGAGGGGTTTTTATTTGATATTATTTAATACCACCTCCTAGTATAGATGGTATATCACCTTTTAACATGAGTAATCTACAAAAATGTATGGACTGCACTGACATTTAGAAAATTGATTATTAATGGGGTGCTGCGTGGCTCAGTATGTTGTGCATCCAACTCTTGGTTTTGGCTCTGGTTGTGGTCTTGAGGTCATGGGATCAAGCTCAGAGCCGGTATCCATACTCAGTGGGAAGGCTGCTTGAGATTCTCTCTCTCCCTCTGCCCCTCCCTGCCCCTCTCTCTCTAAAATGAATGAATAAATCTTTTTTTAAAAAGGTGGTTATTACCAAAGGTCTCTTGGATATATCCTTAAAGAATGTCAAGGGACTACTAAATTTAACACTCAAAACTTATACTTCTGCAAGTTATTATGTGAGCTTGAAAGTAAGATTAAATCTATAAAAGTCCTGATCCTATCTTGTTTTCAGTTGGAAAGGAAGGGACTATCCCTTGTTACCAGACCACACCAGAGAGTGTGGACTTCTGGTATTTAAAAGAGGAGCCTGGTTTCTTGCATCCATCCCATTCAAGTGTGGAATGGGAGCCCTTTTGATTTAAAATCTTCTGCTAGCTACATTTAACCAACCAACCAACCAAACAGAAACAGTTCAGTGTTGTAATCTTGGTCAATGGGTATCTAAAACCATGCTTGAACTAATGAAACTGTAGAAGTGGAATGGGAAGGAAAATTTAGTCATGGAGAAAGTGATCTCAAGAAGGGACATGTAGAATGGCCCAAAGACATTTCTGTGCCTAAAGATTTGGAAGTCAGGAAGTATGACCACAAATGCATATATTAAGGAATTTGTTTGGCATGTCCACTGTTGTCAGTGAGGTATGAAATGGATGGAAATGGGACAAGTATGTAATCTGCTTTCAGCCCTCGATTTTGGAGCCATGGCTTCCTTCTGCTGGGATGCCAGTCTAGATATCCAGCTATAATTAGATCCTGGGGAAAGTAAAACTTATTCAGTAAAGGGACTAGTCCCTCCAAACAAACAAACAAACAAAAATATCATGCTGAAAGAGAGAAGAGAAATAGTAAGAAAAATAGGAAGACTGGGACTTCCTGGGGAAGGGGGGCCAAACCTCAAAATCCTTCACAAAACAAAGACCTTTAAAGAGGGAAAAAGTGGTCCTAGGTCAATAGAGTTTCCTGTTCCAGAAAGAGGCAAATGCAAATATTAAAATCTTCAAGGAGATCAGAAAATATAACCACCCCTTTCATTAATGTGAGAGCTCTTCCCTTTCTGTTGTATATAAACACTGGCATATAGATTTTTGTCCCACTTGGAATTTTTATCTTAATATGAACTAGCCCTATCAGCGCTTAAGTCTATATCTGACTTCTCCTCGCTAATAGAAAGACTGAGAATTATTGTCTCCTATAAGGTGGTTAAATGGACAGAGCAACAGATTTTAACAAGTAAAGTTTCAAATAGCCTTGTCGGGTCTGTGATTCATATACAAAAAGTACACATCTATGTGGTTAAGTTGCAGTGACTGCTCCTTTATAATTGACATTTTTATTTAGGAACAAATAGAGTTCCACTTATTCCTGGAAACATATCTATAAATTAGATCCCCCAATGTCTAAAATGAGATACGTAATTTCAAGTGAAACAATATTATTGCCTCAATCTAAAGAGAACTAAGAGGAGTTATTGCTATTATCACATCCATGGGAATTTTTTGATAAAAATATATAGCTTTTTCCAGTTTGGGTTGTCTCTGAAATGTGGCAGTATTGGTAGTGACTGCAATAGTTATTAGATCTGATTCATAGAATTCTTGGTAATAGAAAAAACATGCCCACATTCCCATGACTCAGGCCCTGGTTAAAAAATCTTTACACCATAAATCTAATGTAGCCATAGTCAGGGAATCTCAAGCCCTATGAGATGCCTTCTCCTTGGACTTTAAATTAAAAATAGAATTAAAACACCCAGTAGTGGCAAGAGTGTAGAGAAAGACCATTTTTATAAAATGCTATTGAGAGAGTAACTTGGTATAACCCTTGCAGAGACCAATATGGCATGTTATCAAAAGTCTTTAAAAATCAGGCTGCTCCTGACCTAACATTTCCTTTTCTAAGATTTATCTTAAAGAAATTAGTGGACAGGGGTGCCTGGGTAGTTCAGTCGGTTAAGTGTCTACCTTCGGCTCAGGTCATGATCTCAGGGTCCTGGGATCAAGCCCCATATCGGGCTCCCTGCTTAGTGGGGAGTCCACTTCTCCCTCTCCCTCTACCTCTCCCCCAGCTTGTGTTCTCTCTCTCTCAAATAAATTAATAAAATCTTAAAAAAAAAGAAATTAGTGGACAAATGAATGAAGACATTGTATATGCACAATCATTGGAGCATTGTAAATATCAGAAACAACCTATATATCTGACAATTAAGTACTTGTAATGATATAATAAAGCACCACACAATAATTAGTGATGATGCCATTGCTCTGAATGTATAGACATGGAAATATATTCACAGTACATTATTAAAAAATCTGATTATAGAAAATTATGTGTGATACCAGCGTTTATATATTATGCATTTATATGTGTAGAAAATATCTGAGTCATGAGATTATGGTTTATTCTCTTTATATACCCTATTTTTCTAAAGAAGTTATAAAGAGACATGTAAAACAAATTGAGAGAATAAAATAAATTGCAAACAATGGGAAAAGATTTTCAAAGGATAAGAAATGACACTTTCCCGCCATTAAAAGACATGTACACATACTATCTTTTTATAATCCATATTGTTTTCCCACCAGAAGGAGGCCTGAGCAGGAAGTGGATCTGTGGACCTACTGTGTTTTCCTGGGAATGGGGCTGAGCTATGACTCCTATTGTCCTGGTCTATAACAGTGATAATCTCTTACCTGTTGTTATAAGGGCTGTGACCTCTAGCAATATGCTAAAAAGCAAGGGGAAGAGGGCTCAAAACTAATATAAACTACACCAGTTGATCATTTACAAATAGGATGTAGATCATTGAGATAATTGGGACGAAGAGGCTGCTGTCCCAATTTTACGCCCAGGAAGCCCTTCCTCCATTACTTTCACCTGCCATTTTTTATCATGATGGTAACATAAGTAGACTGGGGTGAATAGACTCCTCCAGAGCAGACCCATTCAACACCTCTTCGAGGGATTCCCAACCTCAAGAATGTAAGATATGGTAAGAAGAATGTAAGATATAATTCCCAGGGTCAGGGATTAAAAAAAGACTTTGAAGATGGTTGAAAGGTGAAAGCAATAACACAATATACCTGCTGCTCAGAAACAAAGTAAAGCTGGGCGCCTGGGTGGCTCAGTTGGTTAAGCGACTGCCTTCGGCTCAGGTCATGATCCTGGAGTCCCTGGATCGAGTCCCGCATCGGGCTCCCTGCTCGGCAGGGAGTCTGCTTCTCCCTCTGACCCTCCCCCCTCTCATGTGCTTGCTCTCTCTCATTCTCTCTCTCTCAAATAAATAAATAAAAAAATCTTTAAAAAAAAAAAAAAAAAGAAACAAAGTAAAGCCAAGATTACTACTGGTGTGCTAGGTGTTTGAGGCTCAGTGAAAGGAGGGCATGACTGGCAGAGGGACTACTGTGACAGACTCACAATTGTGCGATCCTGTAAAGTGCAGAAGAAAATGTTCAGGGAGGGTACCAAGGCGTTGCTTTAGCCCTTGTATAACCAATGTCAAATCTCTGGAAGCAACTAAATGCTCAAGTAAATGCCCTTCAGGTTAAGTCCCCTCCTCTTTCATCCAAGTAGTTGACCCTACTCCTTCTCCTGGGATACTGGAACCACCACCACACTGAATTCATGGAACAGTTAGTATCCCTGAGGTGAAGAATGAGTCCTTTGTACCTAAGGCTAAGGCAGGAGCACCCCAGTAGCTGCAGGTTCCCTGGAAATTGTTTTCCTCTTAGCATTCTTGGATGTGTTGGTGCCATGAAAGGTTGGGCATCCCTCGAAGAGGTGTTGAATGGGTCTGCTCTGGAGGAGTCTATTTACCCCAGTCTACTTATGTTACCATTGTGATAAAAAAAAATGACAGGTGAAAATAATGGAGGAAGGACTTCCAGTGCATATAATTGGGACATAAGCCTCTTCGTCCCAATTATCTCAATGAATCTTCACAACACCCTCTCTACCTTCCTTCAAGGATAAAGAGAAGTTAAATAACTTGCTCAAGGCCATTCAAATAGAAAGGGAATGGGTATAGGATTAAAATCTAGGCCATATGATTCCAACTGTAATCATTGGCAGCCCTTCTGACCCTTGTGGAACACATTATAATGTTTATGTATGATGACTGTTGTTTAAAGTGACAGTAATCATTTGAAAAAACTGACATCAGATGTAACCAAGCAAGAGGTACAAAGGACTCGGAATTTTGATTTTTCTGATCTTCTTATAACAAAAGAGGACAGTTGGTGAATTAGAACCCCATTGTTCTTCCTTAGTTTTCTTTTTTCACACAGCCATGATAAATAGCAAGGTATGAATCAACTCCATAGCTTTAGAAGGGAAAGACCTCTGAAAGAATCTAGGGTTATATTGCAGTGTTGTACCCGAAGGGGGACAACCACACTCTTAAGTATGCTGTATTTGGTAAGTGGTAACCATTTGGAAAACAGAGGTGAAATGAAAATTACCTGCTAAGTCTCAGCCATTCCACAGCACATTTCAGCTGAGAATGCTTAAAAATAAAATACCCGAGAAGGCAAGCTATTTGCAATTCTATTTGTACGTGATCTTATTTTCTCCGTGTGCGAGGAGAGATGTTCCTTCAAGGTTGTCACTGTCATCATTGAGCGCTCACTCACTCATTCAATAAATGTTTATGGAACATGAACATCATGCCAGGGAGCTGAGCACTGGGGTTACCCAGGTGAATCAATGTTCTCTTCTGTGGAGGGAAGCAAGGACAGGCCCAGGATCTTAATATCTTAATAGTATATATGGTAGCGATGAGAGGAACAGATGCACATTAACATAAAGATATATACGCTTGCCCACATAACGCATATGCTATCTTGCCACACTGCAGGAGGGAAATATCAATCACACTGAAGATATTAACAGAATGTCTGGGTGGCTTCCACCTCAATTGCAGAAGATTTCATGGATGAGTTGAGTTTCAAAAGTTTGGGAAAAAATGACAGAATAAAGTATTGTGGCACAGAATGTGGAGACATTTTCTATTTTGGCAGAGATCATTTCACAAAGAATCTGAGGAGTCCTCAGTATCGTGAAGGAATATAGTTTGAATTAGAAAACAGCTCAGGTGAAACACCCAGGCAGGGATCAAATATCAGAATTGGTATGTATGTTTTCTGGCATATTTCTAAGTAGTCTTAGAAACAAAATACCCGCTCCAGGTCCTTCCTTTGGAATCTAAAGTCTTTGTATATGAGATGACATGCAATATTATACCCAATTCTTTTTTTTTTTTTTTTTTTAAAGATTTATTTATTTATTTATTTGAGAGAGAGAGAATGAGAGAGAGCAAGCACATGAGAGGGGGGAGGGTCAGAGGGAGAAGCAGACTCCCTGCTGAGCATGGAGCCCGATGCGGGACTCGATCCAGGGACTCCAGGATCATGACCTGAGCCGAAGGCAGTCGCTTAACCAACTGAGCCACCCAGGCGCCCATATTATACCCAATTCTAATAAATACAAGTAAACCCAAATCCTTTTTAAAGGCTTGGGCTTTAGATCAAACAGGGTTAAAGCCCTCTGCTTTGCAAATTACTTTTCAAACTTGAAAAAGTTATTTACTTCACTTGCCTTCAGGTCCTTTAGGAAAGGAAGGCTACAGTGAGTCAATGCAGGCAAAGAACTTAAGCACACAGTTTGGCACATAGTACTTGCTCAGTAAATATCAACTAGGCTTATATCAATAATACCTCTTTACAGTTTTATTAAGACTATAACATGAAAATCTTGTGCACACCGACTGATGCACTATCATATGTAATTTGGTTTTGCTTCAATAAAACGAGTGCACTGAGACATTGCCATATCCTAGAAATTGTGGCAAGCGATGTGGTACAGTGATGACTAGGGTAGAGTCCTACCTACCAGGGCATCTGAGTCTACTTAGGCTCCATTTACAACAGACCACAATGGCTAACTGGAGGTCCTTATTTGTTCTTTATTTACCTGTTAATTCCTAAGAAATTCAGGGATCTCTCTAGAATATTTTGGTCATCAGAAAACATTTCAAATGCCTCTAGCACAATGTACTACTGAAGCATTTTTGCACTTAAAAAAAAAAAGTTCCAGTTAATTAAGTACTTTTACCTTCATTAATATATAATCCTCACAGTAGGCTTCAGGTAAGCCCAGGGCTAGAGGGGATGAGTGGAGGGGTGACGAGAGTTTTGGAGGAAACTGATAATATAAGGACATAAATGACTTGCCCATGCTAACAGGACTAGTGAACAAGCAGGGGTTTCTTCAGCACTAGGTTGCCTCTGTATAGAATGAAGGAGTCCTCTGTTTTTCTTCAGAGCCCAGCTGGGGCCAGTTCTAAGGAAACATATGAGTTGATGGCACACACCCATGAAATTTTTACATTTTTCAAGGTTAAATATAATTCCCTGCCACTTCTGGGTTGCTATATAGCCATTAAGATCACACCTCTGGGGGCGCCTGGGTGGCTCAGTCGTTAAGCGTCTGCCTTCGGCTCAGGTCATGATCCCAGGGTCCTGGGATAGAGCCCCGCGTCGGACTCCCTGATCGGCAGGAAGCCTGCTTCTCCCTCTCCCACTCCCCCTACTTGTGTTCCCTCTCTCGCTGTGTCTCTCTCTGTCAAATAAATAAATAAATAATCTTTAAAAAAAAAAAAAGATCACACCTCTGCTCTTTTCCTTTCTTTCCTCTTCAGACAAAAATATTCTGTCCTGCAATGATAATAACTGGGATAAAATGTGGTGTATTCATACAACAGAATATTATTCGGTAATAAAAAGGAATGAGTACTAGTACATCCTATGACACGGATGAACCTTGAAAACATTATGCTCAGTGAAAGAAACCAGACACAAAAGAATCACATACACTATGATTCCATTTATACAAAATGTTGAATATGGTATAGATATAGCTCCATATCAATTTGAATACAGAATAAGCAAATCTGTAGAGATGGAAAGTAGATTAGTGGTTGCCTACGGTAGGGTGGAGAGGATGGGGAATGGCTAATAATTGGGTAGGGAGATTCTTTTTGAGATGACAGGATGTTCTAAAACGAGACTGTGGCATTGATTTATATGTTCAGATGAGTGAATTGCATGGGATGTGGATTTTATCTCAATACAACTGTTGAACAAATAATAACCATGGGAATGCTCAAAATTATAACCATGCCATGTTTGCATGTGGCAAATATTTTACATACGTTAATTTTGTGTGCCTATTGAACCCTCAAAACAACATTCTAAGCCTAGTACTATTTTGTTCCCATTTTTTTTTTTTTTTTAAATGAGCAAACTGGGAGAGAAAGTTAACCTTCCAATTTCCCAGTTAGTAAATGACAGACTTAGCATTTGAACTTGGGAAGTCTAGCTTCAGAATTCTGCCCTCTTAATGACTTTGCTAGTCACATGCTATTGACAGCCTTCTTTATGCTTATAACTTATGTTCTGGGCACCTAGAAGCAGGGACTGTTCCCAGATTTCTCCCTTGTATGTATTTGCATGTTTTCTTCCTTCCCTTTCATTTTCCCCATAAGTGAGGTATGATCGGTATACAATAAACTGGACCTTTTAAAGTGTACAGTTTCCTAAGTTTTGACATCTATAACACTGTGAAACCATCACACATCAAGATAATCAATATGATCAGGATAATAAACTTATGTGTCATCCCCAAATGTTTCCTCATGCTCCCACATCCTCCTTCTGGTCTGACGCTCCTCCCTCCACTTGGTCCCAAGCCACTGCTGATCACTTTCTGCCACTTATAGATTCTGGAGTTTTATATAAAAGGAGTCATACAATATATACTTTTTTTTTGTTGTTCAGATTCTTTCACACAGCATAATTGTTCTCATACTTCCTTGTTATTGTGTGCCTAAAATTCTATTTGTTTTCATTGCTGTATAGTACTCCACACATGGGAATGCCACAGTTCTCTCTTATTCAGGCATTGGTGTGCATTTGGATTATTTCCAGCTTTTAACTATTGCATATAAAAATACTGTGAATACTGGTGTACAAATCTTTGTAGGGGCATAACCTCTCATTTATTTTGCATATACATATCTAGGAGTAGAATGGCTGGATCATATAATAATACAAACTCTTCCAAACTAGTTGTAACATTTCACATTCCCACCACAGTGTGTGAGAGTTCTAGCCCTTCCACATTCTTGCCAACACTTTTTGATCTTAGTCATTCTAGTAGGTGTGTAGTGGTATCTCATGGTAGTTATAATGTGCATTCCCCTAATCACTAATGATGTTGAACATCTTTTTAATGTGCTTATTTGCCATCTATATGGCTTATAACTTATTTACTATCTTTCTTGTATGAGATGTCTGCCTTCTTACTATTAAGTTTTGTGAGCCCTTTATATATGCTGGTTATAAGTCTTTTATGAGATACATGATTTGCAAATATTTTCTTCCAGTCTGAAGCTTATCTTTTCCTTCTCTTAACAATGTCTTCCTAAGAGTTGAAACTTTTAATTTTGGTGAAGCCCAATTTATTATTTTTTTCTTTTATGGATTATGCATTTGGTATCATATCTAAAATATTTTCGCCAAACCCAAGATCATAAAGCTTTTTCTCCTATGTTTTCTCCCATAAGTTTCATAATTTCACATTTTATAATTAGGTCTAATGTCCATTTTGAGTTAATGTTTATATATGGTATGTGCTATGGACCAAAGTTCATAGCTTTGCATATGGACATCTAATTTTTCCAGCACTTTTTGTTGAACAGACTATCCTTTCTCTACTGAATTATCTTTGTATCTTTATCGAAAATCATATACATATATATGTGTGTGTGTGTGTATGTGTGTATGCATATTTATTACTTTCTCATAATCTTTGCTTATCAAAATCCCAGTTATCCTTCAAAGCCAAGTTTAGATGCCTCACACTCTAGAAAATTACCCCAAATTCTCTTACTTATTATACTTTGTATTCATGGTCAAGTGAAAAACAAAAACAAAAGAAGTCCTATATTAACAGTGATTATCTCCAGCTGTGGGATTTGAGATGATTTATATTTTGGCTAATATACTTTGTCAGTATTCTCTGAATTTTCTCCCATCAGCATTAATACTTCGTAGAGAAAAAACAATTTGATTTTATATATTTATAGCACATTCTCTGCCCCATACTTTCATATAGATTTTTTTTCTGTTTTGAGTAAATAAAACCCAACCTAACTGTTGGCTATGTATACACACACAGGGACACACACACAGATTTTATTGGCTCATGTAACCAAAAAAAAAAAAAAAAATCTCAGAACAGATTAGCCTCAAGCATGGAAAGATCTAGATGCTCAGTAACTAGTATGTGGAATCTATCACTGCTGATCTCATGGCCCTACTCTTCTCACTGCTGGCCTTTTTCTCAGGCAGTCTTTCCTATGCAGAAGTCCCCAAACCACCACAGGCTTACATTACTTTGACAATCTTGGGAGATTGAGGGTAGTTCCTTCCCTATTGTCCTTGTAAAACATTTTGGGGTTAGCCTGCCTTGTTACATGCCCCCTGACAACCAATTATGTTGACTGTTCAAGTTATTTCTCACTGCATCACCATTTTAGGTGGTCAGTCCTCCCTGAGTGTCTGAGGGTTATGTCTGAAAAAGATAAACTGAGACGCTATATGAAAAGAATAGCTAAAAGATAGAAAAATGTCTAAAATAACCAATGCCTACTACTTTCCTTTTTTTATACCATCCAAGCAATCTTGTTACATAGACATCTACCTAAATCTGAGAAATTTCGAACAGAAATTATTCAAGTTCACTGTCATAGTTTTCTATTGCTGTTGTGTCACAAACTACCACAAGCTCAGTGGCTTAAAACAACACAAATTTATCATCTTACAGTTCTGGAGGGGATAAAAATCAAGGTGTTGGCAGAGTTGCCTTTCTTTTGGAGGCTGTAGGGGAGAGGCTGTTTCCTTGCCTTCTCCAGCTTCCAGAGGCCTTGGTTTATGGTTCCTTCCTCCAACCTCAAACATCCTCAGAGCCAGTACTGTGGCATCTTCAAACTGCTCTCTGTAACTCTGACCCTCCTGCCTTCCTCTTACAAGGATCCTTGTGATTATATTGGGCCCACCTAGGCAATCCAGGATATTTTCCTCATCTCAAAATCCAGACTCATTCACACTTGTAAGGTCCCACTTGACACATAGTAACAATTCCACAGGTTCTGGGGATGAGGATGTGGACGTCTTTGGAGGGTCATAATTCAGTCAAACATAGTCACAGGGTATTAGGTGGTAGTGATGAGTCTTTAAACCATGTTTCCCAACTTGAAGATCGGTGTCTTTTCTAACTTATCGCGATTGTATCATGTCACAGTGGCTGCGTATAAGCTTGTCTAGATTTCAAATTCTGGGAGATCAGGGAATTTCATCTACCATAGAAAACAAGTATGTGTGTGAGGGGGTGCTTTTTTACTAAGACACAAGGTATAGGTGGGAAAAAAGGCTCAATTTTACTTGTAACTTGCATCATTCCACACTGGCAGTTGCCTCCTTGGCCCTCCCTCTTGATTAATAAAGCAATAATGTGGATTTGTTTGTACCTCCTTTATTTGATAAATTCTGTTTCTAGCAGAAGAATAGGGTTCCATCAGTAGGCAAATCACTTAATAGTTTTCAAATGACAACTATAATTCTTTCTCAGCTGTTCTTACATGTGCAAAGAGAAGCAGAGAACTAAGGCCATTGTATGAATAATTTAAACAGTAAACCTCTATTGGCTCAATTATCTGATTATTTCAACATGCATCTGGATACAACTTTAGTTTTTTATTCTCCAACATGTTTTAGTTTACTTTTGCTGCCTTTATATAAGTCACTTATTTCGTCTATGTCTTAAATTCAACTTAACAAACATCACTTAATGAGCAACCACTATATGCCCAAAACTGTGCTCATATCTATGGTGGCTCAAAAGACAGAAAACAAAGAATCTAATTCTCTGGGAGTTTTTGGCACCAACAGGAGAGGTGATCCAATTACACCCAATATCTATACAATATGGCAACATGTAAAGCTCATGGTTGGGATACAAAAATGATGATAGAAATATTTAGAGGGAGAGAGATCCATCAGTTTGGAAGAATTAGGGGAAACTTCTGGTAAAAGAAGTATCCTGGAGGGTAGGGAAGAATTCACAAGGCAGTAGTAGGGTAGAAGAGTATTGCAGTAGAAAGACATGCGAAGCAAGGAAACCTAGGACTAATCTTGGGAGCCATAAATTCTCTGGTGATACTGGGGAATGGGAAGGTACAAGGAGGTCCCAAGAACTAAGAGACAGAAAGGAACAGTTGATGCCCAGCATCTAAAGGTGTATAATTTATTCATCCCAATATCCTAGTAGTTTTCAACATGTTTGTTGTGAGGGGATGATTAGGCAATGTCTGGAGACACTTCTATCTAAATGAGGGTGGCAGAGGTGTGGGGGAGGGAGAAGGGAGGGTGATACTGCCATCTAGTGGGTAGAGGCCAGGGATGCTGCTAAATATCTTAACAATGCCCAGAGCATCCCCCAAAACAAAGAATTTTCTGACCCCAAATGCCAACTGTGCCACAGATAAGAAACTCTCCAGTAACCTTACGAAGTTGTAGTATTATTTTCCTTATGTTACAGATGAGGAAATTGAGGGTTTTTGAGATTACAAATCTTGCCTGAGATCATTAAAGAGTAAATGGCCTAACAAGAATAGGGCCACATTATAGGGCATGAGGAATGTGACTATTATTAAGGAGTTAATGAGATTCTCCAAATATGGGCAGTATAATCATTGGTACTATAGCGAAATGACAATGCAAGTGGAGTGCTAAGCCCAGTGCCTTGCTCATAGTAAGCACTCAATAAATGTTCCCTGCTGCTTTGAATGAGAGCTGGTGCTTTCAGTGATGTGATGTGTCAACCGTGAGTGGGTTCTGCTGGACATAGGAGAGACCCGGGACGAAAGGTTGGTCTGGGACTAGGGCAGGTTTTCAGCGTCTGACCTGGAGAGAAAGCATGTGGCGTGTAGAGGAAAGGACACGTGCAAAAAAAGTGTTACCCACAGAGGAACTAGAGAGCCTGACGAACCAATGAATGTGTTGGTGTGTGTTGGGGGAAGTTGTAAAGGTGACTCTGGTTTTGAACATGAGAAACTCATTTTCCCCTCACTACCATGAAGTGACCAGCTGCTGTGTTAGGAATTACTACACTTCCTTAAAACAGACAAACTGAGACACAGAAAGGTAAAGCAATTAGTTCAAGGTCACACCACATTTTGAGATTTCTTTAGAAACTTACAGCGAAGGAAAATTTGACCTTTTTGAAGATACAATAACTAAATCTTTATAGGAAAGATAAGGACAAAATGACATTTTCTTTAATAATGCTTCCAAAAACAGGTTTAACATTTATTTTGCTATATATCTGTATAGATGAAAGTTACTTTAACCTCTAGCCAGGCATTCTGGCTGAATGAGATATGTCGACGTATCAAGGAAGAGTTTCCCAAAAAGCATGGAGTGAGATTCTACATTCTTTGTCACATTTGCTGCGTTATTAAGAGAACGCCAGGAAAAATAACCTGGAAGGCCAGGTAACATGTGGAAGAGAAGAGACAACCGACGGTAACTGACAGCTTGGGATATTTACGAATGGTAGAAAGTACCACTGATTTTGAATGAGTACCTAATAGATGCCAGCAACTGTGCTAACTGTTCATGCGCATTATTTTATTTTAATCTTCATAACTGTGTAGGATACATATGACCACTGATAGATGAGGTATTTGAGGCTTAGAGAGGCTAAATGATTTACCAAGGTCACACACCTAGGAAGTAGTAGAGCCAGTATTCAAACCTCAAGTGTTGAATTCAAGTGCCCAAGCTTTTACCCATATTATAGATGTTTGGCTAGAAATTAGAAACATGAATTATTCCCTTTTTTGTATTTGGCGAATTATAAATAAGATTGAACGCGTAGTTGTCATTCAGTGAAGCCATACCTAAGGGTGCCGACAGAATGGCTGTAAAGGAACAGCACTCCTCCTCCTCAAATCCCTACCTTTACTCCCTATCAATGCTGTACAGTGCCTACCAGATCCCACTCTTACCGTTTTAGCACTTCTTCCAAAAATCTGAATTCAGCATTTTCACTGTGCATTCTATGAGTAGAGGATACAGCCATGAACAAGAAAGGCAAGGTCTCCAATCCCAGGAACAACACATTCTAGGAGAGATAAACAACTCCAGAGATTTTTTTTTTTTTTTTTGAAAGACAATCAGATAAGTGTTCTGCACAAAAATGGTGATGTGCTAGATAGACATTGGGTGGCTACTTCACCTGCTTGGGAGAGATGGCCTGAGGTCAAGATCAAGATCAGTGCCTGCAAAGAACAGAAAGTAAATGTTCTAGGTTGAGGGAACTAGGGCCAAAACACTATCATTGGCACAGGAAGAAGGCCTGTGAAGCTGAAGAAGCTGAGCAGCTAAGTGCAGGAGCAGATGCTATAAGATATGGTTGAAGAAAGGCTAAGAGGAGGTGGATGCCAGGAAAAGTAGGATTTCCCAAGTCAATAGAAGGAATTCTAATTTTTCTTCCCGGTACAATGAGATGCCCTTGGAGGATCTTACACTCTTTCACCCAGGGACTAATGTTCTAAAGGTTAGCATTTGGGATAGAGAAGATTTTAAAGATACCAAGGAAAACGAATTTTACTTTGACTTTATCAGTTAATATTTCATATGAATAAGAGAGAAAGTGAGAGAACCCCCCCCAAAATCTTTCAGTAGCTTCATTTATATCTGAAAGGTGCGTTTTTGACACTTCAATCAATCAGTGGGTGCCATTAATCTGCATATTGTGTTACAAGAAGCTGCCTTTCTTCTCAATTTTCCTTTTCTTTTTGTTCTTCTCGGGAAATTAATTCATGTCATTTCCATTTGAAATCCTGTGGCATTTGACTGCACAGACACTTAGAGGCACCCTTCTATGACTCGAAGCTTAGTGTAATGGCATTGCTTGTCAGAAGCCTCGCTTTCCACCGTAAGGAAAGGGAGTCTGCACTGTCGGGCCCCTCAGGCCCCTAGAGATACATTTAGGACCATGGCTTCATACAGGACTGTAGGCTTGTATGTGGGGGGCTCCAAAAGAGTGGACTTTGGTGAGTGATGCTGGCAATTTGGTTAACAATTTCCCAGTGTTGTTTTGCTGTGAATGGAACCTTTGAACAAGTGTTTATAAGATGTCATCAATTGCACTTGAGAAATTTTGCTTCCTAAAAAGGCTGTACTTGGAAACTTTGGGAGCATTTTCTGCAGTTTAATAGTCTGACACACTGATTTGTTTTATGGAAGGTTGAATAATGTCAATCATACTGTTCTGTTGATCTACATGAAAACACTTCTCCAGGCAGACATATTCCGATAAAAGCATAAAATTTAAGAGTCCTAAGGGCGCTCAAAGGCCATCAGTCTAGTGGGTCACAGACTTTAACACCTTTCATGTCATGAACATGAATAAATGTACAGTGGCTCGACAGAGGGTTTCCAGCTATTTATTTTACCAGATATTTGCTGTTCAAACATTACTAAATAAAAATTACAAAGGAAATTATAGTTGTAAAAATATAGGAAAGAATCACAAATGGAAGATACTTGTTTTCAATTCAACTAATTAATAGGACAAAACCACTATATTGCCCTCACTTGTCTCATTTTTCGATAGTGGGCCAGTGGAAGTCTAATCGAGGACAACATTTGAAATTGCTTATCCAATCGAAGCCTGCCTTAGAGAGCCACCCACGACCACAGGCTGTGCTTTGAGCCACTCCAGTGACAGTTTTATCTGGCAGCCCATTCCCTGTCTAGAGAGCTTTATTTTTAGGAAGTGCTTCATTATATTGCATGGAAGTTATGTATAGTCTCCATTTAGAATGTAACACATATACATACACATACACAAATGAGCAAACAACAAGCTCGCACATTAATAAAATTTTGTAAATTCTAACATTTGGCATTTCTTATGCCAGTCTCCCCCTCTCTAACCCCAAAGCTGTTGCCTTTGTTTGAATCCTCACAACCTCCCATGGTTTCCAAATTGCTCTCCTAGGTCTGGTTGTTCTCTAATTCATCTGCATAATGCCCCTTGTAATGTCTTTTGAAAATCCCAAACTTACCCTGTTACTCCTTAATAACCCTCAATGATACCCCTTTGTTTTTTGAATGAACTCCTTCCAAAACACACACACACACACACACACACACAAAGAATTCTTGATCTGGCTGCTCTAGGTAGGTTCATTTCTTGGTGTTTCAGCTCTTTCCTTGCCATACATTCTCCTTAAGCTTCGACCCTAATATAATTTCAGTTCTCCTAAAGTGCAAACAATGAATGTTTGTCACATTCTAACTCAGGTCTTCACGATTCCAATCTTGCTGCTCTTGGCCTTACTCCATGGCCTTGGATCAAGCATGTCCTCTTTCAGAGTATACACTTATCCTTTCTAAAAATGTAAGCACCTCTGAGAAATAATGAAAAGTTGCTAATACTTCACCCAATTGTAGTAAACAGAACCCACTGAAATCGGTACTCAATGAAAAATTTGTTAAATAAATTGGATTAGATTGAATTAAATTAATTAGCACCTATTTGCAAATGTATTTATTGTGTGTGTGTGTGTGTGTGTGTGCGTATGTTTTTTTCCCGGAGAAGGGAAATGCCTATGATTAAGGCCTTAGGCTTATATAAAGATGAATAAAAAGGAAAAGACACCCAAAAGGGGAGGGGGGGACAGTCCTCTTCAAAGATAAAAGCTTTGTTCCAGGATCATAATTTTGCCACCCTCTAACCCTAGAGATAAAAAAACAGAATTGAGAATAGA
The DNA here is from genome assembly GCF_004348235.1 of Phoca vitulina. Lineage (NCBI taxonomy): Eukaryota > Metazoa > Chordata > Mammalia > Carnivora > Phocidae > Phoca > Phoca vitulina. Next base: position 18,370,498 of record NW_022589719.1, on the reverse strand, counting down.
AAAAGTGAGAAAATTCAGCAGACTTTTTAATGTAGTCACTAAAATAAATAAGAACAATAACAAAACAATCTGTTTTTGAGTAGTTGTTGATAAAAGGTAAAGTAGGAAATTAAATTTCAATGCAGCATCATTTTTTTCTGTATCTTTTGATTTTTTTCCCACCTTTATTGAGATACAATTAACATATAGCATTGTGTGAGTTTAGGATGCAAAATGTTATGATTTGATACATTGCAAAATGCCTATCACAATGACTATCTGTCACCCTACCTCATAATTACCTTTGTTTGGGGGGGGTGAGAACTTTAAGACCTACTCTTTTTTTTTTTTTTTTAAAGATTTTATTTGACAGACAGAGCACAAGCAGAGGGAGGGAGAGGGAGAAGCAGGCTCCCTGCTGAGCAAGGACCCCGATGTGGGACGTGATCCCAGGACCCTGGGATCATGACCTGGGCTGAAGGCAGCCGCTTAACTGACTGAGCCACCCAGGCATCCCTAAGACCTACTCTTTTAGCAACTTTCAGTATCAAGCGCTGATTTAGCTAGATAAAATGCAGCTTCTTTTCAAATTACACAGCTGGATTCACACCATCTACTAATTCCTGGTGGAGTTTTAAAGATACCTTTATGGCCAATTTTCTTCTCGGTGCAAAGAATCCTAATTTAGACAGTACGAAAATACCTCCATGTATTTTCTATGCACAAATACCATCTCCCTTAGAAACATTTGATAGAGGAGATTGTGTTCTACAAGTGCTTGGGTCACCCTTTATTTATTTTTTATTTATTTATTTTTTTTTATTTTGACAGAGACAGACCCAGCAAGAGAGGGAACACAAGTAGGGGGAGTGGGAGAGGGAGAAGCAGGCTTCCTGCTGACCAGGGAGCCCGATGCAGGGCTCGATCCCAGGACCCTGGGATTATGACCTGAGTCGAAGGCAGACGCTTAACGACTGAGCCACCCAGGTGCCCCTTGGGTCACCCTTTAAAAAGGATTTCCAAAGTGTAGTTGGGTCTAAAGTGATTTAGGATCGGTTGCCAAATTGTCATACAATTGTCTCTGTCAGCTTTCTTCTTATTAATTTAAGTCATGCCTAGAATTTGTCATGTTGCCTAGTGGGTCTGAGGAAGGAAGGGATCTTCCCTTAAGATGCTCCCTTTCACTGATGCTCTTCCTTCCCAGACCTCAATTGCAATTGATATCCTCCTGGAAGGAACATTTTAAGACTGCTTCCAAAATCTGAACTCTCTTGATCATGGCATCTAATAGTCCAATCCTCTCTCCCATGGCTCAGTACCTAATTTAGCTCATCTTTAGCCCTGCTAATCTTTGGACCACAAATTGTTTTTTCTTAGAATGCACCCTATTCCTTGTTCTCTAGGTGCGAAATGGCAATCTTGCATCCATCAACTCTATGCTAACATTCATGAAGCTCTTCACACATTTAGATTTCCTACTTGTGAAATCCTCTGGGATTGCCCCCACGTAGAGGTAGCTACTACCTCCTCTGCTCCCCCAGCTCTTTATACTTACTGCTGGTAAAATTCTGTCCATATTGTATCACCATTGCTTGTAATTGGCATGCCTACCTACTATTTACCCACTTTCCTCCCCCAAGTAGACAGTTCATTCATCCGTCAATCAAAACGTAGTCAGAGGCCAAAGGGCCAGGCACTGTGCTAAATAATATGGGTATCAATTAAGTGTTAAAATAACCAGGTCTTCTGCAAATTGACTAGTAATGTATTTCCCCCACTCATCTGTAAGTTTATTTTTTGTTTTTCTTAGTTATTTCTAAGAAATAGTTATATATTTAAAATAGGAATACTTTGTCCTATGCATTGCAGAGAGTTCTCCCATTGTTGTGGTTTCTCGGTGCTGTACATATGGAACATATTTTCCCTTTATTGTTTCTTCCATTTAACTTTCTCATCAGCATTTCTTTTTTCTTTTTTCTAAAGAAAGCAGGAGCAGGGGGAGGGGCAGAAGCAGAAGCAGGCAGCCCGATCCCAGGACCCCAAGATCATGACCTGAGCTAAAGGCAGATGCTTAACCGACTGAGCCACCCAGATGTCCCAGCATTTCTTTTTCATAAGCTAGCTGGCACTGGAGATGGAATGGCATGGGTAAGAAGAAAGGGCAGTGGCAAAGGGTCCACCGAGGAACCTGAGAGTGGTCTCCTAAAGTAATACAGTGAAGAGAATTGGGCAGATGTTGAGCCATTTTTGAATTAGCATCAAAAGATGTTATTAGGGCAGTGGGGGTAGCAGAGGAGTTAGTGATAATTTTCATAATGCATTACACATAATGGGAGGTTAATACCCATCTGTTGAAGTAAATAAGTGACCGATTGAATGATCCCTTATGTAGAGAATTTTCTTTCCTATAAATCCCAGTAATTGTTAAGGAAATGTGTTATTTGTAAGGGATAGAAGTTGGGGTTCATTGCAGTGATCACCCTGATTCTTCACTCTCTTTTGTCATGTAACTTTAGAGTGGCCTTCCATGAGGGGTAGGATGACCTGTTCCATTCCTTGACAATGGGCTCAACCAAGTGATTTGCTTTAACCAACAGAAAGTCAGCAAATTTGATTCATACAGAAGCATGAGAACATACTCATGTCTTTCTGCTTCCTCTCTTGAACTTCTGCTATTGCCAAGAAATTTGCTTAGGCCAAGCTGATGAAGGGAGAGAGACATATGGAGTGGTGCTGAGTTGCCCCAGTGAACCTAGCTGAGTCCATTTTAAATCAGCTAACAGTGAACCCAGCCACGATCAGAAGAACTACTTAACCAATCTCTGACTGACCTACAGACTCAGGAGAAATAACAAATGATTGCTGACTTCAGCTACCAGGTTGGAGGATGGTTAATTATGCAGCAACAGCTAGCTGATATAAAAGTTATAATTATTTTATTAAATTATTTTATTCATTTTTCTGTTTTAGTAATTGCAGTAAGTACCTCATCTTTGTAATATTTTGTGTACCATAGTGAAAAGACTATCCAGGAAGAGCCAAAAGACATATATGCTTCCATTTCCTAATGTCATAGTCTTAGACATTTACTCATTCAACTATGTGTACAATATTAGAAATCAAATCAAAACAAAAAAACAAAACAAAAAAAACCCCACTCTCATTAAATCAGTCAGTCATACTTTAGGGGGAGAATACAGACATGAACAAATCATTTCCATCCAGTGACATAAGTAATTATAGGAAGTATCTGTTATAACCATGATCTCTGAAGCAAAATAACCTGAATTAAAAACATTGCCTACATCACTTCCTGGCTGGGTGCCTTTATTTAACCTCAACTCTACTTTCATTATCTATATGATGGGATGGGAATTAATTATACCTACTTCATCAAATGGTTGAGAGGATTGCATGAGTTGACATCTGAAACATACTTAGAACATACTTTGAATTTGACACTCATAAACTATCATTGAATGCCAGTTACTGCTAAAAAAAAATAAGTATGAAAGCATTGAAAAGTAAGACCATATGGGGTGGGAGCTGGGTGGAGGGGTAGTCATTGTAGAAAGAGAAACCTGCAAATCTTCTTGGGCTTTAGTATCTTCATCTGTATTTCAAGGAACAAAGAATAGATGATTATTAGGATATCTTACAGTTCTGAAATACAACATTCTTGTCTAGCATCACATTTTGTCTAGCGTAACACATGTAGTAAGTTCTCACTAAATATGGAATTTTATCATTAAAGTAGTTTTCAAAAGAAGTTGGTCTAAAGATGTTAATTCACATGTCATTATGTGTAACAATAGAGGCAAACTTCATAAGATTATCACAGGATATTCTGGCCCTGTTTAATAGAATTGGAAGTGAAAATGGGCTATCTATCCCCAGAATTTGTAACAGAAAGACCCAAATCATGAGTATGTATTGGGCTTGAATAGAGCAGCTTAAAGTCTGTTAAATCAAATTAATAAACATCCACATTTTCTCAATGTTTAAGCAAAGTTACTGAATGCCTTCTATTTGCTATTTTGTATTTCTGGTTACAAGATGCTGTCCTCTGCTGTTTGCTGAAGATTACACCAGGTAAAGTCACCAACACACAGCGGAATAACATGATAGTTTTGTTTCACCAACCAAATGCCTACAAATCAGGAATGGAGAACAAACACAGAATTCTGTATGTGCTTAGACAAACCTGCTTTGTTAACACCATGTTCCTCTTCTCCGGGGGTGTCTCATTTTAATGGCATTTGTCCTGTCCAAGCTTTTGGTCACTCAGGTGGGCTAACTGGAACTGTGACAAAGTTACCCATTCCATTGCTCAATGGGTAATTATTTCCCCTAAAAGAGCTTTTATCAAGAATTTTACTTGAACATATACCCTGTCATTATTGACAATATCTAGCAACTTCTCCTGAATAAATATCTACATTTATGTCATTATTTAATTAACAATTTAGTTTGCATGTGCATTTGTATGACAGTTAGCTTGTTTACTGATTATTTCAGTTCTCTTTGAGTAAGATCCTTCAGCGACAAATGTGGCAATTCCATTTCCCCACAGGGTGACACATTTACCTCCTGGGATTCAGAGCTGATAACCATAGCTTGCATGCCTGTGACCATCTTAGATGTATTCCCCCATACTACCCAGAAGTAGTAGCAAAAATAGGAGAATTGGTATTGAGTAAATCTGGGTTCAAAACTTGTCTGTGTCATTTACCAAGTATGTGGCTTTCGCATCACTTTCCCCATCTTTAAAAATCTCCCAAGGGGTTGTTTTGAGTTTTAAATAAAGTGATTATTACGAGAAGTTAGCAAAAGAGCATGCCATATGGATGCCCAATAATCACTGGTTCGAGTCTGAATCAAAAAATGAAAACCGAGTGACTAGTGCAAGGTCATTATAGTGTGAATGGGTAGCTGACGTGGAAAAAGAAATTGTAGCTGCCGAATGAGAAGCTAAACAGGAATGGGAAGCCTTTCCTTTTTCCTTTTGGCTAAATAGCACTGATCCTTCCCTGCTGCTTTGTTTGATAGATTAATTCATTCTGAAAGGCTTTAAAGACGTCTGGTAGGTAGCTAATAATCAGCTTTGAAAAACAAATCATTGGCCTTTCCCTTGCTGTCAAAGTCTCTAAAAAGAAAATTTGCATTTCAAATGGCTTCTAGTTTACTTCAGAACCAGAGGGTAGACTCCTTTGAAGCTATCTAGAGCAACTAGTAAGTGTACTTTTTAATGGCTTATTAGTTGATGAACTTTAATTGGCATATAAGGGTAAGAGCTTCAAAAGACAAAGTTATAGTCAACTGCCCACTAATGTTTTAAGTCAATCAATACAGCATTTATTTAAAAATAGAAGCAATGCCATTACGCCTCAACAAATTCACATGTTGATGCAATTCATAACTACACCAAAGCTCTCCAAAAAGATGGGGAAATTATAATAAATCACAATCCATGTGTAAAGAAAGGCTTTCCCCTTGCAGATGCTGACATTTAAGATATATATGAGGGCATGTGCTCAGTACCCAAATAAATGTATAGATGTAATTCTTTTTTAAATTTTCTAATGCTAAGTGAGAAAATATCCATGTACTATAAAGGGAACAGGAAAGAAAAAAAGAACATTTGGTGTGAACTTGGATATGCCTCTGATGTTCCCTTAGTAAAAATCTCCTTTTTGTCTAATGACATTTCTCATTATGATTAACTCACTTTGTTTAAAACTGTTTTTAAGCCAATTACATATTCTGATCTCTCAAAAATAAAGAAAATCAGCACAAAGATCATTAATTTGGGAGCCTAAAGCAGATACATATTTGCCCATCTCCTCCAACATACAAACTTCTTTATTGACAAGTATGTGGTGGAGAAAGAAACCAACATGAATGTAGTACTAATGTTTCGTGGGCCCCTCCGTCCTTCTAAGAACACTCTGTGAAGTTGAAATGTGCCTCTTGCCCCCCCCCCCCCCGCCCCCGCCACACCGGGACCCCTTAACATGCGTTGTTGGAAAAGCCCACAACCAGGAGGAAGGATGTTGGAATTGAGTTGTCAAGCTGTCCTGGATGTCTTGTACAAACTGAACAGGCCAATTTACTGCAACACTGCATAGGCTGAAGGCTCCTATCTCGCCTGCACAGTGCTTTCGCATGTTGAGATTATCCTCCTGGACCAGTCTCCCTTCCTTGCAGCTTTTCAGTTACTCCTAGATTCCTTCTAATCAGCCTATCCTGGGTAATACTACCGTGTTAATCCTTACCTTATGACCTGCCTGCGTGGCTAGGGAGAGGAGAGTCTCTTGTCCAGCCATCTGAAAACAACAACTTTGTGTGTTTGGTGCTATTTCTGAATCCTAGTGGTGATTGGATTTCAGTGTCTTCCCCTTTGTAGCTCCAACTCCTGGCTTTCAGGAGGAAAACAGGCAGGCTTTTAGAAAGAAAAAAATAAATAAATAACTTCTGCCACACAGTACCTGAGTTTCTTTGCCTATTCCTAACCTCCGAGCATTGGGGGTTGCTTTGAAACGCAGCTGTTCTGGCTCTGCCCTCCAGGTGGCAGCGGTGCCACACCACAGAGGCTCCAACCCCCTCGTCCTCGACTTCAAGTGTTAATGCAATTGACCAATCAGTGCTAAGATGATGGGAGGTAATTGGGTAATTGTATTTTACTGATCACAAGCAGAGAAAGGGAAAGGAAAAGGGGAAAGAAAGAGGGGCAGAGGAGGGAAGGGGACTGCAGTCCGAGAGGAGATTTGGGGACTAGGACCCAAAACGTCAGGACGCGGCATTGGCTGAGAGAAAGCCTAGAGCGGCAGGAGGTGCCACGGCCACAAGGAGCGCATTTATTTATCCGGGGAGGGCGGGGAGAGCGGGCGGGGTGGGGGGGGGGGGGGGGAGAGGAGCGGGCGGGAGAGGAAGAGAGTTCAAGCCGAAGTGGATGGAAGGGGACCGGGGTTTCTGCCGCGCAGGGAGCCGCGAGCCAGGGCGATGGCGCTAAGAACGGCGCGGAGCAGCTGCGCTCCCGAGAACGCGTCTCCTCGCGGAGAACCAGCCGGCGTCGAGAAGGTCTGCGCGAAGAGAGGCCAACTTGTGGCTCCAAAATGCACCCGACGCAGCTGGAAATGAGATCAAAGCTGCAGTTTCATTCGAGAAGGATGAGAGGAGCCAGCGATTAGGGATTTTTTTTTTTTTTAATGTTTAACCTCCCTCGTTCCATTTTCTATTTTCCTTTTTTCTTTCCTTATTATGGTTTTTAAATTTGCCTAACACCCCGTCGGTCCCCTCACTTCGCCTTCCCCATTTGAAATAAAAAGCCCAGTTTGAACTTCTTTCGCTGCGGCGCCCCCGGATGCGCTGCCCGCTGATGGAGGAGAAGGGGACCCCGGGGCTGGCAGGGGCCACCGGCGAGGGACCGCGTCACGCGTCTCCCCCGTGATCCGGGCCCTGATCGCGGAGTTCTGCAACACCTGGAGGATCTGGACCCGGTGCCGGGGGTGGGGGCGGGGACAGAGGAAACGAAAGCCACCCTGAGCCTTAAAAAAAAGAAGAAGAAAAAAAAGTAGCGGGGGGGGAGGGAGGAATGATTTTCTTCTTGACAGCTGACGGAGCCTTGAAATTTTCCTCCACTACCTCCGCCCCCGCCCCCGCCCCCGCCCCCCGCACTCCATTTAACGTGAGATTATGAAATTGCAGAGGCGGTGGAGGGAAGGAGACAGGATATAACAGGGAGTTTGGAGGGAGAGGGGAAGGTGGCTGGCCGGGTGGCTGAAATCAAAAATCCAATTGCGCACTGGGTTGTGATGAGAAATCTAATTAGATATTTGGAGAAGGGGCCGGCCGGAAGGCTGGCGAGTGGGGGGAGTTGATCCCCAAATTCTTCGAAGGGGGAGTTAGGGGTTAGGAATCAACGATGTAAACGGAGACTTTTTTTGGTGGCGGTGGCTGTTGGGTGCCTTGTAAAAATGAAGGATGCGGGACGCAGCTCTCTCTTGGAACCGAACGCAGTGGATAAACTGATTGTGCAAGAGAAAACGAAGAAGGAAGCTTTTTCTTGTGAGACCTGGATCTTAACACAAATGTGTATGTGTGCACACAGGGAGCCTTGAAAAATGAAATAAACCCGTGTCAGACCCACGCGGCTCGGTGTGTTCTGACATAAATAAATAATAATAAAACAGCTGCCCCCCCCAAAAAACAGGATGATTGGAAATGGAGAACGGAGGATCCACAAAGAAAAAGTATGTTCTTTTTTCTCTATAAAGGAGAAAGTAAGCCAAGGAGATATTTTTGGAATTGAAAGTTTGGGGCTTTTTTTTTTTTTTTTTTTAGGAAAGTAAAGACCTGCTATGGTGGTGTTTTCTTTTCTTTTTGAATTTCCCACAAGAGGAGAGGGAATTAATAATACATCTGCAAAGAAATTTCGGAGAAGAAAAGTTGACCGCGGCAGAATGAGGCATTGATTGGGGGAGAGAAACCAGCAGAGAGCACAGTTGGATTTGTGCCTATGTTGACTAAAATTGATGGATAATTGCAGTTGGATTTTTCTTCATCAACCTCCCCCCACACCTTTTTTTTTTTTCTTTCTTCTTTTTGGTGTCAAGATCATGCGTTTTCGCTTGTTCTTAACCACCTGGATTTCCATCTGGATGTTGCTGTGACCTGTCTGAAATACAGTGAGTGATTCTTATTTTCTTTTTTTATTGATGGAGAAAATACCCATTAATTTAGCTTTCCTCGTTCCTTGATTCCTGCACCCCTTCGGTGGGATTCTTAAAGACCTGGCTGTTGGGGGCCAGAAAATAGGGAGAGGGTGACCCAGGCTTCTCTTCCATCAGGTTGTGCTCACCAATAAGCCGGTTTGCTATAATGATGTAGGTTGTCTGCATCCTGGGCAAATGCCTTTGCAAATGTGTACCAGGAAAAAAAATAAATCTCCCCAAGAAAGCCGCTGCAGTGTGGGGTGCCTGTGCTGTTTGATTGACACTCTGGAATGCGTTTAAGTTGCATGGCAGCCTTGGAGTTAGATGCACAAATGTTTAGCCATTGGAAATCGAAGGGACCAATTTAAATTTCATTATCCAACCTGACATTGCAGATCAACAGAATGTATTAACACAAAAATATGATAATAAACCAAGCAGATGAAGGATGGCTTGTGGAGGGTGGGTGGGTGGAGGGAGGGAGAGTGGGCACGGGGGAGGAAGTGGGGGAGAGAGGTGGCTGCACTTTCCCCCATCTCCTTGCATACACATGCTCAAATGTGGCCTTCAGATTACCTAGGTTCTCCCCTGTGCTAAGAATGGGAAGGAGGACCCACTTCTTTTCGACCCCACCCCCTTCAAACTAACCACTTCTTTGGATAACAGAAAGGCTGTCCAGAGATTGAAGGTGGCTTGGGCGGTTGACTTGGGTTTTGCCAGAAATCTTCCCAACATCACCAAGACAGGACTCTTGAGAAAAAGGCAGAAATCTGGTGTCCTGTGGTAACTTAGATAAGGAGCTAAAGAAAAGGTCTGTGTATTAAGCACCAGTGTTTCTCATGTGCCAGCTTTGTCTTGGGAGAGAGAGGCCAATAAAGATCAATAAGAGAAGGTTGAAAATGCTCAGGGAGCCTGGGGGGCCTGTAGGATCACCCCTCTTTCCATCTCCTTCCTCCCCCATCACTTCCAGGGCCATGGAGCTGGCTTTTTTTTTTTTTTTTTTTTTTTCTTTTAACAGAACTCTCCCTCTTCATCCTTCGATATTCCTCTCTGGGGCCTTCTATCAGAATCATAGACTCATATAACTTTAGAGCCAGAAGACTCCTCAGAGATCTAATGCCAATAAAAAAAGGAAACTGAGGCCTAGAGAAGCTATAACTCTGCTTAATGGCCAAACCTTAGGAGACAGGTAACTCACAAGCCTTTAAACAGCAGACAAAAGTCAGTCTGGGATCCAAGCTGGACAAGAATCAACCCTATATAGCGTGGCTACTTCTGTCCCCATGGCTGCCATTTTTACCTAGAAGGGTCAAGGAAGGAACCTGTCCTGAAAGCTTGACATAAACTCTGACCACTCTGGACCTTAGGAGTAGCCCATCTACAGTATTCATATCCTTTCTAATACTTTTTTTTTTAATAGCAGAGCTCAGATAATCCTAGTTTTAATACTACTAAAAATATTTTTAAAAAAGATCCCCAACTCTGGTATATCCCGAAGGAGATAAGAGGCCGAAATCTCCTGGATCCCTCCTTGGTGCTGGGCACATTTAACCTGGTGAGTGGTGGTCCCTGGAGAGTCATTAAGAACCGTGGAGTTAGATTTATATTAGGGAGGTGATAATAGAAACCAGAAACACCCTTGCTAAAAGCCTCGGAGTCTGTTTTTACGCTCACATCATCTATTCTTATCCTTTTCATTACTCCTTAACTAAACTAGCCTACAGCTGAGCACTTCTTTAATTTATTTTTCTGGCCACATGTTTCCTGTTGGGACACAGATCAGGCAATACATTTATCAACCTATGAAAATAATCATGCAGGATTTTTTTTTTCTCCCCTGAGCTCCTTGTAGCCTTCTGCATATCTTAGAATTCCTTGCAGGTTGTTTGTTTGTTTGCTTTTTTATTTTGTTTTTTACATGACCACAGTTAAGTCACTGCTTGCGATAATAGATTGATTCAAGTTATCTCAAGTTCCTGTTACGTTGCAACTTAGCACAAGTGACAAAAGAGGGGGGAAAAGTACTTTGTTTTTACTGCTTAGCTCTGGACATCATGTGGGAAACCCCCCAGCCTTGCAGTCAGCCTGGCTTCTGTTAATCCGTGGAGATCTGTCTCTCTTTCTTTCTTTTTTCTTTTTTTTTTTCCTTTTTGAATTCAAAATGTCTTCACTGCTACTCCAGTTAGACCTGAAAGTACATTCCTCTCCTAAACATTGTCAGCTCCTCTCGGTACCCTCCACACTTGCACACATGCAAACTTTTCTGAGAAAAAGAAGGAAGAAGGGAAGGGGGTGGGGGTGGGGGATAGAGAGAGAAGGAGAGAGAGAAAGAGAGTAGAGATATGTTTAAAGTTGTGGGCTGAAATGTGTCCTCCCACTCACCTCCATTTAAACATGTTCTTCAGATCTAGAGATGATGGAGCATCTAAGGATGGCATCATTTTTCATGCTGGTGAATCACTTCCACTACAGTTAGGGATGCATTGCCCAGCTTGGGGTTTAGCTCCTTTTGTTTGTCATTCAGGGTTGGCCCGATATTCTAAGCAACTTGCTCATGGACTGCTGAAAGAATTTTGACCATGCAAGAGCAGGAAAGTTACCTCATTTCAGCTTATTTCAGGGCCAAGGTTGGTGCCCTTTGAGTGACATTTGTGAGTAGGTAGTTGAATACTCAGATTCTGCGGAGGGCCATAGGCCCAGAAAGCTGCTGGGTTTTCCAAGTTCTGAAGTTACTTTTTCTTTTTTTTTTTTTTAAGATTTTATTTATTTGAGAGAGAACGAGAGAGAGAGCGAGCACATGAGAGGGGGGAGGGTCAGAGGGAGAAGCAGGCTCCCTGCTCAGCAGGGAGCAGGGAGCCCGATGCGGGACTTGATCCCGGGACTCCAGGATCATGACCTGAGCTAAAGGCAGTCGTTTAACCAACTGAGCCACCCAGGCGCCCCTTAAGTTACTTTTTCAAGTATCTTCCCACTCTGATTTAATTGCTGTGCCCTTTGGGCAATAACTTTAATTTCTCTGACCCTCAATCTTCTCATCTGTATAATGGGAATGGTAATGTCAACAAATTAGAATGGTTTTGTGAATTAAAAGTAATGTTATGCAAAGCCCCAGGCATAATAGGCCCTCTAAGGAGGCCTGTTTGTTATGATTGTTCTTGGATTAATTTGGATTAACTTCCTGGGAATTAATACAGGCTGGCTGAGCATTTTACCAGTTCTAGTGGCTACGCTCAAGAACTAGGGAATGTGCAACTGACTTCACGGGAGTTGCCAGATTCTTCTTTTGATGTCTTATCAGGACAGATTGGCTGCAAGATATCATTTTAGATAGGAAATACTGCTTCCAGCCAGAAGCCGAAAAATCAAGATTTTCTCCTTAAAGTATAGAAACGTAAATCTCAGCAAAAATAACACTTGAGAGAGATTTTGGGGAAAAATAATGCTATTGTATGTACTATGGGTCGAAAAGTTGCATATGATAGCTCTTATATATTAAATGTATAATTTTAGCTGTCTGTTACAGTGTCTGGCTCTGGAATGCTCAAAATAGAGGCAGATTTCTAGGTAGTTATATAATTTAAAGTAGATAGTGTAAAATTCCGTTACTAATATTAAGGCCCCCAAGTTCACAATTTGGATGCATAGGCTTCCTAGATATAAGGAATCCTATGTTTGTTAAACCTCTTTTGTGATAGGATAAAGGCCTGATAGAGTCTATGAAATCAAGATTTCATGTAGACATACTTGTCTTATAGTTTGCATGTGCTAATCTCCCAACACCAACTTGCCAGGGGTTTTCTGAGGCAGCCGGTCATGGTCATTGCTCCTAATTTCATTGTCTACAACAGCAACCCTGTGTTCTGTCCATTTCCTCAATATGTTTCCGGAGACCTGTTCTCCCTTAGAGGGAAAAAGAATCCTACTGTTTTAATTATTGTTATTCTTGATATCATATCTGTGGATGATAACAAGACAGGCTGAGGGATTGCCCATTGGAATTTTATACTGTGGCTTTTCAGTTAGGAAAACAATTTGAAATCTGTGTTCATTTTTGGAAAAGCATTCTAAAGCTAATCATTTTCACTGATCTTAAGATGAGATGGAAATCATCTATGGAAGTTCTTACCATTTCATAGATTTTACTTTTTTGTGTGCTCCTTAAAGGTGACTAAGAAATTTGGTAAACTTGGACACCGGCACCATAAGTGAATATGAATATTCAGCTTTCCACTGTGTCACGTGTGTTACATGCACTATTTAACCTCTCTGAGTCTGTTTGCTCATCTGTAAAATAGGGGCGATAACAACCAGATAGAACTGAGTGCCATGAGGATGAAATCAGATTGCATTATGTTATGCACGGTAGGCATTCAATACATGCACATTTAAATTGAGCATCTATGATTTTAGTTCAAGTAATGCGTAATTTGCAAATAAAAAATAAACTGATATGGTCTGGTTAAAGGAAGCAGTTTATCTAAATTCATGTTGGTATAGATTTTAAAAAGGAGAAATGTATTAATGAGGTTGGAGTAATTAGGTACAATCACTTTTGGTAAGATCCTATACTTTTTTTTTTTTTTAGTTTTTAATTTAATCACCAGGTGCTCATCATGACAAGGGCCCTCCTTAATCTGGATCACCTATTTCACCCATCCCCCCACCCCAACCCCCCTCTGGTAATCATCAGTTTGTTCTCTATATTTAAGAGTCTGTTTCTTGGTCTATCTCTCTTTCTCCCCCCACCCCTTTTGCTCATTTGTTATGTTTTGGTAAGATCCTACACTTTAAAAACATATTTGGATATACTTTCGTGAATGCTATTCCTTCAGGAAAGATTGAAACATGCTTTGTGAATTGTGGAAAATATACTCTGTGTCTGTGTAAACTTTGTTTAGATTACTTTATAATACAAATATAAAAAATTAATGATTTATAAATGGTGTTTTGGAAGACTCTCCAAAGGGATCAAGAGTCTCTTGCATCTTACTTTTCTTCAAAATGATTTCTCTGGAGAAATGTAAATTTGACAGTTGAAATTTGGTTGGGCAAATCTTGTGGCTGAGACAGTGTGCTTGTCACACTCTCTGATGGCAAGGATTTTATTTGTTCTCTGGCAGGTTCTCAGCACCTCAGAAGAGTTTTTGACAGTGTGCATGCAGTAAATATTCTTTGAATGACTAATTGAATTTAGTTTGAGACATCCCCTCCAAAAAACTCAAATGCACGTATATCTGCGTGTTTGCACCTTCCTGCAGGAACACAAATACATGTAAGAAACGTGGCTTTCAGGAATCTGTAGAGGTTCGATGAGAAATACCAATCAATGGGTGTACTGACGTGTGTGTGTGTGTGTGTGTGTGTGTGTGTGTGCAGATATTAAGCCCTTATTGAGTGGCTTCCTTATGTTGCAAAGGCTGAGGTCTGAAAGTTAGGTGCTACAGTGTTTTTTTCCTACTCGATGTTGCCAGTAACACACTGTAACAATTTGTATAAGTCATTTTACCTCTCTTAGGTCAGGCTTATATTCTCCTCTATTAAATAAAGGTGAAAACTAAGATGCCTTCAAGCTAAGATTTTAGGATTCCGAATTTATAATTGACTACCTAGGGATTCAGGATTCCTAGGAACTGAAAATATTAATCCCTGATCTCAGGATACTAGTTGTTAAAATGTGGAGTATAGTATTCTGGGAGAAAAGCAGAATCACTGTTACAATGGCAGATATGTAGGGTAAAAAGGGGAAGGAAATCTCTAGTGTGTGTAGGGGAAATATAAAGCGATTTGAAATAGAGAAACATTGCATTCTAAGTTTGTTTCACACCTGTTAGCTGGTGGATCCTAAGTAGCAATTAACCTAGCAATGTCTCTGTTTCCTCAACTATAAAAATGGAAATAATTTTTTATGCAGTTATTTTGGAAGCACTGAAATGTCTACATGTTTGGCACATGATCAGTATACAATAAATGCTAGCTCACTTTCTTTTCATTAAAATCCTTGGTTATTTTTCACAGATGTGGGAACATTTAACTGAAAGTCTTGTGAGTGTTTTGCTTTATATTTATACTGAGTATGTAAATGAATTTTTTGCCAACTTTACTATCAAAGTTGGCAATATTATTTTTGATAATGTTTTCCAGTGTCAATCATATTTATAATGAAGTCTAAAAGGATGAAAAACTTGTGTTAGATTAATTAACTTATTTCAACTTTGGCATGAGCTGATGGCAGATATCTATGCTTATGGAAGCTTTTAACACTTAAGGAAGTTGTGGGTATAATTTCTTAATAGCAGTAGTAACTACCATTTATTTATTGAGCATTTGGTATGCACCAGGCACTATGTCAAAATTATGTATTTTTCTGCTTAATTCTCACCTAGGGAACTGAAACAAAAAGAGCCTAAGTAATTTGTCCAAGGTCATATAGCAACTAATCAGTGGACCTAGAAGTAGAAGCTACATTTCTTCTGACTTTAGAACCTGAGATGAGAATCAGTAAATTCAAACTTTTTCACTTGGTAACAAATAAACACTCCAGTTCACCATCATCTAGCCTAGTACTCAGTCTGAATATTTTAATTGAGACTGAGATGGCTACAGTCTCCCCTTTCCCTATTTCTTGGAACAAAAGTTATACTGAGATGCTTAGGTCACATGTACGTTGCATATCTTTGTCAGTCTTCAACTATATCCAAGTGTGCCCCTAAGTGAGAAAGGGACAACTAAGAAACACTGGGGGAAAATCGCGCTAACTCACTCAACATACTAGCAGAAAAGCTTTACAAAATGTTGTGAGATCATCTGGAAATTCAAAGTTGTATGAGAAATAAGGTCAACGCTAATAGTGTTTGGTGTTTATTAGTTACAATGTCATATGAACCAGAGGCGCTCCTAATGGTGGGCACCTAATGCCTGATCTCGGGTCTCATCACGGTTAATCTGTCTGCAGCACTCGATACCAGTATGGCCTCTGGCTTTCTGAAACCCTTCCAGAGGATTAAGGTGCTGCTCACCGTCCCTTCCTTTATTAATTTCACTTCCTCCTCCTCCAGTCCTCCTGTTCACTCCTTAAATGTTGAAGGCATCCCCCTTTGAATTTATTCTATTCTCTCTCTCTGCATTCTTAAGACATGTCAACTGGGCTTATTTTGAGAGATGACACTGAAATCCTTGGCCTCAACCACCCTGTGGCTAGTAAATCTCCATTGCCAGAAAGCTCCTACTCACATATCTGGGTCTCCTGTGGACCTTACAAACTTAATATGCCAACTGTAACTGATTATTTGCCCCCCAGAAGCCTATATATTTTCAGTTTCAAATGATATCCATATCTCTTTCACTTCCCTCATATCCCGTGACTCATCAAATCACTCATCAATCTATTCTCTGTCTTAAACTCAGTTCAGATTCCATTGTTTCTCTCCTAGATGTCTTCTGATGATGCCAACTTTTCTCCAGTGTAGTCCATTATTCATTCTTCCTTTAAAAGGATTATCCTAAGAAATAAAGCTGGACATCCCCTTCTAGATTCTATAAATGCATTTATAGAATAAAATCAAAATTCTACTTTTGATAATACAATCTGGCCAGCCTATTCATGCCTCTCTTGTCCACCTGCCATACTGAATATTTTATTCCTCTAGAGATACTCTAGGCTAGTTTTGGCTCACACTGTGAGACCTAATCCATGTTTCTAGGATATACCCATACTTCAAGTCTCAGAGCAAGTTACTGCCTCTGGAAAAACGTTTCCCAGCTTCCCTAGGCCCACTGAGTTCCCCTTCTCTTCTTTACATCAGCATTTTGTTAATAGATCTGTATTAGCTTTTTTTTTTTGAAGATTTTATTTATTTATTTATTTATTTACTTATTTGAGAAAGAGAGAGAGAGAGCATGAGTGGGGTGAGGGACAGAGGGAGAAGCAGACTCCCCGCTGAGCAGGAAGCCCGATGCAAGGCTAGATCCCAGGACTCAGGGATCATGACCCAAGCCAAAGGCAGATGCTTAACGACTGAGCCACCCAGGTGCCCCAATAGCTTTTATCACTGTTATAACAACTGTTTACTTGGCTAAAACCCACTAGGTGGTGACTTTTTTTTAAGTTATGGACCTCATCTTAACTCGTCATATCCCATATCTAACTAACGTATTGCACAGGAGTTCTCAGTTTGGTAGTGCCAATAACTATGTGGACTGATCTAACACATCTTTAAGGTGAAAAGT
Source organism: Phoca vitulina (assembly GCF_004348235.1). Lineage (NCBI taxonomy): Eukaryota > Metazoa > Chordata > Mammalia > Carnivora > Phocidae > Phoca > Phoca vitulina. The sequence goes on along the minus strand of NW_022589719.1, from coordinate 18,353,579 downwards.
TTCCTTTAATTTGGTTGATGGTGTAAGGCCATTATTTTCCAATATTTTCACCATTAGGATACTTTTTTTTTTTTTTTCCTTTTTAGGGACCCAACGTTTCAGAACTACTTTGACCAATAAATACCTTGCAATTTGTTTCTCCATTTTTCCTAATTGAAACATATACTTGCCAATCACCACTCTCTAAATAACCCACATAAACACTTTTGCCATGACCTGATATAAACTGAACTAAAAGAAAAGGAGTTTTAATTACAGTATGCAATTGAGTACAGGCATGATTTTGAATCAGCTTTTTGAAATATTGGTAATAGCTGTCTTTGAGGATACCAGTTTTGAAAATAGTTCTATAAATATATTTTAGCATGAATTTTAGGCTCTAATTTGTAGCTGCTAATCGTAGGCTCACTGCAGGCTTTGCAATGCAGACTCCTGGATGGCATTGTTCACAAAGAATATTACTGACAAAAAGGAAGGTGCGCCTTGAAGCTAGACACCACACAAGCTGCAGGGTTACATGAAGTGGGCCTTTTTACTCATGAATGACTATTGGAAAGAGACTATGCCTTTTAATTTTGAATATTGCCCAAAAAAGGACTCATGCAGTGGAAGAATAAAAAAGATGGTCTCTTTAGTAAAAATGCCTGGATTGAAAAATTTGGTGAGTTGTAGTCACTTTTTACAACATGTGGACAGCTGATTTTATGGAGCCTGGTTCATCTCAGGAGATGCTTTGGCATCATGCTTCATGGTCACTGCCTCCTTTCTCTCATAAGAAACAGCAGAAGACACTGGATTAGATTTTTTTTTTTTTTTAAATGTTAAATGGTAAGACATTAATTATGGTTTTATTTTATTCTTCAATCTTTGAATGTAAATAAATGGCTTGAATATGTTGAATTAGAACATTTCCTTTACCTTTAGTCTTTTTTGTTTTGTTTTGTTTTTCTTCTAGTCTTAGTTTCTGCCCCCACCCCAGTTTAGAGCTTACTATTGTTAATCTCTAATAATAGTAAATAAGAGAGAATTAATTGTAGTGCTTCGCAGTGCTTTTTAAATCTAGCTATCCCTTTGAATCCTCTCAACATTTTGGTCCCAGAATTTCCAAAGCAATATTCTCTATTAACTACACCCTTTGTGATAAAGTATCAGGTTCTGGTGTATGTGGTGGGGGGGAGGTGGAGTGATGTGCAAGGAAAGGTTTCTTTAGAGGATCAAGTGCTGTATTTGGCCTCTGGTTCTTGCCAGATTATAAACTGCTGAGACAACAGTTTTCTTGGAGGGGTCCATTTGTTTGTTTTATCCAATTTTGGCCAAGTCACTGTCTGGAAAGTGGGAGAATTTAGCCATTTCATTGTATTTCCTTATTTGTTGTTAAGGTGGATATCTGGGATGGCGATGGGTTTCTCAGATTAAAAAACAGTAAGGTCTTTTTCTTATGACTAATACTGTCCTCTCATTATTAAAATCGTCTGTTATTGTGATGTGGCCCTGCCTTGGAACAAGTTGATTGATTGATTTGTGATGTTTTAATACATAGCCTGTTGTTGATACAGCTGATCCTTTTATAGGGTTTTTGAGTCTAAGAAACGTAGTACTATTCTCAGGACAATAGACAGATTTTCTTGAACCAATGATTTGATGGTAAGAACTTGAGTAACTAAGTATGGGGAGGGAGGTGGTTAAAAAAGGTGCATGGCATTTGAAAATGTAGACATGAATGGTTTAAAATGAAATGATTTACAATGGAAAGGTTTACAGCTGAATCTGAGCCAGATCTCAGATTGTGCTGATTTTACAACCTCAGGTGAAAAGGAGGTGGGTGGGTGGGACGAGGGAAGGGAGAGGAAGCCGGAGAGATTGATTGAGATTACTCTGATCCTGGCTGTTCTGATCTGAGCAGAGAGAATGCTGAGAGTTTAGTTAGCTGATCTCTGGACAGACTCACCTGGACAGGGACCAGGGCATGTGTGTGGGTGAATGAATTCAAATGCATGATGGGAACTAAGCCAGGGGACTCTGCTTTCCTCGAACTGGAAAGGCAGAACGTCAGAAGCCTCCCTAAAAGAGTTAACATCTACACAGTGGTGTTCAGGAAGGCAAGAATGGAACTATGAAGGCTTTCTCTGTATTGTTTGAACGTTGCCATGGCGATAGTCTCCAGCAGAAGTTACATGTTTTTCAGTTCCCCAAAGCAGCAAACAGCCTTTCCTCTCCTCATCCTCCCTTCATCCCTCCCTATCTCCTCCATCCTTGGTCCTTATCTCCTCCACCTTTCCCTCCTCCCGCCCGTCCTTTCTTTTGTTCTCACTTTCTCAACTGTTCTCCATTAACAGCAAAAATATTCCAACTCCACGAGGTCGCTTTTAGGCAGAAAGGGAGTCAGACATACAGCCTTCTATCCGGGTTTCTGTTTTCCCCCGTCTGTTTACGCATTAAAGACCTAATTAGACGGAAGCTGTGGATGGAAGCAGGGTTGGGGCTTTCCCTGTTGGTAGGACATAGAACATATTATAATGGTTGGTGTTGTGGTGATATGTTAATTGGATCGCTCCAGGCAAGTGCAGAGCAGCAGTCTCTGACAATTAGAAAGAACAATGACTTTACTATGAAGGAGCCCACTCTCTTAACCAGTGGGAGGATTAGCATGCATTGCAGGTCTCTGGAAGGTTCCTGTAGACCCCAGGAGAGATCTGCAGTTGGAAATGCCTCCTGTCTCTTTAAAGCCAGGCTGCTCCCTCTCCTTTAGCTTCTTTTACTGCCAAAGAAAGAGAAGTGGGGGGAATGGTGAGAGATCTGGTTTCCTGGGTGGTGGGGGACCCTGTCGCCTGCAGACCTGGGCCGTAGGATATACTGCAGGGATGTGAGGAAGAAATCCTTGCCTGCTTAATGCACGTGGCCAGTGAATTGTGAAATGGGTCTCATTAGAGCCTTTCATATCCCGGCATGTGCCAAAGTGCTTTGCCGGCACAGCGCCATCACTTCAGGTCCATCCCTGCTGCAGCCAAGAAGGGACAGAGGCTCTGTCTGTGTTAAAGGCTCCAGTCCCATCGCTCTCTGTCTACTGTTCATTGTAAGGCGCCTCTGGGCCTCTCCGTCTGGCCAGGGATGAGGCGCAACACATCCCGTAGGTGTTTGCAGAGAGGAAATATGAAGGATTTGAGCCCCACGGATTGGTTTGAGGCTGCAGTGCTGACTGGCGCCCAGAAGTTCCCTCTCTTTTCTCCAGGGATGGCATCAAAGCTGTTTGATAGGCTTTCCTGCAAATACACCCCGATGCCCACCTGAAACAGAAGATGGGTAGTTCAGAGCCAAATAAGTTATCAGAGCCCTTTGTGTTATTGCATACAGAGGTACTTTCCTTTTTCTCAGATTCATCTACTAGAGGTTTTAGAATCAAATTTTATCTCCCAATGCATAGCCCCATCCGTAGCCCTCAGAGCTGCCATATGCTGAGTGCTAACTAAGTGTCAGTCAGTCTGAATATCTCTTATCTAGAACATCTGATGATTCTACAAGGTGGTTGATATAAAAGCATAGATGTGGGAAGCCAAATCAAATTGAGCCCTCTTACTTCTTAGATCTGGGACTTTCGGTAATTTACTCTTTTGAAACTCAACTTTCTCATCTGCAACATGGGAATAAATATAGTACAGACTTGTGAATTATACTTGAAATAATGTATGCCAAACTTGAAGCAGAACATTTGCAATGAGAAACATTCAAGCCATTATTTGTGAAAATATGAGAGTTACTTTTACATAACAATATTATGAAATAGTCATAAGGCACACGCCTCAGGCAGAACAATATTAAAAATAATTAAGGGCAGATTGTTTAATGAAAAAGGAAAAGTAGTTTTTGAAGATGAGGTTCTGAATTTGAAATGGTGAAGTTTCTGATATTTTTGGTATAACTCAGTTTGGAAAGCAGAATAGATAGAAGGATTGAAATAAACTTCTGTTGCATTCATTCTGGATAGATGATTTTCATCCATCCATATTAGGATTCTTTTGTTTGTTTTTGTGGGATTGATCTCTTGGGCTTTGTGTCAGTTATGATGCCTTAGATGGGAAATAAGAAGAAATAATGCTAGCTAAGTTAAGCAAAAATAAGAGTATTTATTGGCATATACAATTGAAAAGTCCTACAGTACATCGAGTTCAGGTATGGTTTGATCCAGATACTAATAATGTCATAGGGACTCCTGGTCTATTTTCTCTGTAATTCTCATAGCTCAGCCTTCTTCCATGGGCCATTTTCACCCTTAGAGCATTGTTTTGCATTCCCTAACTCATCCACCAAAGAAAGATTCACACTTTGGTTGCACAATTTCCTTAAGACAACCTGAGATCTAAGCTGACTGGACTAGCTTAGGTTATATGCCCACTCATTGACCCATCACTGGCTTCAAGGGAATGGAGCTGACAGTCAAATACATATGCAAATGGAATTCAGAAGCTATCAAGAGACAAGGGGAATTAGATGCTAGAGAGATAATCACAGATAAATACCATAGGTCCAACGGTGGAGAGTGGGAAGAATGAGTTGTTATATTTCACATTGTAACTTGCCATAAGGGTTAATTTTGTTCATACTTCTCTGTGATACTACATTGTATTTGGTATCGCAGTTTTAATAACGACCTAAGGAGTTTTGTTCTTCCTGAAAATCATCTGGCTGTAGCTATCAGTTTTTCAGAGGAACAACTTCATCTGCCTTCATGCTATTTTTGCATTACTCCTTTCATGTGTTAGGAACAGGTTCTTGGGTTTGAATGGGAGTTTACATGCTTTCCTGAAAGTGTGGAAACAAAAGCAAAAACAAAAGAATCCTCTTCAGGCAATAGCAAGTCATTGGTAGAGGTTCTTTAAACTGCTTCAAACACCCATGATCCTGGTCATCTGCACCAGCCAAGGCAGTGCTTCTAACCAGCTTTGATTTCATCTAATTTGTCACTACAAAGAGCTCAGTAGTGACATAGTCCATCCCTGAACTCTCCATTCTGCCTACCCAAAAATAGTAATCCAGGTAACGTGGCACAATGTCCTTTGCTCCTTAATAGCAAGGAGAAGAAATGCTGATCTGGGCTTTCGATACAAATATTTGTTAATACCATCTATTCAAAGCATATGATGGCTCATCAAGTTCAAGGACTGGGAACTATCTCTTTTGTAGTCTTCACTCTGTGTGTACTGTATTGTACATACTGTGAACACTTTATTCATACTTACATAGTGGCATGCTCTGAATTGAGAATCCAAGCAAGTCTAAATGATTCTCATAAGAGCTGTTGGAGAGCAGAGTGCTGGTAGAGTACGTTGTGCCTAGAAATTTACAACAGTGAAGGGGCGCCTGGGTGGCTCAGTCGGTTGAGTGTCTGCCTTCAGCTCAGGTCATGAACCAGGGTCCTGGGATTGAGTCCCGCATCGGGCTCTCTGCTCAGCGGGGAGCCTGCTTCTCCTCTGCCTGCCTCTCTCTCTCTGGCAAATAAATAAAATCTTAAAAAAAAAAAAAAAAAAAAAAAATTACGGCAGTGAAGAAGATACCAGTTTATTGACCGCCATTTATATGGTAGAAATTGTAGTGGGTTATTTTCACATTTTATCTCATTGTATCCTTAACAAAATCACAATAATAATAATATTAATAATAATAACAATACAAAAATGCCAATAAAGGTGACATTTATTGACCTATTGCTATGTATAGGCACTGTTCCAAATGCTTCACCTTTGTAATGCCATGGAATCCATAAGTAAATAAGTATTTTTTTTTTTTTTTTTTAGATATGAGTAAAGAGAAGTTTGGATAGGTTCAGTTGACATACCTATGTCACAGAGCTAATAAATGACAGCTCCACTTTGAAATTCTGGTCAGCCCTGCCAAGCCACGACTCTGGATTTTTGAAAGTAAAACTTTTCCTGCACCTTTTGTTTTAAATATATCAACCATTTGAGATCACCTCAAGTAAACCACATGGGTGTTTTAGGAGGCCTTGTTGTTTGTCTGATGTTGGGAAGAGTGAGGAAACATTTCCTACCCCAGTGGTCCCTGGCAACTTTGAATATCTCAACAGATGCTAGCGGTTGGCGGGCCTTCTTCCTGAAGATGGGATGATACCACTAGTCACGTAGCTAGCTGCGTACGGCCATGGTACGTATTTCTTGTCTCATTTGTAACCATCAGAAGACATCCTCCTCCATATGTAGAAAGGGGAGATTGGGCCCTTTCCTCCAGAGTCCCTAAGACTCTTGACTCTCTCAGACCAGCATGGTAGGTGGGAGACGCTGAAGGGGAGAGAGCTCTGGGACACTGTTTTTGCTGCCTGTCCCAAGGAGCTGCTAAACAAAATTGCCGTCCTCAGCTTATCCAGGCATTGGGCCAGTTAGGAGGAAGTGCCCCAAACCAGTTTCCTTACTCATTCCTCTATCACACTTTATTCTGCTGATGAGACCGACACTACAACAGCGTAGAAAGCAGACACACACACTGCAGGTGCAGGATTTACGGACACAAACCCTTGCACACACACATAAACACACATGCACATAATCCCCACCAGTTTATCTTCACGTTCTGAATTCCCACCTGACTCCTGAGAGGCCTCTTGGAGCCATGTGCCATTCATCTTTCTCTATGATTCAAGGGAGGAGAGAAAGAACGACCTACAGGGCAGTAAGCTGTGGCTTCAGGGCATGGTTGGACATCTGAGAATTATTCTCCTTGTTTCCTACTGTATGTTTGACCCGCTATCTGCTGTTTAAAGAATATGAAGTGACTTTAATATCAGTTGTGGCTTCTTATCCCCAAATCGAATACTTTTTAAAAACAAACAGAAGAGGCTTGGTGCTTTTCGCTATTTTATGATGTCTGAACACTCCTTTCTGTCCCTTGGGGCTGGCGAGACAGAGTGGTACTTGCCTCATGTTGTCTCTAGAATATGCCCCTTTCCAACCCTAACTCAGGCTTTTAGCACTTCTCAGTGCCAGATAACTATAATCATGCCCTGATTTGCCCTTCTCCTCCCCATCCACCTTTATCACCAGTTATTTATCTTCTGAAGACATTGCTGTTCTCTTCCTAGCAAACCCTCACTTGTAAAATAAATGCCAGACCCCGAAATCTGGAGCTGTTCCAGAGGGCCTCTCTCTCTCTCTCTCAGCTCTTCTTTCAATTTCAGTGTGTATTTCTTAGCTATACCATATTGTTTTCATTTCCTATTTACTGCTTTGTACAGGCGATTGCTCTGTGTGCCTATTATTTGTTTCCCCACCTAGAGTGAAGGCTTCCTGAGGTCAGCCCCTTGACTTGCACCTCTGTGTCCTTGCCTCCATGCCTTACATAGGAGGAGATACTCAATGCATCTTCATATTAGAAAAAATCTGCTTCATAAGCTTCCAACTGCTGATCTTAAAAAAAAAAGTATTGCTTTGTTTTTCATTAGTTTCTCATTATTTTTCCTAATAGATGGCCTCATAGACTCTACTTGGGGCTAGGCAACCTTCTCTATTAGGGGCACCCACCTCGCAGCATATCATCTTTGCAATAACAAGGGCTCTGTTTGAGTTTCCTGTAGGATCCCTTAAGAAAGCTGATATTCAGAGAGTAGTAATTCAGAGCTCTAGGTTTCCCACGGCTGTTTGCTTAGCAGGGATGTGGAGCTCCCTAGTCAAAGCAATATGCTTCTGTGGGCAAAGGCGTGCTTATCTTCTTCAGAGGGCTACCTTGCTTCTGTTTTTCCATAGTGCTGACATGGCAGATGGATTTCCCAAGGGGCATGTTCATGTGTACAAGATGTTTCTTTTTCCAACTTCCTGTTCTGTGACAGTTACAAGAGCATAATGAAGTTGCAACTCTTAATGTTTTAAATCTCCTGCCTGTGTTTGCATATTATTCAAATATGTAGCATTGTTTCCTGAAGCTAATCCACAAAATGGGAAGGTGTCATGAGGAAGTTTGCAACAACAAATAGGGGGAAAGGAGCAAAATGCCATTGAGTTTCTCACAGAAGTAAATTTATATGATTCAAAAAGCTGATCTTTATCTTTTTTCCTTTGTCATTTTGTTAGGGTCAAAATGTCCTTTTTTTTTTTTTTAAGTTGAATGTTTATGATATATATATGCTGTTTAAAATTTTTTCTCCTAATGTCGTTACTTGGCAAGATAAGTGTTTTTTGAGTACTCATATGTTTATAACACATGACCTCCATGTCTGTCATTAACTTCAATGGTTCAATAGGCTAGGACACTGCAATAAGATACAAACACTAGAGTACTGGGAAAAACTTTGCACAGGTGGTTGTGGGTAAAATAGAAAACGTGAGTCCATATCACTGTAGCATTTTGATAATGGCTCTTTCCCACTGCTGAATGCCATTGTCAACTGTAACTGGCTAGTGCTGATTCTGCTACTTGCTACTTTCTGGCCATAGGACTCTAAGCAGGTTATCTTCCCTCTCTAAGGCTTTTGTATCTGGAAAATGAAGACTTTTGATTTAGATGCTCTGCAGTGTTCCTTTTAGCTCTCTCTTTCTGAAGTCGAAGACATTTCACAGACTATTTGCAGGGTTCAGGACTGTATTTGCCAGAGAGTGGAAATGCATTTTCCTTGTTCTCCTTCTCAGTTATTCCCGATGGCTTATTTCCTTTCTGCACATCTTGCCCTCCTCTGGCTTTTTTTTTTTCTTTTTTCATCACACTTGTCAAATATATTTCTTTCCTCTTCTATCTATGTCTAGCCAAGTCTCCCACATCGGAGTTGCGTTTTGGTGTGTGTGTGTGGCTATTCTGCAGGGTAAACACTTCATTTCAGACTTGCTTCCACTAATTAACTACAAAATTAAGTAGGTGAATTCATTGATTCAGCACTTGGTTTGATGTTTATATTAACTCATTAAAAGGGAAGCCCTGGATGTGGCCAGAGGCTTGACGGGAATCTTTCCCTCCCCCTGAAATCTCCTTTGACTTCCCACACTAGATCGCTATCTTGCTGTTTCTCAGAAGTATGCATGCATCTGGGGAACAGCCAAATGACCGAAAACTGAGATGGGCAGGAATTCCATTCTTTGTGATGATAGAAACAATCTTTGCTTTTTCTTCTTCTCCCTGCCCTGCTCACTGGCCACTGCTTCAATTCTACTTCTGATATACCTGGTGAATTCCCTTTGGATGCCTACTGAGATTTCAGTGATATCTATTCCATGTCAGATGCCCCAGTGGCCACTGCCCCTTTGGCCCCAAGCCCATGAGGAAATTAGACCTTCACAGGGGTGGAAATCCTCACTTCATTTCCATCAGAAAGAACTTATGTAGGAAGCTTTAATAGGGTTCCACACCCCACATCAGAGCCATCAACTGGTTTTCAGGAAAAATATTGTCTTAAAATCTATTTTCATTTTTGTTTCCAGCAATCACATCCTGTTTCATTCTTCTTTGCCTTGTACGTAATAACCACAAGTGAATGACAGGAAGGGTGGCCATTTGTCAAAAAACTGTGCTTACCTTTTTTTTTTTTTTTTTACTTTTCCCCCATTTCTATAAGGATTCCTGTGGTTTTTCAAATCTCTATAAGTAGTATCTAGCTGGTAAAATATGTTTTATGATAAAATAGAGTGGAATGTGGTTTGTAATAGAGTAGCATCCATTGTAAAAAGAGGCTTTTCTTGGAGCCAATCCAAGAAGTTCAGTTACTTGTCTAAAGTAATTGGATTAAAAGAAACATGTACTAAATATATGTTTTCTGATTTTCTATACTTTCTGTACCTTGCACCCCTGTTAAGAATCCTGAAGTGTCATTGCCTTAAGACAGTTCATTTTATTTGTTCCATTTATTAAATTGTGTGCACTGATTGTTAGCATACATTGACCTTATCTCCCATTGAAGCATTGGTAGCAGCCTCTGTCAGTCTCTCCCAGCACCTCATACGCACCTCTACCATGGTCCTCATCACATCATTTAGTAATTGCATGTTTATTAAGTGTTTTCCCCACAGTATCCTGAGCTTTTTCTACATAGGGAGCCTGTCTTATTCTTCTTTGTGTATCTCTTTGATACATAGTAGGTATTCAATCAGTGTTGAAAGAAAATAAATGGAGTAGTGAACACTAAAAACTTGGAATTTGTTTAAAGCAAAATTTAATCCCTCTGATTATAATGCAATTTGAATTTAAGTAAACTTTCTTTTGCAAACTTCAGTATCATAGTGTTATGAATTACTATGTCAAATAGAACTACTAAATTCATTTTATACATTTGTGTTTTAAGACACTACTTTGGGTTTTAAAACATCAACACCTTTTTTTTTTTTTTACACATTGTTTTAAAATATGATTGAATGAGTATAATTCAAGGAATTAGTTAATGTTAATCAATTAGTTATTAATCTTTAGTTACTTAAGAGATTTTCTTTTTCTGGACACCTGGGTGGCTCTGTCGGTTAAGCTTCTGCCTTCTGCTCAGGTCAAGATCCCAGGGTCCTGGGATTGAGTTCCCCATCAGGCTCCCTGCTCAGCAGGAACCTGCTTCTCTCTCTGCCTGCCGCTCCCCCTGCTTGTGCTCTCTCTCTGACAAATAAATAAAATCTAAAAAAAAAAAAAAAAAGATTTTTTTAAATAGTCATTAAGCTCTCTATTTTATAGTGCCACCATAATATTTGCAAATTTATTCTGAAAAAGACAGACACAGAGAAGAAACCTAAGGTTGGCTTGTCTTATATGGACCAAATTGAATTGATGATTGTTAAGTCCTTTTTAACTTCCTATAGAATAAACATAAACACGAGAGTTTTTCCTAATACTATGCATTTAAATTTTAAAATTTTCTAATTTAATATTTGAAATCTTTATGTGTATGTGTGTATATGCATATATGTTTATATGCATATGTAAAAATATATACACACACATAAACAGATACACATACATATTTCTTGGTATATCATAACTTAGAAGTCCGGATTCTACTCCTAGTGTTCTTCTTTGTAACACATTGCAATGTAATAGCATTATACTGTCATTAAGATAACAAATAGAATGTGGGAGATAATAGCGTAATGAAGCGTTATTTTATGTTTATACAAGAATGGCATATTTTTCATTATAAAGGGGATCTACTTATGGTGGGAATTAAGTGTAATAGAATTGTTGCTCATTCAATAATTTGTACAAGAAATATTATTTCAAAATAACATTCCTTCAAAATCTAGATACTATTATTTTAACTGTTTCTAGCAAAGATCACAGCCCAACTAAAAAGTTAAAAGGAAAAAAAAAAAGTGTTAAAGAAATGTTCACATTGCTTTCCATTTGAGAACTTACTTGCTGCTAAATATTGGCTCCTAAGGTCTTTCTGCAGTTGGCTAGAATAACTGATTAAAGTAAAATAAAGTTTCACAAAGTAGCATTGGGGCTTTGGACAGTTTTGATACAATTGTATAATTGCGGACTCAAGAGAAATGTGTGCATTCCACAATGTAAGATCTGCGTCTAAGAGTAGGAAAGCTAGTATATACAGATTATCAATTTTTAATCAAGGAACTTGACTTTTCCCATACACAACTCCATTTAAAAGATAAATGATCATTCAGGAATCTTTTTTTCCCCTTTGAGGCAATAATGCATTTGGTGTCTTTGCAGTGACAGAAAAAGAAAATGAATCATAGGTTTACACTCTGTTCATGGAGTCTGACTAATTTAATTAACGGTTTTATGATAAGACTTGCTTTCCTCCAAGATGATTTTTGTTTGAGACTTTGAAGCAAATGAAGATGTTTCATTGAAATTGTGATTTCTACTAGCAACAGTTTTTTTTCTTCCTTCCTTCCTTCTTTTCTTTCTTTCTTTTTTTTTGGTTTCTTTTCCTTTCCTTTTCTTTTCTCTTCTTTTCTTTCTTTTTAAAGAGTTAAACAGATCCAGGAGCAATTGTTCTTTCTCTTTGGGTCTTATACACCTTAGAAATGTAATAAAAGCTAAAGGACTTTTCCCCTCCTCCCTCCATGCACACAATTTTTCAGTTATTTGAGGGAGAATCCCTTCTGTGGATCTTTGCTAAAGGAGAGCTTTTTCTTGAAATTGATTTATCTGCATCATCTGCAAGGCCAGAACCCATAGTCATCCTCATATATCTATTACACACTTTAATTTTTGAATCAGATATGGATGGATGTATCAAGGAAGGTTTGAGTCTATTATGTTCCCAGATGTTCATCTTCTCTTGTTTCATGAGTATATAAGATTGGATTCATAGTATTCTATACTTTGTGGATAAATTTCGTTATTGCTATTTGCTTGTTTTTGCGGTCATTGAGAAAAATGGCTAACTATAAAAGTAGCTCTTATGGAAATCTCAAAATATTTTTTCATTCTTGGTTCCATCTTTTCATGTCACTTCTACTTAATGAAAACCTTCAGCTTTCTGGAACTCCTAAGTATATCTGTATTTAGTTTATGTTCAGTTTGGAGGATGCTCATTATAATGTGCAGGAATGGACTGATGTATCATGCTAAGGTTTTTAATGATAGTTTTGTAGCACTGAACTTCAAGTAGAACCTTTAAGGATAGGACTTCATGCTAGATTGATTGGAATTATATTAATAAGTGAATGAGTTGGGAGATAAAACAAGTGGCCTGCATACTATGGTTCATTCCTAGTTTGTCACATCATAAGATGTGATAGAATAAAATGCTATCATGTGATTCCCTGAGCTTATGATGCAGTTTTAAATGAAGCCATTGATCTCCACCATGATGGCCATATGTGTCAGCCATGAAAGAGGTCTTCCGTGTGAGATCTTCATGTGCCCTCACCCATAGTGACAGATGGGAGTCTACTTTCAGGGTTGATGGAAGTGGAGAATGAATGTCACACCCCAGTAAGAGGTTTAGGGTTGAGCAGAAATGTTTTAGTAGCTTGAGGTGGCAGGGCAATCCAGGACCACATTCATCAAGGCAGTTTCAGTCGGAACCAGGATGAGAGAGCATTTGATACAGTTCAGTTCAGAACAAGTTATTAAGGGCCCGCTGTGTAGTATGCTAGCCACTGCCCATATGTGCTGTTTATGAAATCCTCTCCATTACAGGGAGTTCTAAGTGAGTAAGGGAGGAAATTCAACTTTCATTCTCAACCTTTGTGTTCTCTAATTTAGGAAAAGTCATTTAACCCTTCAGAAGCTCTCTTTCTTCATCTGTTAAACGCAGCTGCTCTGCTCTGTCTCCCACATTCAGTGTTGTTGAAAGGAGGGAAACAGTTGGTAAAGCTACATAATTTTTACTTAGGAGAGCTTAGAGTTTACAGTCTGCTGGAAAGAAAGGGGTCCCTTGGAGACTGGTTTTGGAAGAGCAAGCTAGTTGCTTTTCCTCAGGGAGCATATGTATCTGGGTTGAATTGGGGGTGGGAATGTTGATAAAAATTGTTTTGAGACCTGAAGTGCATCCAGTGCGTTAGGGTATGAAAGTCTCTTACGGTTTTTAAAAGGATGCTTAAATTGAGGGTTCATAACTCTGTAGCAACACGTGGCTTACAGTAGGTGCTCCGGTGTCCTTGTGCTTGGCTTTTTTCCCAGTAGCCAACTTATTGAGGGAGAAAAAAATCGGGTAAGTATTAGAGCCGGCTTACCCAGATTGTTTGTATACACTACTGTGATCAAAATCACCTGACACGCATGGTAACTCTCAACTTCGTTCTGCCTGTAAACAGTCAATGATCTTGTTAGTTGCAGCTGTAGACCCAGTCCTAGCGGAAATCTTTGTTTATTGAATTTCCAGCTTCCAATCAACTGTGCAAAGAGCAACTGTGTAAAAATAAAAGTCACTAGTCACCCTCTTCTCTCATCACCTCTGCCTCATTGTAAGAAGGAATCGAGTTCTTAGATTGGTTGAAAAAGTAGATGTTCTATAAATAACATAGGAGAAAATCTTTCTTTTTTCCTTTTTTTTTTTTTTTTTTTTTTAACAGTTATGGGCTGCACTGTGTCCTCCAAAATTCATATTTGGAGGTCCTGACCTCCAGGGCCTCAGAATGTGACTGAATTTGGAGATACTGTCTCTAAAGAGGTGATTCAGTTAAAATGAAGTCTTTATGGTGGGTCTTAATGCAAAACAACTGATGACCTTCTGAAAAGAGGAAATTTGGACACAGACCTGCAGGCACACAGAGGAAAGACTGTGACAAAATAGTGACAAGGTGGCCATCTGCCAGTTAAGGAGAAAGGTCCCAAAGAAGCCAAACCCATAGCCACCTTGATTTTGGACTTCTAGCCCCCAGAACTGTGAGGAAATACATTTCTGTTGTTAAAGCTGCCCATTCTGGGGTATTTTGTTATGGTGGCCATAGCGAAGTGACACAATGACTGTGCACTGTTTCCTTAACTGCACAGTAGAGCCATGGAGGCCAAAACATAAGGAATGATCTGATCTATGCACACATCTAAAGGAATGCATTCTGTCATCATCACCTCCAGCAAGCCTGAACATCAGCTTGGTTGTCCTCCAGATTGGTAGGTGGAGGGCACAAGAGTTGCTCTTTCAGGAGAATCATTGGATGAGCCCTAGATGCCCCACATGTGGGTTAGTTTCATATGTCTTGGGTCCTACAACCTCCTTCCATTCTGCACTTCTTTCAGGAGATACAGATTCTGAGAGGGAATTCTAAGTTCTAAAAGGGAATTTATTAGCCAGATGTTTCAGGGTCTGCCTCGAGTATAAAAGGACTACCTCAGACCCCCATTTGGGTTTCTAAAACTTGCTATGCAAGGATCTTTTACTCCTGGAGGGGGGCAGGGCTAAGACATCGAGCTCCCTTGGAGTACACAAACCCCTGGCTATTTAGCAATAGCCTATTCAATATATGTACAACTTTGCTATTTATAAGCATACCTCATTTTCTGGCACTTCACTTCATTGTGCTTCACAGATACTCAGTTTTTTACAAATTGAAGGTTCAAGATTTCAGTGGAGGAAGTCGCGGCAGATGTGTTGGAAATAGCAAAGGAACTAGAATTAGAAGTGGAGCCTGAAGATGTGACAGGATTACTGCAATCTCATGATAAAACTTGAATGGATGAGGAGTTGCTTCTTACGGGGGGAGCAGAGAAAGTGGTTTCTTGAGATGGAATTTACTCCTGGTAAAGATGCTGTGAAGATTGTCAAAAGGACAACAAAGGACTTAGTGTATTACATAAACTTAGCTGATAAGGCAACAGCAGGGTATGAGAGGATTCACTCCAATTTTGTAAAGGTTCTACTGTGGGTAAAATGCTATCAAACAGTATCACATGGTACAGAGAAAACATTTGTGAAAGGAAGTGTCTGTCGATGCAGCAAATTCCACTGTTATGTTAAGAAATTGCCACAGCCACCCCAACCTTCAGCACCCACCACACTGATCAGTCAGCAGCCGTCGACATCAGGCAAGACCCTCACCAGCAAAAAGATTATGACTTTCTGAGAGCCCAGGTGATGGGTAGCATTTTTAGCGATCAAGTATTTTTTAATGAAGGTATGTACATTGCTTTGTAGACATAATACTAGTGCACACTGACTAGACTACAGTATATTATACTGTATTATATTTATATTTAAATATAATTTTTATATGTACTAGGAAACCAAAAAATTCATTTGACTTGCTTTATTGTGATATTTGCCTTATTGCCATGGTCTTGAATTGAACCTGTAGGTAGTACCTGAGGTTTGCCCGTGTTGTGTAGCATTTAGTGAAACAGATCTCAGATTAAATAAAGGAGAAATGGTGGGATTTTGTTAGTCTGATTTTGCCAGTGTTGTAGAGTAGTGGCGATAATCCATTTAGAGTGGTACGATGGGATACTGAAGAGCAAGTTTGAAGCAAGATAGACTTCAGATTTAGTCATCATCACATGTTATCACTTCTATCCTTTAGAACTAGATTTCCTAAATATTGCTTTCCTCACCATAAATAGAGATAATAGCAAATAAGCGTAATAACAGTCACTGTAAATAGGGATAAGAATAATATCCATTCTGTTATCATTAAATTAAAAAGAGCATGCACCTAGCAGACTATTTGGCACATAGTAAGGATTCAATAAATGTTAACTACTATTATTCTTTATGGTATTTATTTTCAACACCTTTTTTTAAAAGGTTTTATTTATTTATTTGTCAGAGAGAGTAAGCGAGCACAAGCAGGGCGAGGGGCAGGCAGATGGAGAAGCAGGCTCCCCGCTGAGCAAGGAGCCCCATGTGGGACTCAATCCCAGGATGCAGGGATCATGACCTGAGCTGAAGGCAGATGCTTTAGGACTGAGCCACACAGGTGCCCCCCAACACATTCTTTTTAGTGGAAGACTTTTTAGGCTAAAGAGACATTTTATACTGACTTCACTGCTGAGCATCACTGCTATTACTTCTCATTATGAGAAATAGCACGTTTCTAGCATGGAGGGGGACAGCTGGGATGAGACTGAAAACTCTCTAAGATAACAACATCAGCTGTAGATTTTAAATAAATTCACAATAATCCTATTTGAGACCTGTAAGCTAAGGTTCTATCTAAAACACAGAGCCTTTAAGTACCAATATTAGCTTCATCCTTCAGAAGGTGAAAGCTGAAAGGTACAGAATTCAAAACAACTTTAAAAAGGGTTGAAAACAACAGGGCTTGGTAAAGGAAGATACTTAAGTGATTCTGCCTAGAGTCTCTAGACCCATAGTTCTCAATCCCTCCTGTGCATCAGGATCTCCTGAGGAAATGTCAGGTGGTTCCTACCAGAGCTTTACCTGCTGATTCAGACTCTCTGGGGATGGGTCCTGTGTATGAGCATGTTTCCTTTTGGATCATTCCATGAGTGATCCTGAAGCACATATCGCCTGTGTTGATGATCATGGTTCTAAATAGATTCTCCATATGGGTCCCAAAATGTCATGTGTTACAAGCCGTATTTTTAAACCCATTTTATTTTCTTACTGATCTCCTTGCCAATGCCACAGTTTGATGTTATATAAATACTAATCCAGTCTCTGAAAATGATGGGGTTTTCCTAAAGAATGCTTATTTATGTTTTCAATGTTTCCCCATCTTTTCTTCTTTTAAATATATAATGCTGTTCCGAACGATACAATTTCATGATGAATTTTAGAGCTCTACATAAAATCATAAAAAATATAAAACTGTATATGGCATTTCCCTAATATAAACTCAGAATCACAAAGCAGTTTGCTTTGTGCTCAATTTGGGAAGCATCATGATTTTTTCCAAATTTTCTTAAAGAGAAAGTCTGTGAGACAACATGAACCATGACCCTCTTGGATCTCACTCTGAAGTATCTTTGGCTGTAATAGATAATGATATTAGTTTCCCCTTATAAAAAGGCAGGTACTAGGTGCTTTGATAAGTCACCAACCAAGTAGAAAGCACTGTTTGTGTTTAAAGGACCCAGCATTTAGTAGGATACGGTTTAGGATAAAATATTCCATTCTCTCCCACAAAGGTATCCTTGCTCTTTCCTATACTGTATGGAAATTTGGTGATACAATGGTACAATATCCTTTGCTTACTAGGAAGCTCCATGCCATTCTTTTAAAAGATTGAATTCCTCTTTCTTGTATTGACTTGCTGTCCCTATACAATTTCATCTCCAGATGGAATAGGAGCAGGGAAAGCAATGAAGGTTTGAAGTAAGGAGTTTATGAAACAGAAAGCCAATGATTATAGAAAGTTAAATATGTTCCTAGAGATGGCAGGGAGTCTATCACACTTCCCAGTATTCAAACCTAACATTAGTTTCATTGAACTTCATTTTATATTTCCCTACTTTCTTTTCAGTGTATAGTTCTACTCCCATTTGAAACAAACTTAACACTTGAACATATTATACCTTAAGGTATGATGATTAGTTTTATACAAAAGAGCCCCCACAAGGTCCCGTTAAGCACCTCATTTAAACACAATAACTTCATATAAAACATATTTGTACTCAACTACATTGAAAGCTCTAATGTGTGGAATAAAGTGCCGCTCATTAATATTATCTAATTCAGTTATAACTCAGTAAATTATTAACCTTTGATTAAACACTGATTGGGAGCCAAGATTATGATGCATGCCATTGAGCATGCAAGTGAAGCTTGACATATTCCTTAGGTTGAGAATTATTATATCCTATCTAAGGACACAAAACTAGTTCTAAGAACTAGTTACCTAATCCCTCAATGACGGTATGTTCCCAACAACAGAATTGTGTAATAAAAGCAGTATATGCCATTGACAGTCAAAAAAGGGAAGGTTTTAAGATGAAAGTAAAACTTAATCTGTCCCTTGACAGGGAGAAGAGTAAGAGTGATGTGTGTGTGCGTGCGTGCATGCGTGTGTGTGTGTGTCGGACAGAAAGGAAGTGGTTCATGCTCTGAAATAACATTCTGAAATGAATTTTATGTCAACTAGTCTAAGATGATGGAAAGAACATAGATATTAAAGCCAAAGCAATCTTGGGCTGAATCCTGTCTCCTTTCTTATTTACCAACTATATTCTGTTGGGAAAGATATGAATCCTTTTTAGTTTTTTTCATCTTTAAATGGGGTTAATAAACCTGCCTTAGAGAGTCATTGTAAAGATTTCATAAGATACCTATGCCCAGGATCCAATAAATGTTGTGTTCCTTCCTTTCCCATTCATTGTACTTTTAGTAATACTAAAATACTATAAATACTATACTATAAATACCATAAATATTCAGTATAATACATGATAGACTTGCCAAAGGATTTATTTAGATGGTGCCGTGGACTAGGACCTGACTGAAGCAGTTTAATTTTTTCTTTTTTTTTTACAAAGTTGGGAAATATGCTCCACATTTTTACTGAAATTTCCTATTAACCGTTCTAAAAATGTAGAAATGGACTATCTGTATATATTTAAAATCTGTCAAATTCTTCCTTCTCATCCTGCAAACAAACAAATTATGTTTAGATTTGCCATTGCCCCTGCAGCAACTCAAATCACCATGAATTAAGCAGACTCCTAGCAGGAGGATTTTAACGGTTTATTTATGTATGCATATAATCCCTCCATTGAATGCCGACCACATACTTGTCTGCCTGAGCTGAATTTTATTGATATGTTGGTTTTTTTTTTTTTTTCCTTGCTCCTAACTCTACTGTTCAGATTTAATTCCTGACAATGCATTAGTGCCAAGTGGCACCGTTAGTGCTGTTAGGAGTTGAGTTTTGCTGAAATATTTGAAACCTGCTGCATCCATCCTCCAGAAAAGAGAACGATTTAATCTTCTTCATTGGTTGTGACTTCAGTTGAAGTGTGGTTTTTATTTTTATTTTTTATTTTTTATTTTTTTTTAAAGATTTTATTTATTTATTTGACAGAGACAGAGATAGCGAGAGCAGGAACACAAGCAGCGGGAGTGGGAGAGGGAGAAGCAGGCTTCCCGCCGAGCAGGGAGCCCGATGTGGGACTCTATCCCAGGACCCTGGGATCATGACCTGAGCCGAAGGCAGACGCTTAACGACTGAGCCACCCAGGCACCCGAAGTGTGGTTTTTAATTTGAGACACTTTGGGGTTGCAAAAGGAGATAACGAAAAATTTAGACTATGGCGGATTCAGGAAGCAGGGCAAAATTGAAGCCCTTTTTAAGTGTCTAAATCTGTGTTGTTCACTTTGAAAAGTAAGTTTCCTGACATTATGTATATTTTCAAAGCACATTTAAAGTACTTCAACAGCTGCAATAATAAAATGACACTGGAAAGCATGAACAGGAAATGCATGAGGCAAAGTAAAAGGGCAAAGTAATGAGATCAATCATGCCAAGAGGATAATGAAAGACAGACCTACAGAGCCTTCTCAGGGAAAAAGACATGGGAGTGGATATTTATAGCACTATGGAAGAGATGTCAATGGAATGTTGCACAAAGTGCTATGGGAAAATGGAAGGAGGAAGCATTAATTGTGCTGGAGATGGGAGGGGGAGTGAGCAGAAGAATAGAAGGCTTTATTTTAAATCTATCTTGCCTTCAAAACAACAGATTTCCCAGTTGCTCCCAGAACAAAAACCACTTGGACTGCCCTTTAAATGTGTGGCATGAGACCCTGACCTTCAGCTATTTAATTCAGTGTTGTAAAGCAATCTGGGACAATGTGTTTCTCTGTTTCCCTGAAGTAGCCTATTAGTCACACCATATATGTAGAAACGGATGGTCTGTGTATGTTTCAAATCTGTGGATTTCCAGAGGTGGGCAGACAGAGACAGCTGGTTATCTGGAAGATGATGTGGGAAGTACCCCCCACTCTTTCCCTGGAATGGATGGGAAATGAGAACAGGCTCTCAAACAGCAAGCACGATTTATCCTGAAGCCAAAATTCCTCTTCTTGGCAGTTTTGCCCAAGGTAAGAGCTGAAAGGAGAGAAAGAATGATGGCATAGGAATTCCCATCCAAATCTGGTTGCAGACTTGGCTCTTCAAGGAGAGCCTACATATATTCATCGGTGAAGAAAACAACAAAACAAACAAACAACAACAAAAACAAAACACCTTTTATGGTCCAAAGGATGCAAATCCTTTGTATCTAACAGAGAATTCAGTCTGAAGAATATGTGTATAGTTCTTTTTTTGACGCTTATTTTTCTCCCTGCATATGTTTTATGGGGTGACTAAGGTGAAAGAGAGAGAAATACAAGTGTTAAAGAATTTAAAGTTATTCTCCAAGTTAAATTCAATATCATTTTTTTTACCATTTTTTTAAATCATGATTTTAAATTGAGAATAGCATTAAAAATTGGGGAATGTGGGGGCACCTGGGTGGCTCAGTCGTTAAGCGTCTGCCTTCGGCTCAGGTCATGATCCCAGGGTCCTGGGATCGAGCCCCGCATCGGGCTCCCTGCTCTGCGGGGAAGCCTGCTTCTCCCTCTCCCTCTGCCCCTGCTTGTGTTCCCTCTCTTGCTGTCTCTCTCTGTCGAATAAATAAATAAAATCTTAAAAAATAAAAAAAAAATTGGGGAATGTGGAGGGAAAAAAATGCTTCAACTATAAGGGATTTTAAAGTGTTGGCAACTGACATGCTTCTAGCAAATAACTCTGCCTTTTCAGCCTCTGTGCACTGGAGGCAGGTTCTCTCCCGGAAAGGAAAGAACATAGGCTTTGGAGGCACACAGTGCTCTCTGTTTTCAAATACTGGCTCTTTCACTTCCTGAGTTGGAAACTAACATTTAATGAGAGCTTACTATGGGCCAAGCACAGTTCTAAGTTCTTTACACATAAGTATTAAATATGAACCAGCCGCAGCTGTTATTATACAGAGACCTAAAGGACGAGGAATCAAGCAAGATCTGGATTTCATTTTTCTCTCACGTTGATAAAACAGAGGTGGGTGGACAAGGCAGTGGTGGTGAGCTTCTACACAGCATCCTCTTGTGACCCGGGTTCCCTCTTTGTGGTTGTTCCCAGTCCCGTCTGGTTTGGTGTTCTTCCACATGGTGTTGGCTCTCCAAAACCACACCCACCTCCCAGACTTGAGGACGCAGTTTCATTTACAAATGTGACCCTGAAGCAGTATACATCATTTAGACTCACATTCTGTCATTCAGAACGCAGCTACACGAACAGACTTTCCTGCCATGGAGGAAAGAGAAGCTAGACTCCTGCTGGGCAGCTGTGTGCTCTGCTAAAAGTAGGAAACATTCCTGCAGGTGAATGTTTATGTGAATGGTGGCCCTTGAAGTTGGGCAACAGAGCATCCCTGCTCCAGGGGTACCAAAAGGAAGAGGAGGAAAATGCATAGGAGGAAACAATGAGCAGTTTCTACTGTGATGTATTAGCTTCTTTATCCCTCAACATAACCTGCCAGTTTTATCTTCATTTTTATAGGCAACTTTTACGAAATCTGTTTAAAATCACTGATCCCATGTTCACAGCAGTGTGAAATTCAGATAGGCACAGAACTTGTGCTTTTCTTAATTACTGTATTTCCTCTCTGCCTCAGAAACTAATATTGTAGTGACTAGTAATTAGGTGCAGTCAATACATCAATATTATTAAGATTCTACCTTATTCAGAGAGCTATAGAGTATCTGGGTTTTGTTTTGCTTTGTTTTTCTAGGGGGGGTTTGAGTGGCTGGATCCATTGAGCATATGTTGGAGATTTCAATGCCTGACCAAAAAAGCCCTTTTCTTTAGCTTTATCACTGCATGAAATTTTTGTTTCTAGTACTATGTGGTGATGGTCTCTGTGTTACAGATATATTTCCCATAGTTGAACCTGACTATTAGTATCATGCCCTTTCCATATCTCATAACTTTTGAAACTTATTTCTATCCTCCAGATGTATAACTTTGCTAAATGTTGGGTTGGCAAGATGAAAGTGGTTTCTATGGTCTTTCAATAAAGGCACGCACCTTTGCTGCCTCACTGAAGAATGCCTTATGCTGCCTTTTCCTGAACACTGGAAAACATATCAACCACAACAAATGGCCTTTTCTTCTGATGAAACCTAACCCTAACCTACCTATTTTGGAGGCACTGTATTATGAAAGCGAGAAAAATCCTGGTGAACTTTAATTTGTTGGTCTCTTTTACCAATAACCTTCAGTGTCTCTCTCTCTTTTTTTTTTTTTTAAGATTTTATTTATTTGACACAGAGAGAGAGACAGCTAGAGAGGGAATACAAACAGGGGGAGCGGGAGAGGGAGAAGCAGGCTCTTGGCAGAGCAGGAAGCCCGATGTGGGGCTCGATCCCAGGACCCTGAGATCATAACCTGAGCCAAAGGCAGACGCTTAATGACTGAGCCATCCAGGCACCCCTCTTTTTCTTTCTTTTTAAATTGACTATTATTTTTAAATAATCTCTTCCTCTATGTATTTTGTTAGTCATTTTATGTATGCATGCATTTTGTATTTTTTCTGGTTATCTTCTAGAAAGAGGCAAAATTAATTTTAAAAATAATGATGTGGAGAGAAGAAAGGTGATGAATGTCAATGGTTGCATATTAGTGGGCTGTTCTATTCCTATATGTTATTTTCAATGATAATTTGGTTATATGAATGGTAGTGCTTGATACTCATCCCTGTCATCTCTCAGGAAAGCTCTTT
This sequence comes from Phoca vitulina, assembly GCF_004348235.1. Classification (NCBI taxonomy): domain Eukaryota; kingdom Metazoa; phylum Chordata; class Mammalia; order Carnivora; family Phocidae; genus Phoca; species Phoca vitulina. The sequence goes on along the minus strand of NW_022589719.1, from coordinate 18,330,503 downwards.
GCACAAGTATTCCTTTTATTTCTGTAGTTCCGTTACCTATGGAGAACAGGACATCTTTGTGTGATGGGTATATGTTTAGAGTGAAGACTGCGATGCAACCTGCTTCCCTAAGTTCTGGCTCTGGTAAGCTGTGAGACCTTGGGCAAGTCACTGTACTTTCTGTATTTTGGGTACCTCATTTGCGAAATCAGGGCAACAATAGGATGAAATAGAGTCATTACAATGATTAAAGAAGTTCGTGGATATAACAGTGCCTGGCACATGGTAAGCAACTTAGAAGAATGCAGAATTTTTCTGTCTTCCTACTCAGACCAGATTTAGGTTACAGTCAAATGTACTTGGAGGCGTAATAAAGACTAAGTTTAAACATACATGGTAGAAGGGAAAAGGTGCTAAGGTTTCTGTTGTTTCCCCTATGTGGTAACTTGACTGGTCATGAAATATGCTTGCTCATTTTCTCTATAAGTAGCTTTGTTCTAGAGCCTGCAAGTGATATAATGAAAATATAGGAATTGTTTCTAGGGATCTTAAATTCTAGTTGGTGAAAAAAGGCTACACACATGAAATTAATTAGATACATTAGTGCCATGTACATATACACATTGTTGCAACTGGCTAGTTCAAATCATTATCACTCCCCAAATGCCTACGAGAAAATTGAGAAACAAACATTAGTTGGAAGAATTGGGGAGTTTAGACAGAAATTGTTTTTGAGGTGGATTTTTATTTTCAAAACTCCCAGCTATGGGTGAAGCAAGTTCATACACATATTTGAGCATTTAGATTGGGTCCACATCCAAGCTTGAGGACCAGACAGTGAGGTGCATCACTATAAAAGACCCCCCTCACTCTAATTGCAGGTGGAGATGAAAGATTTACATAGGAACTGTGAAGCATGAGACAAATGAATCACAATGCTCAATTTTGCTATTTTTAGGAGACAGGCACATTACTGTAATATTTAATGATACAGAGCAACTCACTTGGTAATTCCAGAATTCTTGAAGGGCTAAGGGTATTACAGAATCATATCCTCTGTTGATGTTCTACCATGACCTGGTGTAGGCTTTAATAATAGTTGTCTCTACCGGCTTTTAAAGTAAGAAAATTTATTTTCACATAGCACAGGACATACAGAGGAAGACAGCTTCTGGTTTATCTCAGCGGTTCACTAGCAGCATCAAGGACAAACATCTTTCCATCATTTTGCTCTGCTTTTGTCTGCTTGTCACCTTTGTCTTCAGTCACACACGCCCACCCCCCCGCCCCCCATGGTCACAAGAGATTACAGCAGTCATCGGCATCATATCCAAACAGGATATCCAGGACAGAAGAGTTTATGTCTTTCTTGAGTCTTTTAAGAGTAAGGAAAACTGTCCCCCAAATCTCCACTAAGCCTACATTTCTTTATTGTATGCACAAACCAGTTGCTAGCACAGGAAATAAAACAACCATGATTGTTTCAGATGAGTCAAGACCCACTCTTTGAGGTTGCCTAGAGAGCTGCATGGAGGAGAGTTTACTTAGGAAACTAGAAAGAATGGGGATATGAATACATGTGTTTTGGCATCAGCAGTATCTATTACATTTGGCATATAGTAGAATACTCTTACGTTCTTATTTTTATGAAAGAAATAAAGGAGGAAAGAAAGGAAGGAAAACACTGCGAGATGTGTTTTGTTTAGTCTTTATTATGCGGCCAATAGCATTCTTCTGATTTGTTTCTGTCAATTCCAGGTGGAGCACAATAAACGTATCATTGAGCCAAACTTAGGATCCTATTGTCAGAAACTGATTAGGACTGGGCGGCCACTGCTTTTTTCTTGGCAAGGGGTCAATTCATTGCAGTAATGTATTAAATAGTCCTTCAAAAAAGAAAAGCCAAAAAACAATGTGCTTTGGAACTCACACTCTTAAACAGTATCCAAATTAATGGAAAGTGCCTGCACTAATGAAATAAAACATCAGGGCTTTGGCAGGAGGTGATTGGCAGAAACACCCAATGGCTTGATACATCTGTCTCCCGAAGACATAAATGAATTCCTCCTTGTAAAAGAGAATGAGTAACTGTGGCTGAGGCGAAAGCACTGGTCTAAAGAAAATGACTTCCTGCTTTCTGCCCGAGTACCTAGGAGCACATTTCTCAGCCTGATATCTTTGTGCCTACTAAATTAAGATGCTGGCTGTAAAGATAAGAAAGATTCTCCATCTGCAGTCGTGAGTACTTCACCATTTTGTGTTTAGTAAGAGAAGATATGATGAAGGGCTATCGTATCTTCCTGTGGTTGTGTAATTGATGGGTTGATTTATACATTTCTTTATTTGCTTCTTCATTCATTGATTCATTCATGCATACATTCACGTAATTAAGAGTGTCTGCTCTTTTCCAGGCACAGCTTTGTGCTGAGCACGTCAAGGTTTGCAGAAGCCAGGGTCCTATATTTGGATCATGTGTAGGACAGTGAAGGAAGTAAAGGGAACTACGCCATGCACTCTACCATGATGTTCTCTACGTAATTCCTTCCAAACACTCCTCACAACCCTGTAGGACTTTTATCATTACCTCCAGTTCCAGGAATAGAAAATGGAGGCTTAGACATTAAGTAATTTGTTCAGTGTGACTCTAATTATTGGTGGTGATCTTAGCTTTGAAATCACAATTATATTATTCGAGAGCTGGGATCATTTGCCCTCCTCCCACCTCCATGAATCAGATTGTTTTCTGCCCTAATTACAAATTTACCCTGCTCTCTAGATACCCAGATAGCTTTCCTAACAATTCTCTATTGTTAGTTCTCAGATTTGGCTCTCCAGAATGTGTGAGTGGATCCACACCAATCCAACATAACTAAAACAATCCTATATCTCAGAGCTGAAGTCAACCGGTGGTAGTACTTGAAACTTACGTATTCAAGAATATTAGAATTATGTCTAAGGAATGAATAAATGGACTCTGAGTGAGAGCTTTTGAGCTTTTCTAGAAGTAAAATAGATGAGAGTCTCCCTGAGATTCTCTGATTCTCTCCCTCTGCCCCTCCCTGCTGTGTGCGCTTTCTCTCTCAAATAAATAAATCTTAAAAAAAAAAATGGGGTGCTTGGGTGGCTCAGTCAGTTAAGCATTTGCCTTCAGCTCAGGTCATGATCTCAGGGTCCTAGGATCGAGCCCCACATCCGGCTCCTGCTCAGCCGGGAGCCTACTTCTCCCTCTCCTGTTCCCCCACTTGTGTGCACTCTCTCTCTCTGTGTGTCAAATAAATAAAATCTTAGAAAGAGAGAAAGAGAGAGAGAGAAAGAAAGAAAAGAAAAGAAAAGAAAAGAAAAGAAAAGAAAAGAAAAGAAAAGAAAAGAAAAGAAAAGAGTGGCAGATTGCTCAAGCCTTCCTCTCCAAACATTTCCATTCTGATTATTCCCAATTCATGGCATTACTCTGCTTCATTCAGACCTTCAGTGCCCTTGTGCCCTTCTCTAACATCTGTCAAAGTCAGGTTTCAAATCCTCATTTTAACTAAAGTGTAAGCAACTAACATCATTGTACAGGTCTGATAAGAGTGATCCTATTGTCCTTTCAGTAAGAGTTAGGATAACTTTTTATCTTTATGAAGATTTGTTCTTGGCAGTTTGGGGCTTTGTTTGGCAGTATGGGGCTCTGCCAGTTTGGGGACTGGAAGCACTGGCACTCATATTGGTAACACAACCATGACCCAGCTGTCACCTGTAAAGAGACAGGGAAGATCAGAAAAGATTTGCCCCTGGAATTAAGCTTGCTCACTAGATAGCTATTTTCTCTATCTACCTTAGAGATTAGATAAAGAGAGATTGAATTCATTTCACAGTGTGATATTCTGCTTTCAAGATTAACACCAGGGGGAAAGGGCATGATTGATTACTATAACAAATTATATAGTGGGAGTAACATCATTTTAATGGAAAAAGTACCTCAAAATAATACTGTAATGTGTTAAGCATTTTATAGGTTTTAACTCACTTCATTCTAAAAACAACACAATAAAATATCTCAATGTTTTCCCATTTTGAAATGGAGAAATCTGAGGCCGAGAACGGTTAAATGACTCACACAAGGTCCCTCAGCTGAATTTGAACCCAAGGCAATGGGTAGCTACTGGACTATAGTGTATCTTCAGGGATAGGTTTTAAGAATCCATAAATCAGTTTATTTTCATCACCTCCCTTACCAAGAACAAACCATGTTCACCCTAATACTTTGAAGAGAAGTAAGAACAGGGCAACAAAGGAAGTCATTTACTTTGGTAATCTGATTTGATCATCATGAGTATTTTGGGGATAGTTACTGTTATTCTCATTTTATAGATAACTGAGACAGAGATTAAGTAACATGTCTTAGGTCCCTCAGCTAGAAATACCGAGGAAGCAAAACAAGATTTACCTGATTCTACACCAGCTTTGCATACCAACCTGCCCTTTTGGTTGATATTTAGTCAAAAACACCAAGTACACCAGCAAACAAACAATAGGAGATTGTTTTTGGTAGTGTTCCGGAATACCTCTGGTTTCCAATAATACCATTATAAAGTCAAACATATTCCAGAGAGTAAAATCTTTTACAACTCCTGTTGAATTTCCTAGTCCAGAAGTGGCCTTAGATATTTGAACATAAAAGTATAGATTGAGAATCTAGGTGAATGATAACTTTGGAGTTAAGTACAAATGCGTTTGCAACCACAATAAAAATATTTAGGCATTGCAACTGTCTGCATAAATGCCAAATAACATTTTATTCATATGAGGATTAGGTGAAATTTCTTCTGATACAAAATTATTTTCTCTCCCGTCACAGACATTACTAAAATTTCACCAGATATCATTAAAGTGTTTGTGCAAACACTTCATTTAGTAGCAAAGAGGCAGTTAAAGTCTGTGAAGATGAGTCTACAGTCTTCTATTTGTCAAAAAGAAAGTATTGATGTTTTTTGCAGTGATATGTCTATATGAAAGTGCTTTGACAAAACATTATTTATGAGTAAACATAAAACATGCCATATATTTTAATATATGAATTACATAAAGCTTTTGATTGCGTTACTTTCATTCCTCATATGTTCTCTACTGCAACAATATAGGAGTTTTCCATTTTGTGTATTAAAGGTCATAAAATTGATCCTAAGCCCACATTTATAAGCTGGGCCATTTTATCTTTGCCATCCTGTGGGTTTCAAACCATCTCTGCTCTGCACAGAAACCCTGAATGAAAGCAAAATGTAGTAAATATTTTCAGAAAGGGCTTTTTAGTTTTTGTCTCCTCTTGGAAAGCTAAATCAATACTTGACCTTTTCACACCCCTATCAGAATAAAATGGACTCTTTTCTGCACTGACTTGGAATTCTAAAGTGTGTGGTAAGATCCATTTGTCTTGAAAGCCATCTGTCCCCTGGGGTACTCAGTGAGTGTGTGTGTGTGTGTGGGTGTGTGTGTGTTGTACAAAATTGCTTGGTCGCTAGATGTGAATAATATTTTGTGGGTTACATGATGCTTACACCTGTAACATTTCATATTTGAGTCTTCTGATTCTGTAAAATAGGATGGGTGGATGGATGAATGGATGGATGGGTGGATAAATAGATGATAGATACATAATAGATAGATGGTAGATAGATAGATAGATAGATAAATATAGACAAATAGAGATATAGAAAATAGTAGGTTGACTATAAGTATCAATGATTCACTAAAGCTCAGTGAAGCTACTAAGTTCATGTCTAGTTAAAAGACTGAACCATGGGGTGCCTGGGTGGCTTAGTTGGTTAAGTGTCAGCCTTCGGCTCAGGTCGTGATCTCCAGGTCCTGGGATGGAGTCCCACGTTGGGCTCCCAGCTCAGAGGGGAGTCTGCTTCTCCCTCTCCCTCTCTCTCCCCCTGCTTGTGCTCTCTGTGTCTCTGTCTCATAAATAAAATCTTAAAAAAAAAAAAGGCGGGACCAAATGCCAAACAAACCTTCTAACACTAAACTTGAAAGGGGGCCCTCCAAGATGCATCCAGAAAATAGAGGCCCAGGTGAGCATGTGGCCTCTGGTCTATCACAGCACAAAAATGCTGCAGCAAGAAGAGCAGAAAATGACATTTGTCAAAGCATTCTAAAGAGCAAAGTCTGTGTAACACAAGATGTAAGCTCTTTTAAGTTAAAGCAACTTGTTGGCGTCCTGGTTCTTTAAACTGAAACCAGAGAAAAGGAGACCCATTGGTGTAAAATGAGGAGGTGAACATGCTCTTTCTTCGTTTGTTTCTTATCTCAGGTATATAAGCCCCTCCGCCTCAGAATCAAATTCTTCTACCAGTGGCACAATCTTTTGCATTTCAATAAGTTTTACTTTCCTTTCTGCATGCCTTTGGGGCTTGGGGCTGAGGGCAGTCCAGGGGGTAAGGAAGTGAGGACTTCAGAGATGGATGGTAAGTTTGCATATGAATGTGGCTGCTATTTGGGGGAGCTGCAGAAGGCACTGTTGTGTGCTGTGTGAGGCTTGCTGTTTGTACCTGAGAGCAATCAGGGGGTGAATTTTGTTCCACTTACTGAGCAGTTAAATGACATCATGCAATTTTCAATTGTCTTGGTATTGAATCACTTCCCCTTTATAGGAGCAAGAATAATCACTGTCTCACAGTACGGTAATGAAAAGTAGAATCAATGTATCTACAACCAAAGAGAGGCAACCAATAAAACGAAGCTCCTGAAATTATGGTCGTGTACAATTTCTAGGAGATATGCATATTGGTGCCCAGTGACCTCCTTTCTGACTGCCCTGGGCGGGGGGAGGGGGGCTGGTCTTGTTTTTGCATTTCTTTCTTGCAAAAACCACCAACTTGCCAGACATACTACTGTTCCTTACAGTATACCAGCGAGAGTAACATATTCTCATCGATTTGATACTATGAGAAAAGACAAATCTATCTCATTTTGGAACTTTAATTAAAACACAGTTCAGGAAATAAAGGAAGATGTGCAGGGCCGGTTCACTTCTGAGGTGAGAAAAAGTCTTCCGTCACAAACTGATATTAAGATCACAGTGGTTCTGCTTTACAGGCCAAATAAATGGTAAACTAGTCTACAGAAATAAGCAAAGTCAGATGACTTTAAATTGTTCTACACTAAATTGGGAAGAGATGAACATCTTATCAGGAAGAAAGGCAATATCACACTGTCTGTGCTTCTTTATTTAATCAAGTCCCTCCAATTTTGAAATTTCAAAATAAGCATCACTTTTTCATGAATGGGTCTTTGAGGTGCGGGGGGAGGGGAACCATAGAAATTCACTGCGTATTTTAGTGAACAAAGCACGTTATGGATGATGTATTTAGAGATACCAGATTACTTTTATTTGGTTTCCTGAATGTGGTTTTCCAGGAAAGGTTATGATGTTTATGGGTGTATACACACACATCTACACAATATATTTCACGTAACTATATGTAATACATATATGCTTTTTTGGATTTCTTACATAGAGCCAGAAAAGTATTTTTTCTACTCTGACATCCAGTGGCTTTTGATCTCACTTTCCTTGAATGCAGAGTTTAATTTAGCAGTCATGTTTGTTTCACTTTTGAACAAAGTGTGAATTTAGACCATTTTATAATGCAGTATGTAGTTATTGGGAAATGAGAGTCATTTAATTCCAGCCAACAGATTTTAATTAACCATTTGTTATGGGCCTGATACTCCCGGGTGCAGAGGATGAAAGAAAGTACAGTCACTGCTCATGTGGTCCCCATGATCTAAAGCAGGTTGTTAACTGGGGGCAATACTGCCCTCCCTTCAGGAGAAACTTGACAATATCCACAGACATACTTGGTTGTCACAACTGAAGGAGAGAGGCTACAGGCCTCCAGTGGGTGGAGACCTGGAATCCTGCTACCCTGCCTGCGATTCACAGGACAACACAATTAAAAAAATAAATTATATGCCCCCAAAATCAGTAGTGCTGAGGTTGAAAAACCTGGTCAATAGGGTGAGAAGTATGTAATGCACTGTGATAAGCACTATTTTAAGGACATGAATAAAGTGTTGGGGAAAACCCAAAGAAAGAGAACTGGGGGTGAGGAGGTGTTAAAAAAAAGCTTTGTGGATGAGGTGACATAGGGGCTTGGCCCAGAAGAAGGAAGAATGGTTTGTTTAGCTAAGGAAGGATGGGAAAGCAGAGAGCATTCTATGAAGGGGTACAAAGAGGACAAAGCATAGGAAACTAATCTTCCCACAGAACTTTTACTGTACACAGTTACCACTGAGGTAGACTTCGATTGATGGTTTTATACACGTCAGGTTACTAACAGAACTCTGCGTGAGAGGGTATTTGTTGTTGTTATTTTGGGGTGTGTGTGTGTTTGTGTGTGTGTGTGTGTGTGTATTTAAACTTCGTATGTAAAGGGGTATCTTCCTAAGAGAAGAAACCTAAAATCATTTTCCACTAGTGGGAGGAAGATTTCCAGACCCCCAGTTGTATGTCTACAAACTGACTGCTAATTCTTGCTGTCTTCCAAACCTTTCTAGAACTGGAGCTCAGGGAAAGGGCTTTAAACAGCTTAGAACTGTTTCAGATTTAACATGGCCTCCATGTCTGGACAACCCAGAATATTAAGGCCTGCAAAGAGCTCTCTGACAGGAAAAAAAAAAAAAAAAAAAAAAGGACCAGATTGTTTCCTTAGTACCAGTGGTACTGTGCAGGATCCGAGTGTGGACTCTGGAGTCCCACCTCAACAACTGACCCATCACGTGACTTTTGATAAGTGGTAATTTTTTTTTTTTTTGCTTCCATCATCTTTTGTAAATGAGTATAATATTTTCTATATCATAGGACTGTTTTGAAGACTAAATATCTTGCATGTGTAGTCTGATATGTAATAGGCACTCAATATTAGTTCTTTTCACTTCCCCCATCGTGGTCTGAAAACATAGGGATTTGGCTGAAGACCAGTCCTGGGTTTTGAGAGATACTAGAAGCAAGATTCTCACCCTTCTGGTTCGCAGAGAAGACTTTGCAAAGGGTAGCTTTATAATAGGAAAATGTTAAGTGCTGTGGGCAGATAATGAAGTTGTTTGAGAGTCATTCTATTAACAAAATGGAACAAGTGTGGTGCACTCAGTGGCTGCGCTGAAGATGTCTTCTGAAATGTTGATGCCGATGGCGTGGAGGTGATTTAAAAAAGGTCCATATTTAAGTTAGTAAAAAAAAGAGAGAGAGAAGAGGAAGGAGTTATAGGATCAGTGGAGTAAGGTTGAAAGCAAGCAAGATTAGTTTAAATAAAAGAAAAATTTTCAGTCTCTTGAGTGATTAAAAGACAACCATAAACTCCACCTGGGGAAATCATGCCACTTTATCTCCTGCTGAGCAGTTGGTATTATTCTTTGCTTTTGTGTGTGAACATGCTCAGTTTCCTATTAAGTCATGACAGGAATAGTAAACAAATTATTTTCTGCTTCCTTTGAGTATAAATATTAGAAGAAATGCTATATCACATATATACCTTTTATTTCTAATGTTTATATTTTAGTTTGAAATTTCATTGAATCATGAATTTTGTCATTAAAGAATGATCTCCTTCAATAATCTAAAAAAGATGGAAATAAAAATATAAGGCTTGTGCTTATAGCCTCTTATGTAAGCAGTGATTTGATGTTCAAACTAGAATTGTTAAAAAACCAGAAGATATGTTTGTTTCTTTTAGTTAATATCTTTCCTCTGGTACAAATATTAGGGGTGAGGAAAACCACATGCTTCTGTTCATATTTCTCCCACTAATAGGAGATGAGATGACTTTCATCACAGTTAAGTTAGAAGAATGAATCTGTCATATATGTCACCTCATGGAAACATCTAAATGAAATGCCAGTATTATCATTTTCCACATCCCTTAATCACCATGGAGATTAAATAGTAAATCAAAAGTCCCCAGAGTTAACCAAAAACAAAACAATATTGAGTATTTGATGTCTGGAAAGGTATGGACCAATTCTATTCTTTCTTTTTCTTTTCCCCCTAGCAATTGATTAAAAAGTGCAGAATTTCCTAATTTAACAATCCATGTCATGGATATGAGAATCTAACATAACTCAAAAAACCCTTAAGTAGAATTAATGATAATAATATGATAATCAAAATAGGTAAAATAATAACATCTATAAAAATAATATTTCTATATTGAACACTAACCCCAAGCACAGTGCTAGTGGTAGTATTTTGTTTAATACCAAAACAACCCTTTAAAGATAGAGCATTCTTACCATATTCTACAAATGAGGAAAATAATCCTTCAAATAAATTAACAATGTGACTGAACTCATGCAGCCAGAGAAGGTGACAAGACAAAATTAGTATGATTGTTCAACGAATCTGCAGTTTTAAGTAATGAAATAGATTGAAATGAGATGTAATAGAATAAAGTCAGATAGGATGGGATGGGGTAGGATAGGATAGAATAGAAAAGTTAGTGTTCCACATGTTGCAAGGTTTGATTGGTGAAACTTTGTTTTCAGTTTTGAAAGTGGGGGAGAAAAAGAGAGAGAAAGAGAGTGAGATGTTGCACTGTGTAGTGGATTTCTTACCAGGAGATATAATACCAAAACTGGACATTTTGGAGCAATAATGCTCAAGAATGCTTGGCTTCCCTCCAACCCCCATATCGCCATTACACAATCCAAACAAAATAATTTTCTTATTTTGTTCCTGGCTGACTCTTGTAATATTTAGAGATCTGAAAGAATGAATCTTTTGCAGCATTTCAGCCAATTCCATTGGATTATGGAGACATAGACTGAATAATAGATTGACACCCTAATCCAAAATGGCACAGCTAATTTTTTTTTTAAGATTTTATTTATTTATTTTACAGAGAGAGACACAACGAGAGAGGGAACACAAGCAGGGGGAGAGGGAGAGGGAGAAGCAGGCTTCCCACTGAGCAGGGAGCCGGACGCGGGGCTCGATCCCAGGACCGTGGGATCATGACCTGAGCCGAAGGCAGACGCTTAACGACTGAGCCACCCAGGTGCCCCATGGTACAGCTAATTAGTGGCATATTTGGTAGTAGAATATGAGTATCGTATTACTGTTAGATGTTGTGCTTTGCATCCTTTTTTTTTCTTTCTTTCTTCTCCTAGGAGTTGAGGATTAAATGAATAAAGCATCAGAAATAACAAGTTGTAGGCTGTCAACTCCTACTCGTTGACTAGTATATCTGTAACACATGGGGGCCTCTCTTTGCAATGAAATTACACAGTGACTATTTATTAACTGCCTCTTTAGCAGAACATTGTATTTAGGTATAAGCTATGCCTTTTACTGTCTTGAGCTTCTAGTATAGATGAGAAAAAAAAAGGTATTAATTTGTAAATAATGTAGTGACATATGTAACAATAGGTTAAGAAAATTAAAAGATTTTTCAAGTGAAACGAACAGACCATTACATTGTTCAGAGGAAGGAGAGGACACTTTGACTTGGGTGAGAATTAAGTCAAGGAATTGTGGAAAAGGCAGAATTGAGTCTTCTTAGAGACTTAGGTGGTGTCAGGATATGCCAAGATTGATGAAGATCTGGTCACTTCTGAAACTCCTGAGTTAATAGGTGAAAAATCAGGATTGTCACAAACAAAGCAGCTGAAGAATGAACTGCTCAACTGCTAAATGACTCTTTAGGGGACTATTGATATTATAATGTAATTTTGTGCTAGTTGTTCATGAGCTATTAATTGAAAAAAAAGTCTATGTAGTTATCCCAATGAAGGCCTATCAAGAAATCCAGGTGCAATGGAATATTCCAGTGTTTCTAGTATAATATACATAGTAATAAATGCTTCAAGGTCAAATTCTACCTCTTCTATGAAGCCCACTCAGATTCTTTTTTTTTTTTTTTTTTAAGATTTTATTTATTTATTTTACAGAGAGAGACACAGCGAGAGAGGGAACACAAGCAGGGGGAGTGGGAGAGGGAGAAGCAGGCTTCCTGTCGCCAAGGGAGCCTGATGCGGGGCTCGATTCCAGGACCCTGGGATCATGATCTGAGCTGAAGGGAGATGCTTAACGACTGAGCCACCCAGGTGCCCCTCCCACTCAGATTTTTAAAGTCAGTCCACACTGAGCTTTTTCTCTCTAACATACAAATTGCTACATTACACTCAGTACGTAAATATTGTCCTGATGTTGTAAAACAAATGTCTTGTTTGTACATCTCAGCTTCTTAGATTATAAACTTTTAGCTGTTGTTGAATTTTTCTAATCACATTCCTAGTTCCTTGTACACACTACATGATGAAAACAGATTTGATGATTGGTTAATAGATAGAGGGTTTTTTTTGTTTTTTTTTGTAGATAGTTTGGGAAATTATCAAATTAACTCCTCAAATTCTCTTGCTTTTTTATGGTGTTAACTACATGCTACCAATTATTATAACTCTGTACTCGGTACATCCCCAACTATCCTTTAAATGCTTGTGACAGGTAACAACTCTTACACTTACCTCAGCACACTATACCAAATGAAGTGCCTGCACATTGTAAATATTAAGTGAATAATCGCCAAATGGAAGTTGAATGAATTTCAGAAATAATAAGCATGATAAATATAGGAAGGCTACCACAGAATGGACCCAAGGAAAGCTCTCAATAAACATGAAAGGAATGAGTGAACGAGTCACGGATTCTAAGTTTTGCCACTAGCTAGTTGTGAAACATGATCAAATCAGTTTCCCTTTTGGGGGACTCAGTTTTTTCATCAATAATATAAGGTGTTTAGATATGAAGGCTGGTTTTCTAACTACTTTTCAGACTGTAGGAAGGTACTTTAGGACTTCCATGAAAAATGAAGTATTTTCTTGGCCAATGATATGCATTTAAAGGGCCTTAGTGTATGGTGGGCCTAACATACTCTTTAACCCACTGCTAAAATTGCTTGAACAATATTGGTGTAAATTACAGCATGGAAATTTGCCTTTTTAAAACCACTTTGAACACATGCGACTTAAAAGCCCATCTTGCTGCCTATTCCAGAAGCCACATTCAGATGAATTGGACATTAATTTCGTAGGAACACTGGAGACAACATTAATAAGTTCTAAATGCATATAGCAGTTCTTTCACTACACAAAGAAAGAAATGTATGTTCATTTGTCATCCATACAACATTCATCAAAGAATAATAATTTTTATCAGATTGGAATAAAATATTTCATTTTTTTTTGTCTTTTCCTCACCCCATATTCTCTTTTTATTGAAGAGAGAAGTATGCTGAAAACATTTTTACTGAGTTGCTTCTTTGATGAACTCACAGGTGGTTTGGGTTTGTTTCCTTCTCCCTGGATAATTTAGATTGGCAGGTTGGCAGGTAAAATCTTGTTGCTTTAATTGATCTATTGGAATGTAAGAATGACTATTGATTGGTACTTATTGGACTATAAAATCAAGATTCTGAGCCTGAGAAATTCTGTGGCTTAGTAATAATCACAGTAATAATGGTAGTAAATAATAGTAACAATAGCTAAGAGCTCTATTTAATTTCATTTGTTGCTTCCTAGGCAGCAGGCTAAATCCTTTACATATAAAATAATGTATTCTTTGTGACAGTCCTGTGTGATAGGTTCCATTATTATAAGAAAGGAAATTGAGCACTTTTCCCAAGGTTAATAGTAGGTGGTAAGTCATGATTTAGTGATCTTACAGTCTACTAGGAATGAAAACAAAAGGACACACATAGATTTCACACGAGGTAGAACATAATGAGTCCTATAGGAGAGACGCATACAAAATACCATTCTCTAAGATTGTTCATCTATGTTTAGATTCATTCATTTATTTGTACAGCTATACTCTTGATGTTCATACACTCTCAATGTACTTTTATCCAGAATTCTAGGGTTGGTGGATCCTTACTCCAGTACTTCTTCTATCCATTGCCAGAATCCCTCTCTAGAGAGCTGGTCACAAAACCCTGTTGCTGAGTACCTTTAGGGATAAACAGACTCCCTATGAGCAAGTATATCTGCTGCTCAGTTTGTGTAGATGGGAGTTGAGCCAAACTTGATTTCCCTGCACCTTCCAATCTTGGTTTTGCCCAGTATAGCCAATTAATTGTTTATGACCATTCTTTTTCAACAAGCTAATCCTTGTTGGAGGCCACTGTTTGGCTCCCTCCCATCTCCACATGTCTTTTTTTCAGGGTTAACACTGCAGTATTTCTGTAAGGTTAGAACTTTGTAATCAGGTAATGTGTTTGGGGAGAGTGCATGACACATAATAAGTGATATATAAATAATAGATGATAATGATACTAATAAGAACATAATTGTTATTTATTGTATAAGGCATAGTTTATAGAATTCTTATTCTCCTGGTTGACCACATTTTGTATAGAATGATTTAGATATAGGTACCAACTTTCCTTAAATATGTTACTGCTAATAGAACACAGCGCTTCAGGTTCACTTGTGTATATCATTAAAATGAACCCAATAAATTAAACTTAATTGGTAGGGATATTGGCAGTGCCCATTTTTGCATACGTAACGTCTGGGTTCTGCCTCATGGAGCCCTTATATTAAAATACCCTTTTGAAGACTTAAACCATTGTCTGACTTTGTGATTGCTCATTAGAAAATAGTAATATTGAAAAGAAGAAAAAGGGAAAGATGGAAAATCACCTAAAAAAATGAATAGAAGCCATTTCAAACATACAACCCTATATAAGAATGAGGGAGAGGGGCACCTGGGTGGCTCAGTCGTTAAGCGTCTGCCTTCGGCTCAGGTCATGATCCCAAGACTGGGATCGAGCCCCGCATGGAGCCCCGCATTGAGCCCTGCATCAGGCTCCCTGCTCAGCGGGAAACCTGCTTCTCTCTCTCCCACTCCCCCTGCTTGTGTTCCCTCTCTCGCTGTCTCTCTCTCTGTCAAATAAACAAATAAAAATCTTAAAAAAAAAAAAAAGTAAGAGGGAGGGAAGATAAATACATGTAGCTAAAGCATGACCAATGATAAAGCAGGTCCTCCATTCAAAGGTTTAATCTACTTTTTTTTTTTTTTTACTAAGCATACCAACTCTTTGTTTATTAACAGAATAAAATTGTAATAAAATGAGGGGCACCGGGGTGGCTCAGTCAGTAGAGCACATGACTCTTGATCTCAGGGTTGTGAGTTCAAGCCCCACATTGGGTGTAGGAATTACTTCAGAATAAAATCTTAAAAAAAAAAAAAGTTGCAGTAAGTGTAAATGTTTCACTACAGACCAAAGCCAGACAGCTGATTAAAAAATGCCAAAATGTGCAGCTCCCTGGAGCCTGGAGTCCCTTTTAAGGTTGATTTTGAATGACTTGTCCAGGCAGGGTGTCTTCCAGGAGGAAATGCATCTTGGTCTAGGGTTAGGTCAAGGGCTAGACTCGCAGGACTCCAGTGAACCTTGAGGAGAAATCTCTAAGGGAGAGCCCAGACAGAGGAAGTCACTAGATCCTCTGAAGGGGAGGAAAAGATACCCAGTTTCAGCACTTCTCTGGTAAAGGATATGCCCAAAGCTGTTCTCTTCTGGATTGCCTATTGGTGGTAAGCACCAGCAACCCATGGGGTTTTGAAGTCCCAAGTGGAGATATGATATCAACAAACTGGAACACCAGGAGCTCCCAGTGCCATTTAAATATCTTTTCATCTTCTAGTATGCTGCTTTTGGAGGGGCGCTATTCTAGGATGTGGCTCTAAGTCTTGTAGAATAATGGCATTTTCAGGCTATCTGGAATCTTACGTGATCTAGTCCAATCACCTCATTTTGCAGATCAGGAAACTGAAACGGAGAGAGAGGGGAGTTGCCCAGAGTTACTCAGCTAGTCAGTGACAGACAACAGTGGAACTTGTGGTAAGTTGTGTGGCCAATGGGGCTTCTCTTTGTGAATCTATACATTGGAAGTGAAGGCTAGGTCTGCATGATCTCTCTAAAATTCCTTCGTATTTTAACATTCTACTTACGTGATGTTTAATTTTAGACTTCTGACTTCCAGTGTGATTTCCATTTTGTAATAATCAAGAGGCTTTTATAAAAAGGATGATAAATACATGCCTAAATGACAGTGTTCAAGCATTTTGATGAAGGCTAACATCTAGTTAATAATTTTGCATTATGCTTAGATACTTACCTCTGTATGGCATAGATTTGGATTAAAAATTTTGAAAATGCACCTGGTTTTGAATACGGCTGATAATTTACTGTATTATATCCTAACACTACAAACAACTTCTTAATGAAACTATAGTAAATGTTTCTTTGTTGCTATTACCTTAGGTTGTTTTACTCATTGCTAGAAAGTTCAGGTCAATGAATAAGGTTGCTTGGAAAGTCCTGCTATATAAGATAGAAATGCCCAAGTTGGTTTGGGTTCGTTGCAAACTACATTGCTTATAAGCAAGGATTGGATTTTTTTTTTTTTTCTCATTTCTTCAGCAGGCACAATTTCAACAAACTGACAGCAAATCCATTATGTTATGGCAGCTTTAAAAGCTTTCATTAGGAGTGTGCATGTTTAGTGTCTCTGTATAGGATAAGCTGGGTTATGGGAATGGCAAGGGCAAAAGAATCGAGAGTAAGATCCATCTGGGGTTTCCAGTCCTTGGCTCCACGGACTTTGGCGGGGAGTTGTGGGGATAATAGGAAGAGCAAGAAACTTAATATCCTCTTTTTTGTCTGTTTACCCTAAGCTCATCAGAAACAAGTCTTTCCAAACTCTGTGAGCTACTTTAAATATCCATTTTCCCCTCTTAAATATGTGGATTCAATTCTTTTTTTAAAGTACAGTTTATAACGTATAGAATTCTGAGGGTAGAGAATTCATTGGTTACAGGGGAAGCACCTTTACACCATTGGGCATACAGATACTGAGACATTTATTACCTAGATGACATTTGACAAATTATGCGTAATGGTGTTTACAGAGATATCAGAGAGATGAAATGGAATAATGTATATGAAAGAAATGTGTACAATTGAAAGCATAATAACAGTCTTTGTGTTTTTTTAATACCACATATTAAAGGAAACAGACAGGTGTATAGAAAAGAGTGAGGGGTAGAGAAGGAGAGACTGTGAGAAGCAAATACTTTACTTTTACAATGAAATCATGGCTTAGAACAAAGAGATGACTAGGATGCAAGTGAAATATTGCTGCTAGAATATCAGATGTCCATGCTTAAAATATTAGGTACATTGGAGCCACTTGGGGATATTGTTAAAATGCAAACTCTGATTCATTAGAGCTGGGGTGAGGTCTGAGAGTCTGCATTTCTAAAGAGCTTCCAGGCAATGCTGACGCTGCTGGTCTCCAGCACACGGACTAGCACAGTCCGATGCCATCAGATTAACAGGTGTAACCAAAAGTCAACTAAGTATTTTACTAGGAAAGAAATTAAATTGTTCACATATTTTGGGGGGATTCATATATCAAGGGAATACCATCCAACCTGGTTAATGCCCCTCCTCCTTGCCCCACAATAAAAGAGCTTTCTGCACTTTCTGGTTTTATTATTAAGTGTTGCGAAAGTACTCTGCTATTACTGGTTAGGGTTCCTGGCTGAAAGAGTGTAGCAAGATAGGGGTTTATATATAGAACAATTAGGAGTAAGTAAGATCTAGAGAGCCAATACATTGTGAAAGCAGTTGAGTTCCTTCTCGTTCGTTTACCAGTTCTTATCTAGTAGAGGTCATTGAATTGTGCCATAAGAATTTTGTATATGTGATTGGTTGTCTTAAATCTCCCTCTCTTTTTTTTTTTTTTTGCCTTGGCACATTGCATATTTACATTGTCTCATATCGCTCATTTCCCTAACAAAAGTATGAAAAGGGAGAAAACATGTGACATGTTTCCCTTTTTTATATTTTAAATTCAATTCAACACACGTTTACAGAGTACCGGGTTACACAGTGGTGGGCTAGGTGCTGGGATGGGCATAAGGATCAGGAAAGTAGTCCCAGGTATTCTCCGTTTGCGTTCAGAGGATACAGACATAATAAATGACCAAATACAAAGCAGTTAGAATTTAAAAAAAAATACTAGATCTGAAAAGAATATGATGAAATCTGAAAGGAATAGACAACAGTTCTGCTGGGGAGGGAATTAGGAAGACATTGCAAAGGAAGAAGAATTTGGAACATGGTCATTTGCACGTAGAGGCCAGAAATCAGCTTGAGGCAAAAATCTTTGTCATATCGTAGATTTGTAAATGGAGAGCAAAAGCAGAGACAGAGGTCAGTGTAATTCAACTAACACAGTGCTGAAATTAAAATATCCTTCTTTGGAATTCAGGCTAAAGCCTAAAGTTTATGTGGGATTGTTGGAGGTAAGGGAGGCCAGATTGGGTAGTGTTTTAGCCGCTGTTTCTCTCAAACTGATTTTTTTCCTATTGGGCCTAATTCCCTAGAATCTGCAGGAGAAAAGATCACCTTTTATATAAACACCTCTCCTTGGCAGTTGGAACACAGCACTTTATAAGATACATGAATCAGGGATGGGAGAGAGAGAAATGATTCCAAATTGCCTTAAAAATATACATCCATAACTCATTGACTCATTAGGTGCTTCTTTACAACGCCGACACTCAGATGTGATAAGGATGCTCATTTCTCCAACTTACATGAATTTAAATTTCTTTCCAAATGAATTTTTGCCCTGGTAGTTACTTTGGAGTTTTGGTTGATAATAAAGGGGGGGCCTTTCACATCTCTTTCTTTGATATGCTGGTGCTTAGCCATTAAGAAAAAATTCAACTCTGCAACCCTTTCCTGGATCCTAATTGCCCTGGCTGCTGCCATTGTCTGTAGAATGGGGCTGGAATGTTATCTGGGATCCCTATAGTCAATGCAGTCTGAGAATCCAGTGTAGATAAAGGGAGAGTAACCAAAGAACATTAACCATTATCAAACCCGAGGGCAAGTTTGGGGCCGTAGTCAGGAGGTGAAATAAATTCATAACTCATAGGTAATCAGGAACATATCAGGAAACGGTGTGGACCAGTTTCCACTTGAGGAATTACGATGTGGGGTGCTTGTTCTTACTGGATATTGACTTGTTGGCTGAGAATGGCTTACAGGCACAAGAAAGTATTCGAAAATGCCATTCCATCTTCTTTATTACCCATCCTTGGAAGATATTCTCTTGGGAGCAGAGATGAACATGAAGCTTCTGTTACTATATAAACTTCAGAATCTTTTGCATCCCAGTGAACAAAGTGATGTACCCCCGTGTTGAATTTGTTTTAAATTTATCTGAATTAATTAAAATCTAGGCAGCTGTAGACAACAGTGACTCTACGAGACTCTGATTTTTTCTAAAATTCCATTTAACTGTGGCTGCTCACAGGTCACTGCATCCTTTGTCATTCCTCTGTCAATGCTTATTCGTCGTTAATGGCCATGCTCTCCTGCTCAGGCTCCTACTTTGGTGGTGTGGGATAGCATTTTTTGATTCTTGCAGCATGCTGTCAATTCCAAATTCCCAGTAATAAGCAAACTTCAAGGGCATGTATATTCCATACGGAGAGGTGTATGGGGAATCATCTAGCATTCATTCCCTTTGCTTTTCAGTTTAAACAAACAAACAAGACATCAAAGGGCATGTGGGGGAGGGCTAAGGAGAGGGAGGTGAGATCAAGAGAAAGGGAATGAAGAAATGAAACTAGCATTTAGTATGTGCTAAAATACAGCAAACTCATTGCTAGTTTCTTTGTATACAGTGTGCTTAAGTCTTGCCATGACCTTGCGTTAAGGTCATCATTGGGTCCACTTTATCAGAGGGCAAGTAGAAAGTAAGAGAAATTCTAAATAGAGGTCACAGTCATGCAGACGCTCCCCAGCAGAGCTGAGGTGAGAACCTGGATCTCTCATGCTTTCTAGAACTAAGCTGAAATGGCAGATGTGGTAGCTACAATGAAAGGGTCATTCTTTCTTTGTCATAGAGTAACTTAAACTATGGCACGATATGCCATTTAGATAAAAGACAGAAACCGGGTGAGGAAAAATTACAGATCCAATCCCTTCCAACCGAATTACTCTCTTCATTCATTTTGAAACCCAACATATACGGGCTACTTTATGGTGGTAATAATCTTTTTACATGAGCATGGTCTGTCTGTTCCTTAGTCAGCGATATGCCATCCTGCTGGGTAGTCCCTGAGCTGGCTGGCGGTTGATACATCGTCTGTACACGCTTAATAGGCAGAAATTGATTTTTTAAATAAATCAAGATGAATTTTTTTTTTCCTTTATAAGCAATATCTACACTTAGGTGTTTCTACTAAATGGTGATCTCAGCCCTGCCCACTGATTCTTTTTTTTTTTTTAAGATTTTGTTTATTTATTTGACAGAGACAGCTAGAGAGGGAACACAAGCAGGGGGAGTGGGAGAGGGAGAAGCAGGCTCCCCGCAGTGCAGGGAGCCCGATGCGGGGCTCGATCCCAGGACCCTGGGATCATGACCTGAGCCGAAGGCAGACGCTTAACGACTGAGCCACCCAGGCGCCCCGCCCTGCCCGTTGATTCTTAAAGGAGCTCCATAATAAGTACTTACTAGATACTAGAAACTGTGTTGGGAGCTGTGGTAGTCAGAATTGTCCAAACTCTGCTGTGATGACAGATCAACCCTGAAATCTCAGTGGATTAACACAACCCAAGTTTATTGTTTTCGCATGTGAAGTCTACTGTGGGCCTCATTCTCTGGGGTATCACCCTCAAGTGATATGTGAGGGGGCCGGTCTGCCACCATCTTATGGCTTTGCCTTCTAAACATGTGGCTTCTAGCTTGCTATCGTGGGGAGGAGAGGGCTGGAGCTACCTCAGGGCCTTCCTCTGCCTTCCCCAGGAGTGACACACTTATATTCTATTTATAATCCATTTGTCGGAAGTCACCTGGCCCCACCCAACTATGAGGGTAGAGGTGGTGAAGGAGCTGAGAAGTGGAATTTTCTCTAAGTCTATGAAAGAAAGAATTCAGTTACTTGTGAGTACTGTCGATGTATCACAAGTTCTGGGAGAACAACGGACATTTTTTTTTTTTTTTTAAGATTTATTTATTTATTTTAGAAAGAAAGCCTGCAAGGCAGGGGAAGGAGCAGGGGGAGGGAGAGAATCTCCAGCAGACTCCAAGTTGGCTGGGCTGGATCTCATGACCCTGAGGTCATGACCTGAGCTGTAACCAAGGGTCAGTCACTTAACCGGCTGAGCCGTCCAGGCGCCCCACGAAGAACATTTTTAAAGTTACTGCCTTCTATGAAAGCTATGCAGACATATGAGGAAAACAATAATTCCAGGGGGGTTACTGAGGGCTGTATTATAATTTGGTAGGGCCCAGAGCTCCTTAAGCCAGCACATGCTGTTGTCTTCAGAGCATCCCTTTCTTACCCATCTGAAATAATTGACTTAAGATTTTAAAATTCCTTGTGTTTTGTGTGTTCATGCTGTCTGCTTTGTTTTCTTAAATAGAGGTCAAAATGTGTTTAGAAACTAAGCCTGGGGGCGCCTGGGTGGCTCAGTTGGTTAAGCGACTGCCTTCGGCTCAGGTCATGATCCTGGAGTCCCTGGATCCTGCTTCTCCCTCTGACCCTCCCCCATCTCATGTGCTCTCTCTCTCTCTCTCATTCTCTCTGTCTCAAATAAATAAATAAAATCTTTAAAAAAAAAAAAAGAAACTAAGCCTGGGTCTTAGAACTTCTTTTCTTGAACCCGTGGCCTTGTGACAGAATGAAGGGGATTTTCCCTGCTCACTGTGAGTCGTGAAGGCTAGAGCGAAGCTCCGCACCCTCGTAGCTCTTTCTTTGTTGGGCACTTGTTCTTTCTAGATGTTCCAGCATTTACGATTGGCATGGTTAAATATTGAGACAGTTTTCTGGCATTAACCATACAAATAGCAAAACGGTTGCAGCTGGAGAGATCTAAACCTAAAGGAAAAATAAATGCGAAAAAAAATAATAAGAATATGCAAGTAAGTTCCAGCTTGAGAGCATGAACAGTTTGAGAGCATGAACACGGAGCTGGGTCAAAGATGACATGTGGCTAGAAGTTAGATATTTTCTTTTTGAGTTCGGTACATAGGCTTCTGTTAAAGCTCTTTTACTTAAAAACAACCAGTGAAGAACTGAAAAATTAGTGTCATGTTGATTTGTAAGGAATGGAAGAATAAAAATCGATACCATTTTTTGAAAGGTCTTCTTACAGTGAAAACAATTTTCACTCGTTGTGGCTTATTTGTAACTCTAATACTGTACTGTGTCTTATCCACAGACTTAAGAATTTGAGCTTTCGCTGTCAAATATTTCCTCTCAATAATTCTTGCTGTACTGTGATTTTCAACTTCTATTGACCTTAAGTTATATCCATATAATGGATTTGCTTTCGCATATAGATATGTTATAGCCTGTAAGTAAATATTTTCAATGAATTTGGAGAGGAAGTATGATGGCCTCTGAGATTTTGAGGATAAACTAGAAAGGCAAGCTATGAAAATTACACAAATAATAGTAATGATAATAATATAATGATGAACATTAATTGGGCATTCATTATGATCCAAGTACTGACTAAATGGTTTATAAGGATATGTTCATTTAACCTACATACTTATAAGGGGCTGTTATTAACCTCACTTTAACAAGGGGCTTAAAGAGATGTTAAATAAATTGCCCAGTGTCACATGACCAGAAATTACCTGTTTGACCTCCTAAAAGTTAACCAAAGTTTGTCCCCCTGCAAAGTATTTCAGTGGTTTCTAAATGTTGAAATACAACCAAAGGAAACTTCAGCCTACACTGTGTATTTTAACTTGCACAAAGAAAGTATGTTTTAGCAAAAGTGCTGTAGTCAGAATAAGGTTTGGAAATAGAGATGAAGCAGGTGGAGTACGTTCAGTTTTTATCTAGAAGTGTCCAAGGGAAAAATCTACAGTCTGGGGCAGGGGCTCTCAATCAGAAGCAATTTTGCCTCCCCACCCAGGGAACACTTGGCAAAGTCTGGAGACATTTTTCTCCTCATGACTGGGAGGAAGGGTGCTACATGTGTCTTGTGGGTAGAGGCTAGATCTGTGCTAAACGTCCTCCAGTGCATAGGGCAGCCCCATGTATAATCCACACCAAAATGTCGTTAGTGCCAAGGTCGATCTTGTGTAGAAGAGTCTTCTCGTATTCTATAGGGAAACTTCTGTGATTAAAGGCTCAATCTTTGGAGTCGGTGTACTTGGAGTTCAGTTCTGGCTCTACTGCTTGACTTAGGGAGTTCAAGCTCTCCAAGTCTTGATTTAGTTGCTTATCCACTGGAAATAATCATATATACCTACAAGATTGTTCTAAAGATTAAATGAGAAAATTATAAACTTTGGTCAAACAGTCATTGTATTATTTTTTGAGACCCTCAAAGAATGCTTTTGAGCAGGTGTTATAAAAGAATCATCTCCAGATCAGACAGCTTTGTTTTGAATCTTGTTTCCTCTTCTTATTAACAGTATGACCTTGAATAAGTGCCTTAGAACTCTGTGCCTCATTTCCCTCACCTATAAGATGAGGGTGGTAAGTAGTATGGATCCTCTAGAGTTTCTGTGAGACTTAAATGAGAGTATAAGTGTAAAGTGCTTAGAACAGTGTCTACCACTTAGAAGCAGACAGTTGTTAGCTCTTATTATTCATTCACTTAATATTGTTAGATAAGACATAACATATAAATTAATTTTCTAAGTAACTGAACCTTGAAATACCAGCCTCTCAAATATCTCTCGAAATACCTCTTGAAATACCAACCCTTTGTTTTATTTTAGCAATTAGAATAATGGAAATAGGTCTAAAATTATATTCAAAAATTCTTTGTTATTTAAAAATGAATGCTGAATCCTTTCTTGTGTTTTGTGGTTAACTCAAGGTCTGTATCGTCATACTATCATTTCTTGTATTGGATTATGATACATGAATTTTTTAAAACTATTGAAATATGAGGATTTTCCTTACCTAGGCTGCTGGACTGTTCATTCTTTTGTCTGCTTTTAAAAAATATTGGTTTTGCTTCCTTACTATCAACAAGCAGCTGTCTGACTCTCATACTCTCTACTTGCCTTTTCTAAATATCTGCATCTTGATCAGTTGATCAGTATTTACCAAATATATTATATGCTGTGCTCTCTAAGGTATATTAGTGACCAAGACAAAATAATTCTTTCTTGGAGCTTACTATTTTTCAGAGGTAAACAGTGAAGACATAACCAGTTAAACAATCATTTGGTTCAAATGTGATCTATGTATGACTGAGAAGTCTCAGTTGCTGTGCTTAGAAGCAAAGCCCTCTAGTGTGGGCTAGAAGACAGACCTTCCTATGGAATTGATCATCAAGTATCAGTCTGAAAAGTGAGTTGGCATCAGCAAGGCAAAGAGAAGAAGCATTACAAGCAGATGCAATTGCAAACGTCAAATTCCTGATTTTGGACAGGGCATGACATTAAATAAAAGAATTTTTAAAAGCTCAGTATGACTACAGACTAAAAACAAACAAACAAAATCTAGCTTTATGGTGGCATTGATGAAACTAAAAGGATAGCCAGGGTCTCAATCACACAATCTTCCAAAGCACGTAAAAGTTGGCTCCATGCAATAGACGATGACAGGCCGTTGGAAAGTTTAAGTTTGTTGTGGACATGGTAGATTTTCATGTGAAGGGCTTGGAAGTAGGAAAAGAATGTAGGAAAGGCAGGAAAGGGAGAGACACCAATCTGAAAACTCTTAATGGTAGTCCAGGCCGGATGTGATGAACGCAGTCCAGATTGTGTCTGTAATAGAATTGGTTTCTGACGACTAAGTCCTGAAAACTCTCCTGAGGGAGGAGGGCTGATATTTAGTTTATGGACTTGGAAAGATGTATTTGGCTGTTTTGGCTGTTCACCTTCTACCTTGTTCTTGGCTATATTCCAGAGGATTGCAATTGATGAATAATCCGTTTCCAAAAGAGTGAAAATACAAATGTATAGCAATAACAAAAATGAAATTGTATTTGTGTAATAGTTGAAAACTCTTTATTATTGCATTTAATCAGCAACTTGTCCTAACAAGCGATTTTCACCCACCCTGTTCCTACAAGACTACATTCTAAGTTGATGTACCTTAATTTATGGGCAGTGGGAAATTTCTACCTCACAGTACGCGTAGAGTTTCATTTGTCCTGTCTCACAGAGAAAGTTGAAATTGAGTAGAAGTGTCTTCACTTCTTTTGTTCTTTGCATCATAGGAGAGATATAAAAATGTTGATTTATCAGTTCCTGCTTTTAACCACTAGGGCCTTGATAGAAAATAGAAAACTTTAGATATTTAAATAAGGTGTTTACCTACATCTATGCATGCAAAATATGTGCTGTGTGAAATATGAATTGTGTGGATATTAGATACGTACACATACACAGCTATATTGTGTAGGGCCTAGAATGCCATATGTAAAAAAATCAAACATCCTATTTTGAACATCTAGAAGAGTTGTTCAATGGTCAATATATGTCTGTTTCTAAAATATGAATCTAAAATAGGTATAATAATTGCTTTCTCTTAGGGTGATT
This sequence comes from Phoca vitulina, assembly GCF_004348235.1. Classification (NCBI taxonomy): domain Eukaryota; kingdom Metazoa; phylum Chordata; class Mammalia; order Carnivora; family Phocidae; genus Phoca; species Phoca vitulina. Next base: position 18,304,946 of record NW_022589719.1, on the reverse strand, counting down.
GTGAGAATTAAATATGCTTCATTTAGCACCTAACACCTAATAAATATTTAAATATTCATTTATAATTTTAATGTAATTTTATCATCACAAATTGGCTACATGTTTTTTCCTAAATTTGTATATATTGATAATTTGACATAAGATTATATTCACAGATACCAATATATATATACATGCACATATATATATTACATTAGCTATTGATTACAACAAAAATAGTTGTGTAATGATATTCAAAATCACATATAGTCTTACAGCTATCTTTGGTAAAATGAATTTTGTTTAGTTTTGTTTTGTTTTTTGATTATTTCTGTCCTGGGAGATTACCATAAATCAGAAGTTGAATGTTAGCCCTGAAGATAAGGCTTCACATGAGTTGATATTCTGACCCAGTTTCTATATCCTGCTTTCTCTCATTTACTCATTCATTCCTTTATTCATTATTTAAGCAAATATTTACTGGATCTCTACCCTGTGCCAGCCACTATAACCTGTCTTACAGTCTGGTAGGGGAACAAACATGAAAGCAAATTGCTGCAATAAAATGGTGTGAACATCCTGCAATACATCCTTTTAAAGTAAAGAGGCATTCAGCTCTCCTACATGACATATGGTTAGTTATTATGTACATATTCGTCTATCATTAAACTAAATAGAGAAGAATAGAAATTAAATAGAGGAAACTTAAAAGAGCATTTCTTTCTAAGTACCTGTTTTTTATTCATTCTCTTGTCTTCATCTACCACCCACCTGCTGAAGACATCCAGTGATTATCAGTAATTGCTATCACTTTCTCTTACCCCAGAATCCTATTTCCATCTGACTTTTGGCAATCTGTAGGTAGATGTTCCAAAGATATCTCAAATTCATTCTACTTAAAACAAATTCATGATGTTCGTTCCACTCACAAAAATTTTTCCCCTCCTATACATCTAACCCCTGTTAAATGTATCATGTACAGAGTCAGCCCAACTGAGGTTCCAGGGGACCCCATCAATGTTCAGTGCCTGCCCATAGCCCACAGCCAATTGGTTATCAGATGCTCCTCATCCCCTGCCAGTTTTCTTCCTCCCCCTTCTAGATAAACACATGCACACATACCTTATGCCCCAAATTAGTAGGATAAGAAAGCAATTTTCAAGTTGCTAGGCAGCAACAGTTGAGAAAAATTAAGTCGGTTGCTTGGTTATTAAGTGTTACCACTGTGTTGTCTCTTTTACTGTGAGTAGAGAATGTTTCTCTTTAATTTGGAATAATAACTTTAAAATCTGTTGATCTATGAACTTCAAAAACATCATCATACACATGTCCGCATTGATACACTTGCTGAATTTCTCTTTCCTTCCCATCACTGATATTTTATGCTTCCAAGGGCAGTTCCAGCTATGAATCCCAGAGTCCTTTTCCAATGCCGGCTGCTCAGGATCTGAATGGGAGATTCCTACTGCAGTTCATGTTTTTGGAGGAGTATGTTAACTGCTGATACTCGTCACTGAAAAGAAATGATTGACATCACAATAATGAAAGATATCATCAGTTGGCCCTGATCCTATTTTGAGTGTTCTTGAAATTTCATTCTGGTTCATACTCTTATAGAGTGACATAAATTCATAAGTTTAAGTGTAAAACTATCTGGAACATATTAGGTCCAAAGTAAGTGGTGCATCCTATTCTCTCTTGTAGGGTGTCTTTAAAAAATCAGTAAGCATCAAGTTCCCTAAACCATATCAGTGAGATCATATGAAACACTGCATCAAAAGCTAATGATGTAATGTATGCTGATTAACATAACATAATAAAATTTTAAAAAAAATAAAAATAAAAATAAACAGATAAAAAAAAAGTTCCCTAAACCACCCTAACCCTAGGAAAATGTTAAGTTCTTAAGGAAAATACATTGGAAGAAGAAATATGACAGTTTCTTTTTCCTTTTCCTTCTTTCATTTTTTTAAAGATTTATTTATTTATTTGTTTAGAAGGAGAGGGATGGGGCAGAGAGAGAGAGGGGGAAAGAGAGAATCTCAAGCAGACTCCATGCCCAGCGGGGAGCCTGATGCGGGGCTTGATCTCACAGCCCTGAGATCATGACCTGAACCAAAATCAAAAGTTGCATGCTTATAGGACTGACCCACCCAGGCGCCCTTAAAAGATTTTATTGTTAAGTAATCTCTACACCCAGCATGAGACTCAAACTCCCAACCCCGAGACCAAGAGTTGCATGCTCTACTGACTGGGCCAGCACCGCCTCTACTTTATTTTTTAAGTGTTCTTCAGCAGTTTTATATCCTGGCAAACATGTGGGATGGGGTTAATATTAACTATGGGTTAAAATGAAAAGTTTAAATGTCTTTACAATGTGGAGTTTTAAATGGGATAGTGTAACAGATAGAGAGGAAAAGGCTGCTTGGAGAGGAGGAACAGATAGAGAAGACAATTATTCCTTGAAGAGGTAGAAGAGAAGATTAAAATTTGCTTTGAATAGTTCTTAAGTAAATGGAGTATTACTTTCTGAGCTCCCAAGGGGTGATTTTTCTTTCTTTCTTTTTTTTTTTTTTTTGAAGAATTGAAACTTCTGATGTGTCTTAATGGTTCACATCTTTTTTTGGCCCGTGCATCCTGATCTAGCACGATAGCCGAGCATGGCTAGCAAACAGTGGTGTCATTGCTATATGCATACTTATTGGTTCTCTGCTAAAATGAGCTTTGCTGAGCAAATAGATTTTGTGCAGCCACCCTAAATGGATCATTTCCCAGAATGCCAAGGGAGACACTAACAACGGGTCTTAACTTCATCCTTCATCAATACGTTATCATATTTACAATACAGGATAAGGGAAAACCAGACCAAGGGAAAAGCTGGTGATTCACTAACATAAACCTCTCAAGTGCAGACAAGAGTCATACATTTGAAAGGATGATTTGTGAGCATCGTCACACAAGCAATCTTTGTTAGCAGCTGCTTATAATTCATGGTGGGGCGCTTTAGGAAAATATTGCTGCTCGTCGTTGTGTTGCGGTTCTTCGGCTGTCTGCATGTAGGATTATGTGTATAGCGCAGCTTTCAGCACGGACATAGAGAGAAAGTTTATCACCTGTTCTCTCCCCTCCCCGAGAGGGATTTTGTTTCACTTTGAAGGAAGACTCACATAAAAAGCCTGCAAGTCGTATGCGTGTTGTAATTTCCTTAGAATGAAGTCCAAACTATGGTCCATCCTGCTTTGCAAATTGGTCTGGAAGCCACACAAACATGGGCAAATATGGAGATCAAAATTCAACTAGATTTTGCCCCATGGGAATAATTCAATGCTTCACACTCACAGGTTGCTCAGCAAATATCATAGCCTTCCTGACATTATTTAGTGGAAATGGGCTAATGGGGCTTTATGTAGCAGAGATGATTGGAGATGAATAAAGGGACAAGCTGTGAGGAGATGTGAGTTAATGGAAAGAGAAAGAGCTTTTGGCTGAGGACTCTGGGTCGGAAGGACCTGGGTTTTTGTGTGTGTGTGTGTGTGTGTTTTAAGATTTATTTATTTATTATTTGAGAGAGAAAGAGTGTGTGTGCTGGGGTGGGGGGGGCGGTGAGGAGGCAGAGGGGAGAGAATCTCCAGCAGATTCCCCACTGAATGGGGAGCCTAATGCGGGGCTCGATCTCAGGACCCCAAGATCATGACCTGAGCCCAAACCAAGAATTGGACACTTAACCAACTGAGCCACCCAGGTGCTCCACAGACCTGGGTTTTTAGTCTCCCTCCTCTTCTTACTACACGCCTTCTCTCAGCCTCACTTCGCTCTTTTGCAAAACACACTGGTCAATCTCTCATGCACACTGCTAACTGGATAATATGGGTAACATACGACTCACCATGCCCTTTACCTTGCAGGCAGCAAGTCTACCCTGAGTGGTAGCTCTTTGTAGCATATCTTAATTTTTTTAATTAAAATTCACGTTCTGTATCAGGTTTCTTATTTTTGAAGTAACCGTGCTTAGGCATCTATAATATTTTGTGGTACTTTGTTTTTCTTGTCCTAGTATTCTTATACTCTGTTCTTCTTTTTTTAGCACCCATTGTTTCTATAGTTTGTAACCCACTGCTCTCAACAAGAAATCACTGACTCAGAATGCAGGGGAATGATCCTGCATTCAAAGGAGAAGTTGCAAACCCTCTATCAATCCGTGACTTTACACGTCCCACCTCCCACCTCTCCTTCCAGAAGACAAACAAACCTGTCCTTCAGCTCTATGACCTTTTGTACCAGATGCATACATAAATATTTGGGCAGGGGGTGGGGGTGGGGGATAATGTCAGTAGTAAATTCATTGACTTAATTCTAACAAAGAAGCTGTGTTTGGGAGGGGGGAGATAGAATAAAGATGGAGGGAGGCTCAAAATTGTCATCATCATAATCATCTTCAAAGGAGCATCGCCTCCTTACATAGATTGAGAAAGAGAGATATAGGGTCACTTTTACAGGGTCTGATAAGGCATTGGAAGGAGGGAGAGGAGGAAATATTGATTTAACATGTAAATTATTCTCAAATTTTTTAAAGATTTATTTATTTGAGAGGGAGAGAGCACAAGTGAGGGGAGGGAGAGAGACAAGCAGACTCCACACATGGGGCTCATCTCACAACACTGAGATCAACACCTGAGCTGAAATCAAGAGTCAGTCATTTTATCGACTGAGCTTTTAACCCAGGCACCCCTAAATTATTTTCAACTTTAAAACCGACTTCATCTGCCAGAGATTGCCACCACAAAAATTATACACCCCTCCATTCCAGCTTCCCCACTCGGTTCATTTGCACATTGTGCCCTCTGCCTAGCTTCTTTTTCAGAGAGGACATTCTATATGAGTTGCTAGGTTCTCAGTGCACTTGTTCCCAAGTTAATATCATGTTACTGGAACCATATGGCTGATGACAGAGAATAACAGCCTTTGAGGTCTCACCTTCAGGATGGGGCTAGGGGCTGTGTGAGACTTAATGAATGAATGATGTAAGATCCTCCAGAATCCTGAGATAAAAGATGGTTTGTAAAATCAGGGAACTGCTGTTTCTCTAGTTCTAAACAAATACCTGCTGAGCTAACAGGTATTTAAATAATTAGATGCAAAATGTGCAGCATGGTGTGTGTGTGTGTGTGTGTGTGTGTGTGTGTGTGTGTGTGTAGGAAATAAACTACACTGTAATCCTGGGAGGGAACGTAGGCTGTCCCCTTATGTTACATCTTTAAAAACCGAGTCTCAGAAATGAATTTGCTTATTAGGGCCAGATACCAAACTAGAAACCAGATTTCTTAGACCCACTGTTTTGTGCAACATACAAGACTGCCTCATTATAGGTGCTCTATGTAGAATTTATGGAATCTGACCAAGAACAAAGGAAAAATGCTTTGTGACTGGTCTTAAACCATTTTTAAGCATAAGCAGGATTATTACTGTTATATGAAAGATCGTAAATGACTTTTCATCCCATTGGGCATAGGAGAATATATAGGATCAGAGCCAATTCTGTGCTAGGGAAAATTACTGGCAACAATCCATGTCATTTACCAAGGCAACAACCACCTTCCATATCGAGTGGAGTTTAATGTATCACTGTGGTGGAGTGGAGGCATTGTTGAAAATTGCTCATAGGAAGTACATAGAACTTTTTTTTTTGTATAGCAGGCCAAAAGAAAGACTCAAGAGTGAATTTATTGGCCTAATATTGATCTAGCTTAAAATTGTTGCTGATAGGGTAGGAGGAGTCTGAGTGATAATGGAATAAGCTCTGGGCTTGAGATGAAATACCCAAACCAACATTCCCCTTACTAACTGTGATTTCTTTTTCTTTTTCTTTTTTTTTTTTTTAAAGATTTTATTTATTTATTTGACAGAGAGAAACACAGCGAGAGAGGGAACACAAGCAGGGGGAATAGGAGAGGAAGAAGCAGGCTCCCCGCTGAGCAGGGAGCCCGATGCGGGGCTTGATCCCAGGACCCTGGGATCAAGACCTGAGTTAAAGGCAGACACTTAACGACTGAACCACCCAGGCGCCCCCTAACTGTGATTTCTGACAAGTCACTGAACTTCTCTGCGTCTCAACTCTGGAAAAATCAAACTAATAATTTCTAGATTGTATAGCTTAGGGAGAATTATATAATATAATTTGAGTAAAGTTGCACTGCGTAGTGCTTATAACATATTTTGAATCTAAATCTAGAGAAACGTGTCCAGAGGCATTAGGAAGCGTGTTCAGGGTTTGTTATGTAGAAGGCAACCCTCCAGAGACCAACGGTGGAGGAGGAAGTGTTTATATAACCAGTTAGGATGTCTGTATTCTCCACTAGTTACATAGCTTCCCTGAGGTATCACACTTGTAGATCTTACCACCCATTGCCTTACATATGGGTGCATAGCAGCTCTTGGAAAGGGTGAAACAAATAAACAAGCAAAAAATAGAAACTATTGTGTTGGAAGCTTCACTTTTATAGGGCAGTTCCACCTTCCTCGTAGTTTACCTTGTTGCATGTTTTATGTGTTTAATTTCATGTTGGTACCAGAGTCAGCTTAATCACTTAATCCTAGTTTCAAGGAAGCTGTACTTATCTCTATCTTTTGCTTTTTTAACCCCCAGTGGAATTCAGACTAATCCATGACAAAGGTTTTAGATATTCAAATAGCTCATGTTTTTTTGTTTTTGTTTTTGGTTTTTGGTTTTTTTCCTCTAAGAATAATGGAATTTGGCCTTTGTTTCAGGTAGCTTCAAGTGAGTAATTCATGTTTTTATACAGGCAGCTTATGGGGATTCATTTCCACGATGCCTTTTATTGGTCTCTTCATATTTTACAATGACTTTAAGTCCTAGTCAATAATAGTGTCCTATACAACAGATTCTTATGGGTTATTGTGGTAATACCATTTTATTTTAAGAGAATGGGATTGACCTCATCTATCTGACATTGTTTGGGTGGGTTTCTGCCTGACGGCAGATGATAGAAGATAAACAAAATAACCTCCGGGGATATTTCAATTTTACAAAGCTATGGAAGCAGAATCAGTAAAATTAAAGGAATGGATGTCATGAATCTTATTGTGTTATTGATGATTTCCATTCAAAATGAGTTATTAATTCATTCATTTAGTGCCTATTTTGTGTTACATTGTTCTTAGATGATGGAGAGACAAAATGAGTTTTAAAATACGTTCTCTATATAAAGTAGCTCCAAGTCTTTTGGGGCACAGGACCTGAAGAGGGGAAATGTATTATAGTGTGGTAGATACAATGCAAATACTAACTGTTCTGTTAAGTTCTCCTAACTGAATTGGGGTTGCAGTAGTTTCGGGAATTATCTTCCAAAGAGTTGATGCTTGAGCTAAGGCTTAAAGGAGTAGAAATTAGCCAGGAGAAGAAGATTGAAGGAAGAGTAACTAAGTTCTTAGCTTCTGTCCCATGCCATTTTTATCTGTCCCTCCAGTACTGGTGGATGATAAAACCTGATACCTTCAGGTGGCCCTTTAAGTAACAACTTAGAGAACATAACAAAAAACAGACTGCTGTTAGAATTTCAAGAAGAGGTAGCAAAAGAAGGACTACTTGCCAGTGGGGGATGAGGAAGGTGTCTTGGGATCAAAATGAAGCATTTTACATGCTTTGTAGTAAATATGTGTAATCCCAACAACAAATCTGTAGGTCTAATTTATTATTATTTCAAGTTTAGTGATGAATCAATAAATAAAGACTTAATAGGAAACAGTAGGTCATTTTCTCATATACATACAGATAGTGAAGAGTTGAGCTAAGAATCTGGTTTACTTGAGTCTAAAGATTATGATCTTTGGGCTATGTTTCCTTGTCTTTATAAATTGTGTTTGTTTTGTTACATTTATTTTGGGCACCACAAGTCTTGAAAAGCATTAAGTTGGAGAAAGCTGAAAAAGCCAGGCAAACAGTGAAAGAACTGGAGTAGAGGCATATAAGATAGATTAAAGGTTCTTCAATAAAGCACAAGTTATGGGGAGGGGATTTATACATACATGTTGAAAGATGCTAAATGGAATTGGAATTATATATAACCTAGATCAACATTATATAATAAGGATTTTAATGAATGTGGAGGCTATGAGTATTTGACAGCCTCTATAGAATAAAAAGCTATTGGATTTTGAAAGTCATCTCATGGGAAATATTGGAAGCTGAATCACTTGAGGAATGTAAAGCTAAATTGGATGAAACATATCTCTAATCTCCAAAATGATCTCTCTGTGTAAAATGCAAGCACAAACACACATACGTTCAAACTTTTAATTTTTATAAACTGCATGTCTCCATGTATTTAAGTAGCGGTTGTAATCTAAGCAAGTACAAAAGTTAGAAGAGAAAACCTTTTCAAAAATCAATTTCTGGGCAGAAACTAAAGCATTCTAGGATAAGTTTTAGAAATTGAAGACTCCTTACAGTTGGATGGAAAACATGCAGTCATTTAAAAATAATTAGTTTTGCAAAGGGATACATGAATGGAAGGTCCTGGAAAGGAGGCAAAGAATTAATTTCCCAAAAGGCTCTGCAGATAAAATTGTGGTTGGCACATTTCATTCTGCAGATACACCTCTTATTGGTATCTTGTCTGTTCTCTTGGGTGACATTTTGAAATAGTGCATGCTCAAATGATTGTCCAATAATGCAAATGAGAAAGGCACCTTTCAGGCATTGCACTCTGGACAGACACTCTGGTAAGTTCCTTCTTAAGGAGGTCTAAAAAGAAATAGAATTAGTTACCCAGAGCTCTATTAAGTGGGAGGTCTTATATCTAATCCCCCTGGATTCTTCTTCTTTAACAATGGACGAGAAGATCATGATACTGAAAAGAGCCATCCAACTGGCCTGATATTTTCTGTTTGTTTGCCCTGAGTCCTGGGATCACAGTAGCACTCACATTCTCTTTATGCTTACTTAAGTGCTAGTGCCCTTTCTCCTATTTTTCTTTAAAGATTGTTCAATGTATTTCATTTCTTGCACCCTACACCAATCCAGGACTCAGCTGCTCCTCTAATGACATGATAAAATATGATGCTGTTTTTCTCATTTTAACTGGTACCAACTGGACTCAATGAAATGTGTCATGATATCCCTGTTGCAAACATGATAAAGGATGGACTCATCATCCTGCCACTCAAAGTATTTTATAATATGCAAACAGTCTATATGTCTAACCTTTTCTTATATCTTCTTTTCTGTATTTCTTAACCTTTTCCTACATATGCCTTTGCTCCAGACTGGTGACTACTCACTGTTCCTGAACCTTGTCTCATTCTTGGCCACTTTCTAACGTTTGCTCAAAGTATTCCCTCTGCCTTTACACCATCTCTCTTGCTCCTTGTGCTCTCTCTGTTCTATTTACATTATCTACCTGTTGAAACTGTGCTATCACCTTCTAAATAGAACAGACCTTGATCTTCCCTACTAATGAGGTCCATCCCTCCTTAGAGCCTGCACAGCACTTGCCTGGCCTCTTCCCTGTGGACTCCTACTAATCCACTATTAAGAACTCATTGTGTTATCTGAAGTTTTTGTCACAGGGATTTTAACATGGAAGGTAACAGATAAATATTTATTGAATGTATAGGAAATCTTTCTTTGAAATTCATTGCTTTATTCAAGTGAAAACTGAATTCAGAAGCAATCTAAATGCCCAGAGGTAGGGGAAATGAATAAATGTGTTTTAACACATCCATATATAGACTGTGCTGTAATCATTAAAATTAGGTTTTCATGGAAGTTTTTGTTGTTGTTGTTATTTTTTTTAAATTCTGATATAGTTAACCTATAGTGTTATATTAGTTTCAGGTGTACAATATAGTGATTCGACAGTTCTATACATTACTCAGTGCTCATCGTGGTAAGTGTACTCTTAATCTCCATCACCTATTTCACCCCCCACTCCACCTCCCCTCTGGTAACCATCAGTTTGTTCTCTACAGTTAAGAGTCTGTTGTTTGGTTTGTCTCTCTGTTCATTTGTTTTGTTTCTTAAATTCCACATATAAGTGAAGTCATATAGTATTTGTCTTTCTCTGACTGACTTATTTATACCCTCTAGATCTAACCATGTTGTTGCAAATGGCAAGATTTCATTCTTTTTTATGGCTGAGTAATATTCCATTAGTTTTACAAAGAAGTTTTAATGCCATGGGAAAATGATTATAATATACGGTAAATACTTGGGGCACCTGGGTGGCTCAGCTGGTTAAGCGTCTGCCTTCAGCTCAAGTCACGATCCCAGGGATCGAGTCCCGTGTCGGGCTCCCTGCTCAGTGGGGAGTCTATTTCTCCCTCTCTCTCGCTCACTCGCACTCTCTCTCTCTTTCTTTCAAATAAATAAATAAAAAACCTTAAAAAATATATACAGTAAATACTGGACATCCACAGGAATTCTTGCTGTTCTCTTCAGAAGTGCCTCAATTTTTAATAATAGTATAATAATAATAGCCAAACCTTCCTAATTATTTACAATGCACCAGGTCATCTTGAATTGTCCTGTATCTTATTTGATCCATCACTTGCATATTACTTGGCTTCCTGTGTATCTGTTTTATTAACTATATAACAGATAATAACAGTTCTGAGGATCAAAAAAGACACCAAGATACAGTATTTAACTTAGCACAGCACCAGAAACATAGAAAGTACTCCCCAAAAGTAGCTATTTGTTTTTTTTTTTTTTTTAAAGATTTTATTTATTTATTTGACAGAGAGAGACACAGCGAGAGAGGGAACACAAGCAGGGGGAGTGGGAGAGGGAGAAGCAGGCTTCCCACGGAACAGGGAGCCCGATGTGGGGCTCGATCCCAGGACCCTGGGATCATGACCTGAGCCAAAGACAGACGCTTAATGACTGAGCCACCCAGGCACACCAATAATAGGGATTTTTAATGCGTATCAGATGATCCTGTACAGTATTGACAATGATGAATTAAAATTTCCAGAGTACTTTGTGTTCTCTGCAAGGTCACCCAGAGAAGGTAGTGATCACTCACATTTAGGCTTTCATTCTAATGAGTATAATTAGGAATAAAAATGATTTCTACAAGGCAATGCATATCTAAGCTATAAAATCAAATAGATTGACTGATGGCCTCCATCCACCAGTAATCTATATGTATCTACCATGATGTGGGCATGAAAAGCCCACTGCAATGAAATGCTCGACTCCTAAAACTTGTATGACGGTTAACAATTTTTGACAGGCTTAGGAGTTGACAGACTTTTCTGCCATAATTCTTGACACATTTCAGTGATTTTCACTCCAGCGCAGAAGACAAGTGATTACAATAAAACCATAGATTTAAAAGATTTACCATTCAGAGATATTTGGACAATTATAAGCAACATATAAAGTAGCCCTAGCGAAATCCTGCTGAGGGTAATTTGCCTGCTGTTGAAATTCCCTTGAAGGAGGAATGATGTAACTGTTCTCTTATTTCTGACTTTTTTAAGGGAAAAAATGAATGGTTCTGTTTTAATCCATTTATTCATTCAGCAGATATTTATTGAATATCAGCTATGGACAATGGATTATCCTTTTTTTTTTTTTAAAGATTTTATTTATTTGAGCGAGAGAGAGAGCACATGAGGTGGGGGAGGGTCAGAGGGAGAAGCAGACTCCCTGCTGAGCAGGGAGCCCGATGCGGGATTCGATCCCGGGACTCCAGGATCATGACCCGAGCCAAAGGCAGTCGCTTAACCAACTGAGCCACCCAGGCGCCTGACAATGGACTATTCTAGGTACTGGCAATAAATCAGTGGGAAAAAAAAAAAAAACAGAAAAAACTCCTGGCCTTTTGGAACTTACAATTTAGGGTGTACATAGGTGGGTTGGTAGAGGGGAGGATGAAATTAAACAAATTATATAAAGTGTACACATGTCTAGAACAGCTCTGTCCCATAGACATTTCTTCAATGACAGTAATGTTCAATAGGTGTGCTTTCCAATATGGTAACCACTGACACATGTGGCTATTGAATACTTGAAATAAGCCTAGTATGACTGAAGGGGTGAAATTTAAATTTTAACTCATTATGACTAATTTAAATTTAAATTTAAATAGTCACATGGGGATAGTGGCTACCATATTGGCAAGCAAACATCCAGACAGGTAAGAGTTCAGAGCACATATGAGAAGGGAGGCAGAGTGTAGAGAAGTGGCTGCAATTTTAATTAGAGTGGTCAGAAAAGGCATCTTGAGGAGATATGTGGGGGAATATCAACAGAGGTAAAAGAGCAGGCCATGTAGATATTTAGAGGAAAATTGTTCCAAGCAGAGGGACTAGGAAGTACAGAGGGCTTGAGTTGGGTGCCACCTGGCTTGGAAGAGGAATGGCATAAAGGACAGTGTGGATGCAACAGAGTGAGGGTGTGAACCAAAGGTAGGAGGTGAGACCTAAAAGGCTATGGTCATGGTGGGGAATCAGGAACCCCACCTGAGGTTCAATTAATTCATATATACACACATACATACAAATCTATATGAGAAGTAATTTATATACATTAATTAACATATAATTTTAATGTATTAACTATTAACATATATTAATATTAATAAGACTATATACATAAATTATTAGTCTCTAGGTTTAAGATTCAAAAACCATAAGAGCCTCTTCATTCCGCTAAAAACCCCTTGTTGACCTGACGATCAGCAAGAATATTTTATCAGGCTGTATTTTTATAGTAGATTCCAGAATTTTAGATATTCTGTGATTCTCTAAGTAGCTCCTGGACTTGCATTTCCCCCACCATACCGAGTAACATTTGTGACTGCAACCATCTTGAAGCTTCTCCTTGCTGCAGCAAATTTGTTTTCTTGGGACTGAGTTATCTTTAAAATTCAAATGTAGCATGTTATGGAAAAAATATGCCAATTTTTATAAGCGGGCAATTTTGTAAAATTAATGAGAATTCAGGTCATGGTGCAGAAGGAGATCTGAATGCAAAACATTTTTAGAATAAAGAGCATTAGTCACGTAAAACTGTACAGGGTGTTAAGGAAATTGCACGTATTCACATTTATCGTGAATTTTATCTCGCTGAAATAACCTATCACATTTTAAACCTTCTCGACACATATTGACACTTAGCTGCCATATAATAGACTTTTATCTTGGATTTTGACTTTACCTATGACTTCATTTTCAAAAGGAACCTGATTTCTTTGTTGAGGATAGTTATAATACCCTCTTTCCAAAGTTGATTTTTAATCAAGAAGATGTATACCCAGGTCCATATTTTTCTTCAATTATTATTATATGCTATCTTCTTCATTTACTTTCTTATTTAGTTAGCTAGCTAGTTATGTAATTAGCGAATAGTCTTTAGTAAAAGGCGAAAGATTTATGCGATCTGAAGAGAAACCAGAGTATAGCGAATAGTCTTTATATAAAGAGAAATGGGAAACGATGAGAAAAGGCATTAACATTATTTGAGTGCCTACTGTGCACCAAAAAAAAAAAAAAAAAAAAGTAATGCTGTCTGTTATTTTTGAGTGACACAATAAATTTGAGTGGAAAAAACAATGAAAAATGGCTTTTATTATTACTGCCTTTTACATATATACTATGCACTATACATGCATTATTCCATTTAATTTGTATACCAGACTAGCAAGGTAGCTAGTGATGCTTTTGTTTAAAGACAGGAAATAAAGGAGATACAAAATTCTGCTTAAACACAGGCATTCTTTGTACATGGTAGAACAATGTACACTCAACACAGAGCCTTTTGGACGATAAAGCCTATGTTCCTTCCATCACATTCTCTCACTCCACTTATAATTTAATAGTATCTGAATTATAATATTGTAACATCCTGGCTTTGCTATTTACTGGCTATAGTTATTCTTTCTTATTAAAGTTACTCTTGCTGGGCTTTCATTTCCTTATCTATAAGATGGGATACTAATATTAAATATGTTATAAAGTTACTGTGTTATTTGAGATAACCCATGTAAATACACAGCAGAGTGCTTAAGAGAGAATAACCACTCAATAAGTATTAGCTATTATTAATTATTTTATCTAAGTTTTTGTATAGGTTAGTATACAATAAATTATTTTGCATGTTAATTCCACGTGGTATAATAAAATATATTTTGTAAATCTTATGTTCCTTCAGTCTTTCCAATCACCCTGCTCTTAAATTTGGATCTTCCATAATTTACAGATTATGGGCAACCAGATACCATTATTAATGAGCTTAAAGGAAAATTGATTAACTGCCTAATGACTTCCTTCCTCAGAACTGAAAATGATCCTGGATTTCCCCCAGATGCTCTGGGATCGCTGCTGTCTGCCTGTAATCAGTGTTTTCAGAAGAATTGACTTTGGCATCTTGTTGTTCATTCCTGTACTTCCTACCCCTCTAAAAAACTTGAGGTCTTCCCATTACTTGATAACAAGTTATCAACTTATTACCAACCCTGTTCCTTTGTGATGCAGAACCTTGACAGGTATGCTCCTGATGCTATCCATGGTTTTCATTCTCACTTTTTTCCTCACTGGGGAAATTCACGGAAAGATGCTATGATGTTCTTCTAGTTTCTGGGAATGCCCTGGGTCTTTCTCTTGCAATTCTGGGTTCTTTCTGGGTTGTCCTAACTCCCTGTTTCCTATCTTCTATTTCATCATCTCATTTTAGAAGTGAGCTCGCCTGTTCTAATCCAAAGATCCATTTGTTATCAGGTCTTTCTACTGAAAAAACAAACAAACAAACAAACAAGCAAGCTAAACTTCCCTAGTCAGACAAAAAGAAAAACCCTAGATGGCACCATCTTGGATCTTCCAGGCCACAGTCTGATCCACAGAACATAGGGATTATCAGGGAGAAGATAAGGGAAATCTGTGTTTTGTTGGCGTCTGAATCATTTTGGCTGGCTAACTTTGGGAAACAATCATGTGGGCATTTTCACTCTGAGGACATGGAGGCTTACAGTGGCTACAAGAATAACCAGATTCTATCATCCATCCTCCACCACAAATGAAATGGTCAGGTTTGTCTTCATTATGCAAGTATTAACAGAAAATATGAAAGTCACAGTACAGCTGGGGTTCTCCCAATAGTAGAAATCTATAGCTTTGCCAGTTACATATTTAAAAGAAAATTTTTTTAAAAAATGGAAGAGGAAAAGAAAGGGGATGAGGTCTCTGTTCTTACATGTAAGTAAATAAAAATTTCCTCAAAGCAATGGATGCTGAGAATAGCACCCAAAGATAATATATTACAAAGGATCAGTGTGTGAATAATAATCTTTTAACAAGGGGAATTTCCCTTCTTCTTTTTATTGGCTCCATTTGTTCACAAAGAGATTAATCTCATTACCAGCTTTGAACAAAGAAGACCATGTTTCTAGACTCACAGACCTTTTCTCTCTGTTTTCTTGAATGTTTCACAAATTTCTCTCTCAGTTCTTTGGCCTTTGGGCTTGCCAAAGAGTACTTGTTCTTTGAGCCCTCTCCTTAGGCTTTTCGCCTTCCTAGAAGATCTTAATTCTTTTCTTTGTTTCTTTCTCGAGCCAGTCTTGAGCTTGGTCCTGTCCCAGACCCAGTGTTTTCACTCCATGGAGAAATTTCCATGGGCCCCCTCACATTCATGTGGTCAATGCCAGGGTTATGTCTTTTATTTATTTCTTGGCCTCAGCAGGGGTTTCCTGCCTGTTTTTGTATGTCCATTTCTGAGTTAATTGGACTAATCCATCTAATGAATTTTCCCGAAGTTGTTCAACAACCACTATAGCTCCAAGAGCTCTCTGGACAGCAACAGTTAATGCAGCTAATCGGTGGCACCCCCGAGGGCTGAATTTTGTTTTGCTGGGCATCTTTTGAGAGTCCGGTGCACCAACTGGAACTAATTCCTGCCATCCTGAAATGTATTAGGCTTCTGGGAAATATATTTAAAACATGATAAAAGAGCAGATGTAAAAGTGCTTAGTAAGAAAGATGGATATAAGGCAGGTTTAGAGGGTCCAGGGTGGGGAGCACTGAATAGGGACTGGGGACCTGATTTTGTGCTTCAACTGCTCTAATTAGTGAGCTGGGTCAGTCTCAGCACTCTCTCAAGGCCACTCTTCTTATCTGTAAGGTGGAGAAAATACTTTGTGGTGGGATAGGGTAAAGACTTTTCATCAGAGTGCTTTTTAAAACTGTACTCAACGTTGAGATGCTGGTAGTGGACCCGGAGTAGAAATAATAGTCGAAAACATAGTAATAGCATGAATTGTCGTGGTCCAGACTGTGTAAGCCTTTGGCACCTAGTGGCGTATTTATTTTATTAGTTAATGCTAATTATGCAGATGGCAGCAGGGGCCACCAGGTAAAGATGGGCAAGCTGTGCACAGCACATCTCAAGGGAGCACAGATAACAACATCTAATATAAAATGTGAGCTCACCAACTGCATACGTAACTGTTCTTCCTTTCATTTTTCAGGCATTTTTGAACACCCTGACTAGGCATGGCTTAATAAAAAGAGCAAAGAAAATCTTTGGAGTGTATTAGTCTTCTACACTGCCCTAACCAAACACCACAGGCTGGAGGGCTTAAACAACAGAAATTTATTTTCTTACAATTGTGGAGGCTGGATGTCCAAGATCAAAGATCAGGGTGGCGACACTTGGGGTTCTGGGGAGAGCTCCTTTCCTGACTTGTAGGTGGCCATCTTGTTGTGTGTATCTTCACACAGTGGAAGGAAAGAAAGCTTTCTGCTGTCTCTTCTTATAAGGACACTATTTCGAGGGCATCAGTGCCTGACCCTTATGACCTCATTGAACCTTAATTACTTCCGTAAGGTCCTATATCCAAATACAGTCACATTGGGGGTTAGGGCTTGGATATATGAATTTGGGGAGTGGGGGGGGCACAATTTAGTCCACAGCATGGAGTCAGACGGGTCTGAATTTAAATCCCTTTTATTATAACCAGCAAACTGTGTGAAGGCTTAAGTTTCTCTCTTTGCCATTTTGTAGCTGTGTGAACTTGAGCTAGGATTTAAATTCTCTCTGAGCTCCCTTTTTTCTTGTTTGAGATTATATTTGAGATTACAGTATCTACCACATACGGTGTAATAAGGATTACTAAATATGTAAAACATATTACCAAAACCTTGGTACACATTCGATGTTCAACCAGTGTAGCAATCAGTAGGAAAGAAAGACGAAACACATTCTTAATGTAGTTAAGCATCAACCTCTTTCTGTCACTTGAGAGGCCATCTGCCTCTGCTCAAAGTTCTCTGAGTAGGGGAATCACATACTGGAGCACCATGATTTTGTGAGAGGAAGCTCTTGAGGATCAGGATGTTCTATTTAATGCCCTTTTTGTTTTGCCTACTAGGAAAGAGAAGTCACCATAATTTAAGGGAATCTACTTAATATCATTCATCTACTGGGGTGCCTGGGTGGCTCAGTCATTAAGCGTCTGCCTTCGGCTCAGGTCATGATCCCAGGGTCCTGGGATCGAGCCCCACAACGGGCTCCCTGCTCCATGGGAAGCCTGCTTCTCCCTCTCCCACTCCCCCTGCTTGTGTTCCCTCTCTCGCTGTGTCTCTGTCAAATAAATAAATAAAATCTTTAAAAAAAAGAAATCATTCATCTACTAAATAGCAGAGTCAAGATTCCTGGCCTCTTGACTCCAAGCTAGTGTCCTTTCCACAACACCTGTTCTTCCCGGCTTTTTGTCAGCCGGTGATGATCATGTGACAAATCCCCATGGGTGATGGCAACCCCTAGTTTCATTACATTAGTCAAACACAATTCCTTTTGCTCTTACTCAAAGAAAAAGGTCAAAATGCAAGTATGTGGCAAAAACTATTGCTAGGCACAACATTGAATATCTTCTAATTGTAAGACTGAAGACATCATTCCCAAACTTTACTACTCGATACTTATTATAACAAATTACTCGGGACACACCTCAAAATACCAGTCCACTCATATTTTGTTAAAGAGGTTGAGAGTCAGGGGTGCCTGGGTGGCTTACAGTTAAGTGTCTGCCTTCTGCTCGGTTCATGATCCCGGAGTCCTGGGATCTGGGCCCTGCTCAGTGGGGAGCTGCTTCTCCCTCTCCCACTCCTGTTGCTTGTGCTCTCTCTCTCTGTCAAATAAATAAATAAAATCTTAAAAAAAAAAAAAAAAGGTTGAGAATCAGTGCTCTAAGATGAGTTCAGCTTATTTTTTTTTTTTTTTTAAGAGAGAGAGAAAGAGCTCGAGTGGGGGTGGGTGGGGAGGGACAGAGGGTGAGGGAGAGAGAGAATCTCAAGCCTGACATGGAACCTGACATGGGGCTCAATCTCAAGACCCTGAGATCATGACCTGAGCTGAAATCAAGAGTCAGACGCTTAACCGACTGAGCCATGCAGGCACCCTTGAGTTCAGCTTTTTTTTTTTTTTTTTTTTTAGAGAGCCCAAGCTGCAGGGAGAGGCAGAGGGAGAAGCAGACTCAGCTGAGCAGGTGGCCCAAATATGGGGCTCGATCCCAGGACCTTGGGATCGTGACCCGGGCCAAAGGGAGACGCTTAACTGACTGACCACCCAGTTGCCTCTTGAGTTCAGCTTTTAAGTGGTACATTCAGCTTTTACCAAGAGAGCATTGCAGGTATTTACAGGTGTTGCTGGAATCCTGGTTCCGAGGCGTGCGGCCTCTACCTCTAGATTTCAATCCCAATCCCTGTAGCCTGGGCATCATCGTTTCCTAGTTTTCTTTGGTAGACAATATTTCCCACTCAGCCATGTCACTAGGATTTCTCATGATTGTTCCCCAAGTTACTGTTTCTTCACCGCCGTCTTGCAGTAGTGACAGTCTGATGGCTGAGCACATGAAATCCATCTACCCTGCTTCAATTCCAGTCTGGGTTCCAGTGTTGAGCAGATGTGAGACCTTAAGAAAGTTATGTGTAACATTTCCGCATCTACATTTCCTCATCCGAAACACAAGGATAATAGTAGTATCCATCTCATAGTGCTGCTGTGATGTTTATATCATTTATTATATGTAAAGAGCTTATATGTAATTTATATTAGTATATGTGAAGAGCTTAGGAGAATGCCATACATAGTGGATACTCTTAGATGTGTGGGCTATTATTTTTTCCCCTGGGAGCGAAGTCCCAATCTAACCCTTTGTACATACTAGAATAGACATAACAATTTGTTTATAATTCCCAGGTATTTAGGTTCCTAGTAGCTTACTCTTACAGTTCCTTTATTTTCCTTGTGTTTATCTTGCTTAGGCCCTGTAAAAGTTGCGTGTTTTTACAAACTACTAGAAGTTTCCAATCAGAGCATGTAATTACCCTGAGTGCTTTGCTCCTAAATCCATAATAACAAGCTTTTAGTTTGTTTTTTGGAGCTATTGTGCTTAATTAATATTTATGTAGGACTTAGTGAAATCATGAAAATTAACAGATGTCTTTATCTAAACAGGTGGTGAATCTATCAACAATTGTAATAAGAACAGTGATGGTACAACAGTTCTTCTTTAGATCACTCAGACTTACTACCAGACTCAGGGTCTGGTAAGCATGGTTTCCACATTTAGTACCAATCTGGTAAGCACATTGTCAGGCAAATAAACAGGACTCAAAATATTTTAAGATATTCACATGAAATATGAACTTTACATCGTGCATGTAACAAAACTAAAAATAATAGTGGCATCAGCTTACAAGGGTAATTCTGCTCCATGGAAAAGTCTAGGAATCATGCAGAGTTGGTATGATGACTATACAGAATCATGAGGGATCCAGGCTTCTTCTATGTCATTGCTCCATCATTCTAACAAGGCTTTCAGCCTCAAAGTTAAGACATGATCCACAGCGGCTGCTAAAGCTCCAGCCGTTATGTCTGTATTCCAGGAAGTAGAAAGAAAAATAGAAAAAGGATATTATAAGGTCATCTCTAATCTGAATTTACTTCTTGAAAGCATTATTATTCCCATGGGACACCTCGGTTTCTATCCTATTTGGTCAGAACTTAGTCGTATAACTACACCTAGGTACGAAAGATTCTGAGAAATTCACTCTTGTATTTGGGGCTCAGTGTAGGCCCCAAACTAAGATTTTAAGAAGAAAAGGTAAAATACCCTTTGGATGGGCAACTCGCAAACTTAAAATTAACCTTTTATTTTGTTTCTTGGTATATTGTTGATTTTCCTTAGAACTTAAATTTTTAAGATATATTTACTTTCTGTGAAATATTTTTCTATATCCTTTTAAGTCTGTTTATAATTAGTCATTTTTCTGTTTTTCTTTTTTTTATTGTCTTCAAATATATTAATGTATAGCACTTGCTTTCAAAAAAATCTGAGAAACTTTCTGTGAAAGTACAGGGGGAAGAGGGTAGTTTATTCTTTCATTCATCGTAGTTAACAAAAATGTACTAGGTAACTTCTATGTCCCAGGCACTGCTTAAGTGCTGGGAATAAAAGAGTGAGTGACACAAAGTATCAGCCAATAGGGGGCTTATGTATGGATGGGGCAAGATAAAGAATAAAAAAATCTATAACGTAAGGTCGTGTTGTGGTAAATAAAGCCAGGAAGGGACTAGACAGTATTAGATGATGAAGAATGCTATTTTTGACTGAGTGATCAGGGTCAGCCTTCCAGCAAAGAGAACAGCAATAGAAATGCCCTCAGAGGAAGGTTCTAGAAGGGGCTTGTCCCAGCTGTGCTCAGCAACAGCAAGCAGGGCAAGGCGCCTGGACTTTCAAGGATGGAAAAAGAGATTTGTAGGAGATGAATTGCACTGGGAGAGATCAGAGCCAAGTAGATCAAGAGGAGGGATAATTCCAGCGCTTTGAAGAATATAGCTAGCATACTACGGTTGGCGAAGTGAAATAAGAAAGGAAATGCCCATTTCTGTATTTAATGTTTATTTTTCTTGTCTTCAGGACTCCAGTTATTTAACGATTGCCTACCATGTGTGAGACTCTTCACTTAGGTCCAGAAGAGAAAACATGAATATAAAACGTTCCCTGTCCTCAAGGTGCTTCTCTCTGGAGATTTCAGATAAGCTCAGAAAGCTTATAAGCACTCACCTTTGTCCCTGTTATCCAGGAAATTTCATTTCTTCATATTCTCTTCTGGTTAGTAGAACCTTTATATACAAAATAAGCCTTAAGACTATAGCTTAGCTCTAAGTTCATTTGTCTTCTCTCTTGAAGACATACAGAAAGCTAAATGCCCCATCCCATTATTGCACCTGTCTTACATCTTTTCCTAAAGGATCCTGTATTGTACATGTGTCGAACTTTGTATGCACTGTTTCCTCTGAAGTCAGCACACCCTTCCTCCCTTCTCTGACAAAGTCTTATTCTTCCTTCATAGTATCTCCTTTGAAAGAATTTCCCCCAGCTCTTTCTCACAGAGTTAATTGCTTCTGTCTCTATTTGGTCCCCTATTTCCCTCATATGAGGCATCATAGTGTATTAGGATTATATGCTTATACTATTATTTACCACTAGAATAAAAGTTCCTTAGGAATAGAATGTAATACTTATTTATTATTAAAACCCTGATACCTAGAAAAGTGCCTGGCATATAGTCACTGTTTTGAAAATATGTTTTGTTACATGAAAAAAGAAAAAAGCCCCGTTAAAGACAAGGCTAATGTTTCTGTTCACAGTGTGAAGTAGATAGAAAATTCACAAATTCTCTTTAGCTTATGTAATCTTTTCTCTCCAAAAATCATTATTTGAGGGGAAGCTTGTAGCCTTTATCACAAGTTATTACTAAATAAAAATGTGTGTTTTTATATTCCAATTGAATCTTCTACATAATCTACTGTTTATATCCTTTGAAACATCTAGCAGCTTCACACTCCTGCATATTTCTTGGATTGAATTGGCTTAGATTTAATCTATTTTATAATAGACAGTAGGCACAAGCCTGCTGTGAAACCAGCCACCTTGGGGGAAGCATAAACCCAAGAACAACCTCACATTTATAAATATGTAAGTTTATTTACTAGACCAAAACTCTTCACTAGACTGTGATCTCCTTAAGGATAGGGAGTGTAGCTTACTTCCTCTCACATACCCTGAGCAGAAAACACACACACACACACACCCTGATTTGTAGCATTTGCCTATCTTCTTGAGTAAATACTCTTGCCTTGGCTAATTCCAAGCTACCACATTGAAGTCACTGAATGTGATGTTGAGAGAATGCATACAGTTAGTAAGGCATAAGCTGATTCCCACGTACTGGTGCACCATCAGTGAAGGTCTAAATGGGTTTAAGAATTCAAAAGATTCCTGATTTTAAGAAGCTAATATGTGAGGGGCGCCTGGGTGGCTCAGTCGTTAAGCACCTGCCTTCGGCTCAGGTCATGATCCCAGGGTCCTGGGATCGAGCCCTACATTGGGCTCCCTGCTCAGCGGGAAGCCTGCTTCTCCCTCTCCCATTCCCCCTGCTTCTGTTCCCTCTCTCACTGTGTCTCTCTCTGTCAAATAAATAAAATCTTTAAAAAAAAAAAAAAAGAAGCTAATATGTGAATATAGTACATATTATGTAACGCCTCCAGATGCGACTTGGATACTGGTAATAACATACATTACTATTTCTATACCACAATAAATGAATTTTCACACTAGGACATGTATATAAATACCAAACATAAAAAAGAAGCTCAGTGTTCAGGGCCTTTGTGTGTGTGTGTGTAATTTAGAATTGCATAAAAAGTATTGAGACTCTATATCCATATTTAAAAATAATAGTACTTCAGTGGAAAACCATTCATCTATAACATATCCACATACCCACCCAGGCTGTTTGCATCTAGTCCTATTCATTGTCTTTGCACCTTATACGTCTCTGTAAATTGCAGGTAGCTGGTGGATACACATCTTCTATCTTGTCCAGTTGTATTTCAGTTGACTTCCTTTTTCTCAGTGAAAACATCCGGTTGTCTTCATTTGCAATTTAGCTCAACATTCCTTTATTCCACATAATGGTGTAGTATTTTAACTTTGACTTTAAACTGGTGTAACACCTTCTTAGTTCATTCATATCATCCGGACAAAATTAACTCTTGAACATGTATGCATTTTTATATGTCCATGAGAGCCATGATTTTCCTTTTCTTCTGAAAATTTCTTTTAATACAATATAGGGAAGAGATTAGACATGTTCTAAGAAACCTCTGAGGGCCAAACATGGATCGATGTTGGACTGTAGGAGAGGTATCCCCAGTGTCCAATAGCTTTGTCAGACATTCAGAATTAGGTAACAGTGGCCTGGGTTTCCCTGGGAGATGAATTCCCTTCACTGAGAGTGCTCCAAGGGGGCTTGGTGCCTCTGACTGTCATATATAAGATGGTGCTGTGGGACTGGATGAAATGCTATCTTTAAAGTTTAACTGAAGTCTAAATCTGTTTTTAATGGTTCTAGCCCCTCATTTGAGTGTGAATCAAGTGACAAAGAAACACTCAAGGAATCATGAATTACCTAAGATGAGCAAGAGTTTAGAACCCACATGACTATATACAGATAAAGCTGATAAAGTCAGGCCTTATTGGTATCTGGGATGACCAATGGATTCATTAAAATTCTTTCTTAGGAGATCAAAGATGTTTTAATTATCAGAAAAGTAGCTGTCACAAATCTTTTGACTCTCTTATCCTGCAAAGCAATGGTGTCTGGCTTTATGCATGACTGTGCCGGCTTCACAATTTCCCACAGCCTAGAAGCTGCTCTGTGTTTATGTTCTCTCATTCAGAGTTCTCACTTCCACTTCCAAATGAGTCCATTTGCAAGAACATCAAAGGGAAGAGAAGGATCCATTTCAGCTACACCAGCAATTTTGTACAATATATTAAGATTGATCGAGGCTTTGGGGCGCCTGGGTGGCTCAGTTGGTTAAGCGACTGCCTTCAGCTCAGGTCATGATCCTGGAGTCCCTGGATCGAGTCCCGCATCGGGCTCCCTGCTCGGCAGGGAGCCTGCTTCTCCCTCTGACCCTCCCCCCTCTCATGTGCTCTCTCTCTCTCTCTCATTCTCTCTGTCTCAAATAAATAAATAAAATCTTTAAAAAAAAAAAAAAAAAAAAGATTGATCGAGGCTTGGGTAATGAGTTCATGAATATTGGCTATCTTCTGGAACTGAAAAGATTTGGGGCTTGAAAGATTGAGTTGTGTATATAATGGACTACCACCACTGTTTCTTACAAAATAAGGATCTAAGATTTTGTTTGTTTGTTAGTGAGTATGGACATCATCCTCCTATTCCCCAAATTTATACCTCTCACTGGTTGCCTTTAATAGAAAAGTCATTCTTTTTAGAGCCAAATTGAATGAATGTTATCTGTTCAGAATAGGATGAAAGCTAGCGAAATGAAAGTTTGATTCTCCTCCCCACCTCCACATAAACATACTTGTGCCCACACATACTAAAACTAAGGATTTGGGTTACTAGAGTGTCCCTCTAAGTAGCAAGAATTGACACACATCTCCAACAGACATGGCCTCTGGAACTCTAGGTGGAATTGTATACCCCAAGTCATTATCATCCACTCACTATTAGGAGGCATAGTCTCCCACATTGAGCACTAAAGAATTACTTAACCTCTCTGAAAAGTGGTAATAAATAATAATTTCTTTCTCTCTCTTACAGGACTGTTGGGATGATTTACCTAACTAATTTTCTCAATTTTTATACCTTTAAATATATTTATTGAGATATACTATATGGCAGGCACTACGTTGGTTATTATGGGCTGTATGGTTATTATGGGATATTTATATAAAGATAAATAGCTTTGCCCTTGAGAAACTCTAAGCCCAGAAGAGAAGTTACCATCAGTACATAGTACAGTCAAATTGATTTGAGAGCATAATCCATAAGAAAGATATAAACAAAGTACTGCGCAGGTTTAGAAATGAAAAGATTACTTTTGAACAGAAGAGGTTGTAGGAAGGAGTGGGAGAGATTGTGGATATAAATTTCTTTTAAAAGGAAAAGTCATGTAATACTCCTGTGACTTCCATCCTTCCCTCCATGAGCACCAAGTGTGCTCCTCGGGGTCAACTATTAACACATTTGTAACTTATGGTACTTTCTTGGGAGGAAAACCTACTTAATAAAATAATAAAACCTGATCAACTACTTGTTTGATTGGTTGCCCCTTTATTTTAAACCAGGCCTGCTAGAACAGGGCATCAGATGACTAAATTTTGATAGGGGTAAGAATGTAGGGAATAGGGAAATGCCTAGACCTTAAAGTGGGGAAATTTCACGTAGTTAAGGAGGGAGGGTAAATATATAAGTATGTATCGCAAAGTCTGCAAGGGAGAAATAGAATAAAACAACAACTAATTTTATGAACTGCACAGGTTTTTCAAGGTTTTTACTGTAGTCACAATCAGAATTACCAGCTCCTATCCTTCTCACCCTCAAAATTGAATGTGCAGTATATATTCTTGATGGGTTTAAGAGACAAACACCAAGGAGTATTGGTATCCTTACCTTGGGCCACTGAAAACTCAACTAGATTGATTTTATTTTAGGGTTAAGAAAGCATTACTGAAAACTGAATTCATTTGTAATTCATTCCGATGACTCCTGATCTGTGGGTCATACACCAATTATCACGCCATAACTTTTTATTTTCCTGAGGTAAAACAAAAGCCCTCCAGTTGCCTCTTCTGGACCAATAGACACTGTATCCTCAGACATTACCTTAAGGAAGTCTTTTGACAAAGCTAAATTCAAGCCCTAAGGCTCAAAGCCCTCTATAAAGGCCAGGGAAGGCTGAACATGCAGGAGAGAAAGTTTTGTTTAGTATTTTAAAGGATGTGTAAAATATTAGGTTTATTCCATTTGGACCCCGAAGGCAGAACCAGAGTTGGTGGGTAGAATTCATAATGATCGTGAATGAGGTTCCTTGTAAGGGAGAGTTATCTAAGGTCAGGGATGATCAAGGGGTAAATGGCTGTCCAAGGAGGTGTTTGGGACCCTTGCTCATCATATGATAGTTTCAAGCATGAGAAGGGTTAACACATCAAAGCAAAAACTGTACTAGCCAAAGTTAATCAGACAGTGAAGACTTTATTCAAGGCTATTGCAATAAGGACCAGAGGCCACAACTAAGTCTAAACTCATCTCCACTGAAGAAGAAGGGGTAAGTTTTTTTTAAGGACTCATGTGAGCTAATGAAAAGGCCCTGGGGGTTGTTAGGGAAAAGTCATGGACCTGTGTTTGCTAATTGGCTTTACCCAAAGGAAAAATAAACTTCTCACATCTTTATGACAGGAGGTCCCCTTTTGCATCTTGGAGCAAGGCACTCACCAAAGTTAGGTTTCTACCTTCCTGGTGAAATTGGGAGATTGGGGTACTACCTCCTTT
This sequence comes from Phoca vitulina, assembly GCF_004348235.1. Classification (NCBI taxonomy): domain Eukaryota; kingdom Metazoa; phylum Chordata; class Mammalia; order Carnivora; family Phocidae; genus Phoca; species Phoca vitulina. The sequence goes on along the minus strand of NW_022589719.1, from coordinate 18,278,576 downwards.
GCTGGATACATTTCAAAGAGATGGTTCCCAGATCCTTGAGAAAGATATCCCTGGGTTGTGAAACTGGAAAGAGGCTTTTGAAAAAAAGATTTACATGTCAAAGGGGCCCAAGAAGAGATTTGTAATTATGAGTTTTCTGAAGTAAATGCTGTAAGAAAAAGGTGTGAAGGAGTCAGGAAGAAACCTGTCTAAAATTGAGTCAAGACTAGGGCCATCTCGGTCAAACGCATGGTAGGGATATTATAACTGGAAGTCAAGAATAGAATGTGTGGGTAGAAAGGTTATTATTAAAATATTTTACAAGTCTGAAGTTTCCTGTGTCCTAAGTTTAGCTAGAAAGATCAGGACGAGGGGGTTCCCAAGGAATTTCACTCATTTGGATAAAAATCCCCATTCCTTCATTGAGCCCCAATTATTTCTCATTTTCTATTTGTAGAATCCAGAGATTTAAAATTTCATCTCTTTGCAGCTGTACTCATCAACATTAGGTAGAAATATTTGGTGGTGCCTCCAATAAAGAATTACTGGCAGAGGGATGATTGAATTTGCCAGCGAGGGTTGCTAAGGTAGGGGGCATTTTCAAATATGACAGTGGCTAGGATTTCCCTAGAGAGTGCACTTGGGCCTAGCATGTGAATCAGTGTTTAAATGATACTATTTTTAGAATGACTTGCAAAGAAGGACGAAAAAGTAAATAAATGATTTCATAATTAATACTGTGAGTGTGAATCATTCAAGACCCATTTGTCTTTGTGGGAAAAGCGGCTGGACCTTTGCTGGTGTCCTGCTGCAGACTGCTAGGCTAAGGGGGAAATGATCCCAGAGAAAAGCAGTGAATTTGCCTAACAGCCTCCCCATTAAATGGTCAGGCTTTGATCATTACCCTTAATAGCTTCGCCCCCTCCCTTCAGCCACCGAGCGCTACGGGCAGGGTTTCAGATTGCTCCCCTTCTGATCCCATAATTGGAATTGATAACTGACCATCATACGGGAGTTGAGGACATTTGTCAAATGCCGTCCGTCACGCTTACAGAGTCAGAATTGGCCCCTCCTCTATTGGGGGAAATTAAGCAGAGTTTTAGAATTTGGAGTCTCTGAGCTTGGTGGCCCAACTCATTCATTTTACACAAAGGGAAATGAGGTCCAGAAAGGTTCTGCGACCTGCCTGTGGTGGTATAACTTGTTGGGCGCAGAGGGAGAGTTACAACTCAGATGTTCTCTCTCTGCCTGGCTTTGCCTCCAAAGGACACCATTTCTTCCTGACTGAGTAATTTTCTCAAGGTTAGGGGAGAGGTTGGGGCTGATTTGTGAATGGAAACACAGTTGTTAATCAGTTATTCTTTTCAAAACACTGCGTTCTTTGGACAGCCTCCCTGTGGCCAGTCTGCTGCGGAGTCCCTTTTTGTAGTAATCAACCAGACGCCCTCAGAGGAAGGCTGCTTAGGTACTATATTGAATAAGCATTTCCCACACTTTGTTTTCCTTAATGAGCCAACCGCTCTATGACCACCTAGATCTATTATATGTATGAGCAGATGAGAGCCAGAGGTGTTAGACGCCTTGCCCATAATCACACAGCTCATAAGTGCCGGAAGTTGTATTTGAACAAAGATCTTGGTGATTCTAACACCCGGGGCCTTAGCCAATATTCACTGCTAATTTGGCCTCCTGACCATCCTCATCTGAACAGTCTATGTAACTAAATGCAAGGGATGATTCAACTGTTCGCAGTGAGGGCCCTGTGAGGTAGCATTTCCTGCCTGGTGACCTCCACCTTTCTTTCTATCCTTCCCAACCTCTCTGGTATTTCAGCCTACATTTGATTCCCCCCTCCTTGTCACTATGGAGACAAACACCTATCCTAAAATCATCACTCCGTTCAGGAACTGATTTTCCTCCCTTCCTAGTTATGCATCCTTAAAGCAGTTATTGTTCAAAATGGACATCTGAGTGTTTGTGGGGGTTCTTTAGGTCATACTCACATTTGTGCTTCTATGGGCTCTGGGGACCTCATTGACCCTTTGAGAAGGAAGCCACCAGGACGGAGTGGAACTGCCGAATTGAAGGCGTCAGCTCCCACCACTGAGGGAAAACAAAACAAAACAAAAAAACACTCCTCTCTATTCCAATCTGGTTGGGAAGATAAAAGTGCAAGTCTTCTTTTCTTTGAAGTTGGAGGAAAGATTTGTTTACTTTTATTGCTGTATCCAGTAAGACTAATGCATTTCCTTTGGGTGTGGGGGGAGTTGGTTTAAAAAAAATAGTGAGCAAGTCAGTGAAAGAATGACAGACAGATGACTAGGAGAGAAGCAAGAATTTCACAGATGGATGTTTTGAAATATTTCATTTGCAAACTGAACTGTAAAGAAATTGAGGTTGGTCCTAGTAAGCAACTGCCACTGCTAAGTATGAGGTCCAAGGCTCAGGCTGCCAAGTTCAGCCTAGTTGGTGTGTGCTTTCTACCTCGTGTGCCCTTGGGATGGGATGCAGTGGTGCGAGGTGTGGCTACACGTTTGCATGGCTGGAATCAAGACATCTCTCTCTCTTTCTCTCTCATTCTCTCCCCTTCTCCTGCACTCCGATGCACACATCACAGAAATGTACACACCACACTCCTGTCCAACTTATCTCCTAAGTTTACTTCCAGCTGGCTGTTTCATGGACAGCATACATTTTCAGGAATGGCTATAGTTTGGTAGAAGAACCAACAAAAAGGTATGAGCCTCAGGAGCACGGGTTTAGCAATGGCGCTACATCTGGCCAACCAAGGGTCCCGTGGTATTTGTTCATGCCTATCAAAATGGTGGAAGACAGTTTGCAAAGCTAGAATTTTTATTGTTAAAAGTTATTTTAGGAATTTTCATTGTCAAGCAGGGAACATTGGGTCAGCATGGAAAGATCAAAGTCCACAAAGGCAGTGGGTCCTGAGATCTAATTTTGTCGGCGGTATTTCTAGCCATGTGGCAATGGGTCAGTTACTCTCTCAACATTTGCTTTCTCATTTCCAGGAAAATCACACCGACTTCTCAAGGTTCCAGGGCAGGTTAAAAAGAACATTTCTGTGGTCATCTAGCTGGACATTGGAGGCTGATTTTCATATTCTGTCATTCTTATACTTTCTACAAGAAAATTTCCCATAAGGGAAACTAGTTGGGTGGCAAATAGGTTAACGGGTTAAAAAAAAAAAAAAAAAAAGAAACAGAATCCGATGAATTTTGGCAATCTTAAAAGGATGGTATGATTAAGCTCTAAAAAACTTAATATCCCTGTAAAATGACCAGTCATTTCCATCCCACTAGGTAAGGTATTCTCTTCCTTAATTACTCACTCAAGCTCAATTAAGGAAGAAAAAGGGAATCCTTTAAAAATAAGTCTATTGAATCACTTTGTAGCTCAAAGGCCAATGGTCCATTTCAATCTGGGCAAAAGCCTTATTTTTAATGATGTCCCACAAGGCCCTATGCAGTTGGACCCCATTTCTTTATCAGCCAAAACAAAAGTAACACCTTGCCCTCAACTTTCAACTCCCTGGCCACATGACTGTTCTTTCCCCATGTCAGGTAAGCTCCTGCCTTAGAACCTTCACACTTGCCTTTCAACTGCCTCAATAATTATCTCCCACATATCCACAAAGTATACTCCATTGCCATCTGGGGAGATTTCTGCAGAAAGTAATCCTATCCACAGTTTATATTTCTATAACTCATCAGTTATGAGAGGGTCCATTTCTGAACTTGTGCCCCAATTCTGAAGTCCCCTTTAGCTCCGTTTGCTACCCAGGCACAAAACAGCATCTATTCAGAAAGCTTGCTGAATGAGCAGGCTGGAAGAATGTAAATACATGTAGAATTATTCCATATTTCAGAGCCAGAAAGGCCTATGGACACGGATGGGCGCACATGATAAATCAGAGCTGGCATAAATCTTAACCTAGAATTGGAATTTAAAACTGAATTTTATTTGAGCTTCAAAATGGACTTTCTTGAACTCTCTCAAGGGAATAAATAAATAAATATAAAAATTGATTACGTGCTATGGTGCATCTTGACATGTAGATTGGGGAAATTTGCATTGATATTATAAAGAAAGAATATTTGTGGAGGTTCTGTCTATCTCATAACAATTGTTAATCGAGTAAGGAAAGTAATTGAATCGTTGAGCTCAGATTTCCACTAATTCAAGTGTGTAATGGAATTGTGGTGGTGGATCTCTGCTGAAAATAGATGGCTGCAGATTTATGAGTTAGAGTCAGACCTTACTCTTCTCACAGTAAGTCAGTAGATAGACGATCTGTGGGATATATGAGTGTGTCTATCTCTGGATTTATTTATTTATTTATGTGTAACCAAAGCACAGGGACATGTAATTATACATTTTTTTTAATTTTCCTTTTTTTTTTTGGAAGGGGGGGAGGGGGAGAGGGAGAGAGAGAGTATCTTAAGCAGGCTCCACCCCGAATGCAGAACCCCATGCAGGGCTCAATCTCACCACTCTGAGATCATGACCTGAGCTGAAATCAGGAGTTGGACTCTTAACTAACTGAGCCACCAACCCAGGCGCCCCTGTAATTACAAATTTTTAACACCTGCTCTTCCTCTCGTCTTTTCTTCCTTCCTTCTCTCACTGATCCGATTATCCATTCAATGAGTAAATGATACCTGTTATGGAAAACCCTTCCGGATCCTCACCCTGTAGCCACCACTTCCTCCTCCACATGAATTTGTTCCCCATTTCCCACTTATCATAATTCATTGAAAGTGCTGATAAAGTAATTGTCTCATTCTTTTTTTTTTTTTTAAGATTTTATTTATTTATTTGACAGAGAGACACAGCGAGAGAGGGAATACAAGCAGGGGGGAGTGGGAGAGGGAGAAGCAGGCTTCCCGCTGAGCAGCCCTATGTGGGGCTCCATCCCAGGACCTTGAGATCATGACCTGAGCTGAAGGCAGATGCTTAATGACTGAGCCACCCAGGTGCCCCAGTAATTGTCTCATTCTTATTAAATATAAGTTACATAAGAACAGTAAACATGGGGCGCCTGGATGGCTTGGTCGGTTAAGCGGCTGACTCTTGATTATGGCTCAGGTCAAGAACTCAGGGTCCTGGGGTCAAGAACTCAGGGTCCTAGGATCTCGAGCCCTGTGTCAGGCTCCACACTCAACAGGGAGTCTGCTTCAGGATTCTTGCTCTCCCTGTGCCCCTCCCCCTACTCACTCCAGCATGCTCTCTCTAAAATAAATAAATCTTTAAAAAAAATGGAATAGTAAACATGTCTACCTTGTTCACTATTGTATTTTGAAGTAATTAGCGTAGTATTTGGTATATAATAGGTGCTTAATAATATTTGCTTAATAATATTTGCTTGATGAATGGATGAATTGACCCAGTATTGACTAGTTACGAAACACTGTGTAGGGTCCTAAAACTCATTTAATAGCAGAAATAGTTTTAGTCTCCCAGGAGCTTGCAATTTTGTCGTGGAGGTAAAACACATTCTCCCAGCAGAGTCAGATGCAGTAGATTATGAGGAACAAGACAATTGCTAAAATCAGTGTTGTTCGAATTCAAAGATGAGCCAGAGCCTGTGGGCTGTTCCACGGGGGATGATAGAATTTAAATGGAAAGAATGGGAAAATGTGGTGGAGCAGCAAGAATTATGTGCAGGTCATAATGGACAGTGGCCTGATGCAGAAAATTGTGGCAAAAAAATTTGGATTAGAGGGTAGATCTGATCTGTGCAAAGTTGTAAACATGAGCTGAGCTGTGGAAGCCTTGGTCATTTCTGAGCAAGAAAGGGGTATGATGGAATCGCCCTTTTAAAAAGATTAATATTTGGCCACTGAGTGCAGCATGGATTATCTATTGCCAAATAAAGTACATTTTTGTGTGAACCCATGAATTGATACGGTAGGTGAGTGCCAATCTGATTAATTATAAACTCCCATGGGTCAGATAAGCAGGTGAATGAAGGGGGCTAATCTTGAGGTTAGCACAATTTATGAAGTGTTGCACTTGAGAGAGTTATTAGTGCAGAAGCTTCAGTGGATGCAACATTAATTTTTCAAGCAGAAGTAAACTTCTCCATCAATCCTATAGTTTGTGTTTCTGAGAGGCTAATAGAATATAAAAGAGTGTCTGGCTCTGGATTAGGTGAGTTATTTTGTTATTATTTATTATTTTGTTTAACTTTTTGGTGTGGGTGGGGGTAGAACATATTTTTAATCCTTTCAATATTCCAATCCTGTCTGTTGGAGTCCAGTTTGACACAATAGAAAAAAACACAGGCTCCAAGGCCAGTTATCCCTGGATTTTAATGACAATACTGTCATCATTGGTGGCCTTAGCTAAACTACAACTTTAGCCCATTTTGCCACAGTGAATACCCTCCCAGGGTCATTTTGAGGATTGTAATTAGATTAGGATATATAGAGTAATTAGCCTTTTAAAAAATCTTTCCCAGCTTTATTGAGATATTGTTGACTTAGAACATGTAAGTTTAAGGTATACGGTGCAGTGATTAAATACATGTATATATCATAAAATGATTACCACAATAAGATTAATTAACATCTCCCTCTCTTTACATAATTGTAATTGTGTGTGTGTGTGTGTGTGTGTGATGATAACATTTAAGATCTACTTCTTAAAAACTTACAATATAGGGTGCCTGGGTGGCTCAGTTGGTTAAGTGTCTGCCTTTGGCTTAGGTCATGGTCCCAGGGTCCTGGGATGGAGTCCCGTGTCAGGCTCCCTGCTCAGCGGGGAGCCTGCTTCTCCCTCTGCCTGCTGCTCCCCCTCCTTGCATGCTGTCAAATTAATAAATTAAAAAAACCTTAAAAAATAAAACATTTCAAGTATATAATACAGTAATTTTTTTTAAAGATTTTATTTATTTATTTGACAGAGCGAGAGAGCACAAACAGGGGGAGCTGGAGAAGGAGAGGGAGAAGCAGGCTCCCCACAGAGCAGGGAGCCCGATGCGGGGCTTGATCCCAGGACCCCGGGATCATGACCTGAGCCGAAGGCAGACGCTTAACCATCTGAGCCACCCAGGTGCCCCTATAATACGGTAATGTTAATTTTAGTCACCATGCTGTGCAAAACAATGGCGTATTTAAAATAACACAATGTCCCTCAACTTATTGGTCAAATTAGAGTGTTTCTGTACTATAAAATGTAGTCATTTATTTAGAAAATTAGAGTAGATCAATTTTTAGAAAGATGTTCAAGCCCTTTTAACCTAATTTTAATGGCAGTTAAAATTTACCTGTTATAGGGGTGCCTGGGTGGCTCAGTCGTTAAGTGTCTGCCTTTGGCTCAGGTCATGATCCCAGGGTCCTAGGATCGAGCCCCACATCGGGCTCCCTGCTCAGTGGGAAGCCTGCTTCTCCCTCTCCCACTCTGCCTGCTTGTGTTCCCTCTCTCGCTGTCTCTCTCTGTCAAATAAATAAATAAAATCTTAAAAAAAAAAAATTTACCTGCTGTATGTCAGAAGCTGTGTTCAGAGCCCAAATCTATGATCTCATTTAATCGAATGGGTACTTCAAAAAAAGCGAAGTCCTAGACCTACTCCAACCCACCCCAGGAGAAGTGTACCCCACAATGAGCATTGTATGTTTTGTTTTCTTATTTTGCATATTTGTGCATATGTGAATATAGGTGGTGTGTGTGTGTGTGTGTGTGTGTGTGTGTGTTTGTGCAAGGGAGAGAAATGAAAGTTGGGTTAAGGCTGGAAAGTAGGTTACAAGTTAGTGTGATCACCAAGAGGCTCAGTTCAGGAGATCAACTCATAAGCAGGCCTACACGGCACAGTGGGTTTTGCTTTTGGTTTTCCTGTTTATTTCTTTGCCTGACCCAGAATGGTACTGGCTGGTTTTCCTTCACTGTCCAGCTGGTTTGAGACTGGCTTCTCTAATTGGATCACAAATTCTATAGAATTAGTATATCTGTTCCCTGAGGGTTTTATTTCTTTATGTCCCAGGTTTTCATTTTGTTTGGTTCATCTTTTTTTTCCCCCTGTAGTGTCTGTGCTAGATCTTTACTAAGCTTTTCTTGTCAAAGCCTTAGTTCACTTGCTTGCTCAGTTCTTATCCATACCAAGTAAAAAGCTCCTGCTAGACATAGTTTAGTTTGCAATGCATTCCAAAATTCTGGGTTAAAAAAAAAAGAAAGAGAAAAAGAAAAGAAAGAAAGAAACTGCCTTCTGAAAAGCTTTGGGATTCTTTAAGCTTTATGATACCCATGGTTCAAGCAAAGTGTCTTTAGCCAAAATATAAATTCACTTTTATGTAGGACACTATATAGATTTTTACTAAAGTATATCGGGAATTCCATTTGTGGTGATTTTTGACAAATTGCCAGCATTATAAATGCTTCATGTCTCCATGTTGTGGCTTTGTTCTTTGTCTTTTAGAGAAGTTCTAAGAAATTGTATATATATTTGGACATTCTAATCAATTTACTTTGTCCTCTGGAACTCAAGGAAATCTTATGACTCTCTATGATTTTTGGAATAGTCCACATCCTGATATGGTCAACATCTTCCAGATTCATCATTGTGTCCATGTAGTGTTACCATAAACCCATATTTAAATATGAAATGATTCACAGATTTATATAACTCTTATGGAATTTTATACTTAAAAATCAAGAATAACTTTAGGGAATATATAAACTCTGAATAGCACATCCTGAATGCCAACTCTGATTGATAAGATGTGATTACCTAAGTTGCTTTGAGGAGGAGGACCCTTGACTGCATCCAGCTCCAGTAATCACTTAGTGATGTGGTGATGGGACAGGTGTGGGGACTTCTGCAGTCATGCCAAGGATTTTAGAGATGTCCCCTTTTTAAAAGGAAAAAAAAAAAAAAAAACTGAGGCACAAGAGAATGTCTGTGACTTGCCAGTTTGGAGTGTGGCGTAATTGTGTGTTTCCAGTGCGGATGTGAGAAGATGAAACATCTATTTTGAAAGTAGAATTCAATTGGGGAAGGTGAAGAGAAACAGGGAAGCAATTCCTTGGTGAAATCATGTAAGTTTGGGTCTCTTTATTCTCACTTGGGTGTGTGAGGCTGATTATGGGAGGTGGTCAAGCAGCTGGCTTGGTGTCAGGTTAAGCTACGTTCAAATTCTGGTTGCCACCTCTCTGAGCCCTTTTCCCCTCAAGTCTTAAGATGAAATATTGGGTTGACGGATGGGATCATATGTTGATTGACATGTTCAGCTGCTTGACATAGAGCTAAATATGGGTGTGAATAATCGTTCAATAGGTGCAACTGTTGTGTTCCCTGGCTAGATCAGGGAACTAAATGAACTAATTTTGACCAAATGAAAGACTTCATGAATCTGCAAACATGGCAGGCTTCCTTTGATGTAGCTCTTCCCTTCATAGAAATGGGGCTGGGGTGGCTTTGGAAAATGCTTTGAAATGCAGTTTTCAGCAGGCTACAAAAAATGATATAGAAATGAAATGTAGCTTTCCTATTTTTATCATCACGTTTTTTCTTTGTCTACTGTACCCTGGTTCTCTAAGGCTCGTAGTTTGGCCGTAACTATTACCTTATTCAAGGTAATTCTTACTTTCTAGATTACATCCCCAGGCAAAATCTTTTCATGTTTTAATGACTTCATTAGAATCTCCCTCCCCCTTTTTCTTCAGGAATCCTCACTTATATGAAAATCTGTGTTCAAAGCATATCTAAGCAAGAAGGTGACTTTTCAGGTTCATGTTCTAATTGATGATACAAACTGCTAATTAAATGCATCTGTGTCTAATCAAAACATATCTAGAATTAAACGGTGCATCTGTGCGCCAGGGGAACCACATGCTAGGGCTGATTGGTAATGGCATAAGGACATAATTTGTCCTTCGTCCAGTGGTTCCCAAATCTGTCAGAACCTCAGAATCAGCTGGAGGAGCTTTTAAAAATCATTGCAATATTCCCTCTGCCCCACCTCCAAAACTAGTACCCTAAAAAAAAAATTGAATGATTTTTTTTTAAACTCCTAAACAAAAGGCTGATGACCACATCAGCTAGGATTGGAAACTATAGGGTCTAGATTTGAGGCATAGTTTGATGAAGTGGAAACAAGACCTGGCTTGGTCCAGAGTTCTTCATTTGCCTCTAAATTCTCTCATTGTCTTCAAAATTCCATTTGAGTTCTGCTTGTTACATCTTTCCTGTCATCCCCGTGGGGTTTTGTAGCCTGCTGAAAACTACAGCTGTTTTTATTTAAACGGAAAAGACAGGTGAGTCTTTGGCTTTGTTCCAATGGTTGGGGAGTGCGAAGGTTTCATTTAATATATTCTGCTCCCTGGAAATGTCACTTATTGTCATTTTTTGCATGACCATGGAAATTTGGTAGATTCCACGTGGAACAGGGGCTGGTTCTTGTCAATGACAGGAATATTAAAACATGGTGCATTTTGAATAGCATTTCTGTTTAACAAGTTAACTGATATTGCTCAATTTTATCCTCATGGATTGCATTTTATTATAAAAAATATTTCCCTAGTGTTCCTACTTAGGGTCCTTTCTACCCCTAAAGACAATCCTGCTCTCAAATTGGCATATAGAGTCAAATGATCACTAGAGACCTCATAGAAGCAAAACAGAATTTACTTATTTAAGATTTTATTTATTTATTTGACAGAGAGACAGCGAGAGAGGGAACACAAGCAGGGGAGTGGAAGAGGGAGAAGCAGGCTTTCTGCTGAGCAAGGAGCCCGATGCGGGGTTTGATCCCAGGAACCTGGGATCATGACCTGAGTCGAAGGCAGGTGCTTAATGACTGAGCCACCCAGGTGCCCCAAAGCAAAACAGAATTTAAATCTGCATTTGTTATCTCTTGTTTCTCTCCCTGCTTTTTCAAGTTTTACGGTTTGATCTTTTTGCCAATTTCCCTTCTGGATGTTATTTAAACTTGCCTCCCATCGTGTGATATGCCAGGTCTCCTACTAAGTACGTCCCTCCATTATCTCACCTCTCTTCATCGAGGGCTATGAAGAAGGTATTATGATTCCTCTTTTCTACACTTCAGGAAACTGAGACCCACTATGATAAGCAGTTTGTCAAACCAAATAGCAGTATGAACCCAAGCCCCCCGAACCAGAAAACCCATGCAGAGCTATGATATGTTTTTGTCTGAGGGTATTTGCCCGAGGCAAAACCAATGGTTTACCCTAGTAGGTAAAGAACCAGGATTTTAAAACCAGTTGGCCATAATTGAAGACAAAGAATGATTAGGAAATAGTTTTTTTTTTAAGTCCTTACCAGATACTATTAAAAGGAAAAATGGATGAGGAACAAAGAAATCACATCTTTTTATCCTTACTAGATTGCACCAGAAATGGAAAGAACTGAGTTACAGGTGGGTGACCTAAATCTGAGGCCCCAAGCTCATGAATACACACCTGGCCTAGATCCAGAAGGGGAGGAACAAACATGCTGGTTTTGTTGACACACAGTTACCTTTTCCCATTACGTAATAAATTTTCCCCAATGCAAGCACATTTAAGAGATTGAAAAAAAGCCTTCATGACTGTTTGGGGTAATTTAATGCCAAAATTTATTCCCTGGAGAAGTTACGAATCAATCGAATATCAGACTTCTGCAGGTGTGCACAAAGAAAGCTTCCATGTCAGCTATTTTTGCATCCTTTTCATTTCATATCATCAAGGTCCACTTTGAAACTTCTTTCCAGGAATCAGGACCACAATGTGTATTTGGAATTGGATGTAGATGTATTTTTTTTTCCTATTTGCGGTTAGTAGCTCCCCGGTTTGTAGAGCACGAGAAAGAATCTTGCTGCCTTCTGTATCAGTTTTGAACAGAGCAAATGCTGCTATGATTTAAATCTTTTGTGTTCCAATCTTTTGAAACCATAAAAATGATAACAGTAAAAGTATACATGAATAGAAATGCACAAGGTAGAAGAATGTTGTCGCTAATACAGTAAAATGTCTTTACATACTAAGAAATAGTTTGTATTTCTCTTTATGTTTTTGGTAACAGAACCTCTGTGGACATTCATCCTGATTTTACTAAAAAATCCCATTACTCGATGCCAAATATATTATGTTCACATGGGTCCTCTCCAGTCAAATCTGTGAGGACAGTCACTGAAATGTAGAGAGAGGTATAGAATAAATCTTTTGCAAGTACAATTTAGGGTTTTAGGACCACAAAGCAGTCAGAATTTCAATTTGCTTTTTATAACCAAGATCTTTGCTTTTAAAAAATAACTCAAGGTTCAATTGGAGAAAAGATGCCATTTGAATTCTTGGCGGTAGTTCATCTTCACTATTTTGATACTGACTAAATTGGCTACTTAGTGCTTCGGGCTAGATTCTTCCATCTTTCTTTAGGACTTTTCCCTTTAAAAGAGTCATCTAATTAGTTGTTTTACGCTGTGCTGTGGGCAATAGATCTTTACACCTATGCATTGCACCCTAAGGTAAGATTCTTGAATATTCCCTCTTTCCTTTTTCCTTTCCCCCTTCCCTCTCTCCTTCCCTCCCTTCCCCTCTCTTTACACACACACACACTCACACATACACACAAGCACTCTTTTTCCCTCACTCCCTCCCTCATGCATTTTTCCCCCTAAAGGCTGATTTCTGGAGTGAGAGTGGGAGCTTTGCATCTCTTCTCTACAGGGTATTGATTGTAAAACTCCTTCATCTATGAAAGTCATTTGGAACCTCTACTCAACCAAGTGATGGAGGAAGTGACTTTGCCCTCCAGGAGGCAGCAGCATGCCTATGGGGAGGGCACAGGGAGTGAAGACAGGTGAAAACATCTGACTTGGAAGAGCCCCTTCCCTTCTTTATGCCTCATGTTCCTTGTGTGTACCTCAAAGCCGAGCTGGGCTGGTGAACCTCCAGGGTCCTTCTCAGTGGTGCCAATATCCATGGTGCTTGCAACTGGGCTGCTCCTTTTCAAGAGAAGATCCGAGGCAGCCCTGTGGGCGGAGGAGGGATAGAAGAAGCCACTGCAGTTGTCCCTGTCTGATAACCCGGAAGTTGGAACTGGTCTAAGGAGGGCTGTCAATCCAAATACCTACACACACAGCAGATCCAATAGAAATGCATGTATCTAACATTTGTAGCTAAGAACATTGATTCAGTAGCTAAAAAAAAAGAACCAAAAAAACCCAACTCCCGAAAGGCATTTCACCTTGAAGTGTTCTCATCTGCAGCAGAGTGTGCCTGGGCTACTCCGGAGCAGTGCTAAGAGTTCAGATGTAATTTTGCATTTGGCACAGAGCCAGCCATCAAAGCCAAGAGAGAAGTCAGGGTTCAGGCTTCCTTAGGCTTCCCACACCACCCCCACTGCTGAGTGGCTGGCTTTTTTTTTTTCCCCCCCAGACGGAGAATGATGATCCGATTTGAGCCCCAGGCAGTCACGGCAGCTCCTTTGTCGGCTTCCCTGCTTGGCGGAGGCTTGCTAAGGCTTGACTGAAATGTGTAGTGGCAGCAGTCACTGCCATCCCTCTGGCACAGCCCTGCCACTCTTGAGCCACTGAGGGCATCCTGTGCAAAACGCTTCCTGACAGAGGGGCCACTGCCACACGGAGAGATCAAGTGGCAGGTGCATGGGGGTGGAGGATCTGCTTAAAGGAGGAAGCTGCATCTGTCCATCAGCATCTTTTCCTCCTGGAGCCCTAAACACAGAAATGTCAGAGTGAGGCGGGCCTTCAGGAAACCTACTTTTCCTTGGCAATGACGTGCATCCATCGCGTGGACATGAGGTCATCTAGTGCATCATGAGGCTGAGCCTGACTGCCCAGGGTCCTTGTGCCACTGGTAGAGCAAAGATTGCATTGGAAGAGGAAAACATAAAGGTGACAGTGATTCATAGACTCCAGCCTCATAGCTTCGGGGTGACAGATCAGAAGGGGCATCCTAAGGCCTCCAGCTGCAGGAGAGACTGTAAGCAAATGCTTTGTGCTTTGTTTTCCACAGAGTCAACAATATCCAATTCAGGGAGATTTGGTCTGGGAAGGAGATGGGAGCAGGAGTGATGAACACCCTTGTCATGTCCCATTCTTTATCCATCCAGTGTATGTGTGTCATTCTTCTCCCTGGCGTCCTTGTTGGGAGAAAAAAACAGAGATATTCCCAGACACTCAGAGAAATAAGAGCAGCATTAAGCAAAATTGTGAAATAGGATAAATCTGTCCTAGGACATTCTAAACTTCCTGTTTTATGTCTTTGATTGCTAGTGTATGCATTTATTCACTTATTCAAACATCCGTTAATTCATTCAGCAAATTGTTGCTGAGCATCTAGTATGGGGTAGATCTAGTTTAGAAGACTGAACAAGAATCAGCCAGGTCACTGCCTTCCTAGAGGTTCTTATAAACAAGTAAATACATAAACAAGCTAAATCCAGATTGCCGGAAGTGCCACATAAGAAATAAATGGGCTGAAATGGGAACTGGGAGCTGGGGGCTGTAGGGAAAGGGAAGCTGCTTGGCACTGGGGTGGTGGAGGAGGCTTCTGTAAGGACAGTGAAGGACTGAGATAGGACAGTGAGCTACCAAGGGAAGAAGGAGGGGATGGGGAAGAACATTCCAGGCTCCTCGGTGTTATCATATTCTCTGATGCCTAGACTTTTGATGATGTTCCTCCTTCCAACCTTACACAGGACTTCAGGTGGCCAATTTTGTCTCCCTGACTTGCTAACTGTGTTACCTCGGGCAAGTTTCTTCACCTCTCATGTGCTCTTTCTTGGTCTGAAAAATGGGGATAATAGAAGCTCTTAGCTACACATTGAGGGTTATTTCAGTATAAAATGAAAAACTAGCACAGGGCCTGTCACTTTGTAGGAGCTCAACAAATCTTTGTTCTCCTTTTCACTCTTCCCTTCCCGTCTGCCTCACCTACATAAATTCAAATTCCTAACTGAAGTGTCATTTGCAACTCTTCCTAGAGATAATTATCTTTTAGGATGGTTAAGATGGTGCAATGTTGGTCCTCTGTCTGGGAAAAGTTGAGGTTGGGGGTGGGGTGATCCAGAAGCCTTTCTTGGGCTCTTGAAGTTGAACTTTGTTGACAGTAGCCTACAGTTTATGTGAAGCGCTGGAAGCTGGAAATCATGGTTTTCAGTCCCATCATCCTTTGTCTTTGGGTAATTAAGGTCAAGGTGCCTCATTCTTGCTTGGGAAAATGGAAGTATTGAAGGACAGCCTTTTCTTATAGTGGCTTCCCAGTCTCCTTGTTGGGTCCCTTTCACCATCTCCACGGTCACTCTGCCCCTCCTGGAAGTGCCCACATTGTGTCCCATTGCTGTCCCCAGCTGGCTATCAACCGAGGTGCTAGCTGGCAACAGATTCTCACTGAGTTTCCCCAGTAGGGTTTTACACCTGTCATGGAACTTGTTTAAAACTCACTTTGCACAATTTATTTAAATTTTATTGTGTGAAAGATTCTCTCCTGGGATGAATTGGGATTTGTAATAGCAAGCACTATAAAAGGAAGGCAACCTGTGAGGGCAAGCTGTCCCGACAGGAGGACAATGGGGTAATTCACTCTTTCATGAAAGAGAAGTGGAAAATCCCTTTATTCTGATTGAAGACTCTGGGCCAGGAGATTACATATCCTGCCTCCAGTGATGTAATTATCTGACCATTCTCGCCCCTTCTCTTCTGAGATAAGAAAGAAATGGGTCTGAGTGATACATGTGTTTTGTTTGTTGGTTTGTTTAATGAAACTCTGACATCAGCAGAGATCAACCTCTTTCTTAAAATCTAGATGAGATTTCACTCAGTACTGTTGGAAGTCCGATGCCCTTTCTAAGACTACCACAAATTCCTATGGAGTTTGCGTTTCTACAGTCTTCTGGCTCCTTATTTCTGACCTATGTAGTATTTTCTTATTCTTTTCTCATTTTTTTTTCTATGATTATTTCCTTATTTCCTTTTGGTAGCAATCCAAATACTGACCACAAGTCCTTCTTGATTCCCCTTTCCCTCTGTCTGCTCCCACTTGGGTGAGGCAGCACTGGGCAGAAGATTTTATTGGCCAATAAGGAGTAACAATAAGGAGATACATTTGAAATCTCAGTATTTAACATTATTCTTCCTAAAGAGCCCCTCAGTCATTTCTGTTTGCAGGGACTTCAGCTTCCTCTTTGATCCTATGAACCAATTTAACTTCACTACACGCACATCAGCAATTCATACTGGGCCCGTGTAGTTTACCTTCCAACTCAGGACACTGGAGTGGACAACAGGAATAAACCAAAATTCTCCAGGGCAACCAGGATGTAATGTCACCCAAATAGCACAAACATAGCTAAACACCCAGCTTAGCCTCTGGTTTTTGCCCCTGACTCTCCTTAATTATTACTGATATGCTCTAGCTGTGATTCAGTTCTATCTTCTTAACTCTAAGCTCTGTCTTTTGTTAATGATCTATATTCTTGCTTTTTTTTTTTTTTTAGAAATCTCCAGCATTCAACTCTTGACCCCTCTTAAGGACTTTGGCTTGTATTGCTGATATCCCAAATTCCATCCACATTTAGAGTGATATCCAACCTCAAGCATATCCACAAGGTTTAACATTAGCTCCAGACCAGGGACTGGAGGGCAGAGGGTGAGGATCAGGAAGGAATACAAAGTCAAGGCGGCTGTTACTGAAATTCTCATTTTCAAAACGCAAACATTCCAAACAGCGTGTTTCTTTTTCCTCTTGTTATCTCCCAACTTTTCAATGAATAATAATAATTAAAAAAAAAAACTACACAGAGTTTCTGATTGGTTTTATAATGAGATCATTATCCTAGCTTGATCATGTTGTGGAAGCCACTTTCCAGGCCATAAACTGCAATGTAGAACTGAAGGTCTTGAAAGAACACACCTGAACAGTGGTGGGCCTCTCAGTAATCGACTCCACACTCCGACCCCCCTTGGTGGCAGGTGGTGTGAGGTGATGATTATTACAGGAAGCGCATGCCAGCCTGCAAGCTCAGCTGTTTAGTACATTTCTGGAAATGTGAGAAAAGGAAAAAAACCCACAAACACTTGAATGTCTCTTTTTTCCCCCCCAAACAGGGACTCCATGGTAATTTCATTATTGATAATTACAAAGGAAAAAACCCTCAAATGCAAAAATTAATGTCCAATTTGCCTTTTAATGGCCCGAAGCAAATCTGATGGCTATTGCAATTCAATGAAATGACAATTTTAAAAGGGGGAAAAAAGCCTTGATTAAATTCCTTCTGCACCTACCCCAGTATGTGCATTTTTTCCTTTTCTCTGATTATTACCAAATTTGCAGAGTACATTTAAAAAACAAAATAATCTAAAATATGTTTTTTTTTAATTATAAAGCTGGTCTTTTTTTTTTTTAAGTTTACTTATTATTCGAGAGGAAGAGAGCAAGTGCTGGGTGTGAGGGCAGAGAGAGAGAGAAACTCAAGCAGACTCTGCACTGGGTATGGAGCTTGGCACAGGGCTCGATCCCATGATGCTAAGGTCCCAACCTGAGCTGGAACCAAGAGGCAGATGCTTAACCAACTGTGCCACCCAGGCACCCCAATAAGACTAATGTTCTTATGACAGGCAGGAGCCTGTAGTAGTTAAAAACTCATGTTCTGAAAGCAGACCACCTGGGTTGAATAATGGCTGTGCTGCTTTCTACTTTTGCAAGCTTCTTACCCTCTCTCTGCCTCATTTTCCTCATCTATAAAATGGGACTAATAATAGTACGTACCTCCTAACGTTGTTGGGCAAATTAGATGAGTTAATACATGTAGAGTTCTTAGAATAGAGCATAAGTGTTCAGTAAATGTTTGCTACAAATGAAACTGCAGAAAACTCTGAAAATACAAAGTCAATAACAAACATAATCATCTATCCACCCAGAGCAGAGCACACTTAACATTTGGGATGTTTTCATTTTGGCTACTATGTATTTGTGTGTCTGCCTATCTGTATCACACTGTAAACATGGCTGTGTATCTTTTTTTCTTTTTCACTAAACATTGCCATACATTTTACATGCAGTTAGAATTATTTTCATACATTTTGGGCTGCATAAAATTCTAAAATAAGAACTTCCTTTAAAAAATGATTTATTCTGTGGCGTTTAGTTTGTGTAATTATTTTAATTAAGTAAAGTAGTAAGCCTTAAGTTGAGAGGATAAAGAGAGACAGAAATGCAATACAGTTGTTCTTTTTTTAACTTATCTGTATCCTGAAGAACCCAGAGGTGATTACTTTTTCTTCTCTCTTTTTGATCGTTTGTATCCTCTGGTGCTGAGGGCAGGGTGGTATGTGAGCTTTATATCTGGGAGTTGAGGCCAGGTTGGATGGGGCAGTAGGGAGAAGAGAGGGATATGGTTTGGTTAGACAGATATAATAATATCTATCTTATAATAGTGTTATGAGGATAAATAAGACTGGCATGTAATGTGCTTAGCATAGTAAGTGTGTAATAAATTGTAATTAGTATTGTTACTAATAATTTTTACTTATTACTTTAGAGAGTATATTTTAAGCACTTTCAAATTAATAGGGAGAAATAGATTTAAACATTTGGGTTTGCTTCATTCTGACTCAGTTAACCCCTCTAATAAGAGCCGGAGGGCATCAAGGAATGGAATTTCCTGATGATTACATTTCCTTACACTAATGAATATTTCAATCACTCTTATTCCTTGTCTACCACTTAGAGATATGAGAGGAAGGAATTGGCCACAGGAGGTCACACAAAGGGGCAGGTGGAATCCGAGTCCTGGGCTGGACTGGGCTGGGCTAGGCTCAGGTACCAGCTCTGCGATACCTCTAACTGATGGGGCTAAAGTCCATTTCCCTTCTTCTTCTTTCTGATTGTTCATTTATGTGCCCTTGTGGCTTTCTCATCATACTCCCTATTAAACTCTCTTCTCATGGTTGGCTAAGAATGGACCAGAATTGGATTTACTAACTATTCAATTACCCACATTATCTTGCTCTGTTGCCATCAAACGAAGCTGAACTAGCCTAGCTCTCAGAGATTGTATAACGAGATAACAAGTCTTTTTCACTTAGCCTGCTATGACATGCAAGTTTGTCATCTACATGGGAAGCCCATCACAAAGCACATTGCCTATACTGAACATGAACCCTACGCTGGCCTAATTTTGTAGCTGGCTCGATAAACCAGAGGAATGGAGCTGAGCCCAAGAAAAGCTAAATCCAAGAATCGGTTGCAGTATATATATTTAGTCCTATATAGTACTCTATAAGGGAGGGTGGGAGGGAAGAAGGACCTACTTCTATAGTATTCTGGATAGAAAGGATAGTGGGATTATAATGAACCATCTCAGTTTGAGGCACAGAGAACATATTTTTTCAGGTTGATGATCACTACAGAAAACCATTAAAAAATACTCAAAAGACATTATTTTTGATTGTCTGCACTACTGTTTCAGGATATGTAGAGATAAAAATACTTGGTCACATGTGTTTGGTATGTATGTGTGAAATGCCATATAGATATTAATTCAAGCACACTGAGGACCTCGGGAAGGAAATCCTACAGCAAAGAAACAGGCTAAACTTTCTGTACCTATATAGGCAAAGCTTATTTACCATGGACTCTCCCCTCCCTGCCCTTCCCTCTGCTTCCTTACCCTCCCATCTCCTTCTCCCTTCCTTCCTTCCCCCTTCCTTCCCTCCTCCTTCTCTCCTTCCCCCCTTCACCCTTCCTCCTCCCTCCCTCCCTCCTACTTCACTCCCCCCTCTTTTCCTTCCACCCTTCTTCCTTTTTAGCCAACTTATTTCTCTGTTGTAGGAACCAGCAAATTAGGGACCTTTACTTTAGGCCTCCTTGTTTCCCATATCCATCACTCCCTGGCTGTGGCAGCCTCCTGCTTTGCTCTTCAATTTGTGTTTGCTTTTTTCTATATGCATTACCTTCCTGAAGGTACCCTGTCAGATCTATCATGGAAGACAGAGATGTGAATCAGACACGGACATGCCATTGAGGAGCGTATAGTCTAATGAGACAAGATAAGACATGTACATAATTCTGAAAAAGTCAAGGTAGAAAAGGAGAAATCTCATTTGGGATTTGCAGATAAAGTGCTATGGGTATTCAGAAAAAGGAGATGAATATGTCTTGTCTTTTCTCTCTCTGTGACTATTAGAAATTACTGAGGGAAATGGTATAATTCTATTTTTCAGGTGTGGGAAAGGCTGGAATTATTAAAGGACTCATGTTATTTGTTCAGAATAAATATTGTGCAAAGTGACCACTAGGCCAGGAGTAAGTTCCCTTTGACAGGGTTTCTTTTGAATAACAAGAAACCTCTGTCCTTTCCCTCCATTCTTGTCTTCCTCCCTCCATCCATCCTTCTTACTCTTCCTAGTTTTTGGCTATTTTGATAATTTATTGCTTTTTTTTTTCTCCTTCCCTTTCTGTCTTCTTTTACATCCTGTTCCCTTTCACACTTACTCTGTGTGAAATATATCATCTTACTATGATAAATATATTATCTTATTTACCTCTCAAAACAATACTGTGAGGTAGGGATGCTAATGATATATATATAATAAGTTATATAAAAATGTATACATTTATATAAATTATATAATAAATTATAAAAAATGTATAAATTTGTGTAAATTATAAATATGTAATTATAAATATACTATACATCATTAATTAATTTATTTATATTCATTTCTTTTTTTTAAGGGAGGGAACTTTGGAAGGGGGAGGTCCAGTGACTTGCCCAAAGCTGCCCAGGGAGTAGGAAAGAAGCAGGTCTCAAACATAAGTCCATCTGCTACTTCCTGCCTCTAGCAGGTGGCATCATTGAACTTCCATACTGCTGATGTTCACAGTTACAGCCCTAATCCTGCCTCTAGCAGGTGGCATCATTGAACTTCCATACTGCTGATGTTCGCAGTTACAGCCCTAATTCTGCCCATTTCTGACTCTACTCAACTCTTCAGCTGCTGATGCTATAAGTTAAAACTGTGGCATTCTTATGAAAAATGCTAAAGCAAAAATGGCAGGATGGCATTTCCACTGAAAGGTATGCATGTGTGTGTACTTGTATGCTTTTGCACACATCACACATACACACACACTCTTCTCTACAATAAATGAAATTCAGCAAAAGCAGCTACCACTTGTTGATTAGTAGAGGTGCAGTGACAAAAACAGAATGAAGAAGAGTTGCTCTAAAAGTTGAGGAAAGAAGTGGGAATCAGAGTGGGAGACAGAGATTCTTAACATTATTATGACTAGCTAGCTGGGGCTAAAAAGATCAAAGTTGTCTTTCCCATTCTGCCCCTATATCTAATTATAACATCTTGAACTTTCAATTTCTGAGGCTTTATGTTGTAGTTTCACCTGGCGATGCCTTGGAGTTCTGTCTTCTCTCTGCCGCTGATGTACCGTATTCACTCGCTGATCATTTAACTGACATTTTTAGGACACCTGCTGGATGCACAGGTTCAGATCTTTGTGCCTGTGGCCCCGCCTTTAAGGAATGCTCAATCTCCAGGGAGAGACAGACAAAATAAGCAAGTGCTTATGGTACAATATGATATGTGGCAGCAAGGCAGGCCAAGAAACTCATATTGTTTGAATACTTCCTTCCAGGTCAGCTACTTTGCTATTTTACAAGGGTTGTTTGATTTAATGGTCCCTAGAGTCCTAAGGGGTAGATATTATTTTTACTGGTATGAAAACTGAGCTTCAGAGAATGTATGTGAATCATTGAGGCCTCAACAGGACACTCAACAGCTGATACATTCAAATTAGAATCATTCAAATAAGGTTTAAGAAAGGGATGGCTTTTCAAAGGTGTGAGTGGTTTGGTGAGCCACGAGGGTTGGTGCAGTAAGTAACCTGTTGCTACGAAAAGAAGAGCTATCACGAGTCCTAGGCCTGGAAAGACAGCAGGAGGGAGAAAGTTACTGACACCCAGAAGGATAGGGTCATACAGAGAAGGTCACCTAAGAGCAATAGCATTTGTTTGAAGGTTACAGGGAACCCAGCTGATCCCACAGGGAGGGAAACAGGAGAATAGATGGTCTGCTTACACACTCCCACTCTAATCTCTTGCTGGTGTCCCCCATTAGATGAAGCCCATCTGAAATCAGAGGGCCAAGGAACCCATTGATTTAGTAGCACAAGCCTATGTCCTACCACGTGAAGAAGAATGGAGAGTGGATTCGGAGGGGCAAACATGAAACACGTGGGACATTTTGATATTTGCAGAAGGCCAAACAGTAGTTTAAGAATGAAACAATTGGTCAATACCCGATGTATTCTATAACTGTCTGGCTTACCTTTCTTTCCTTTAAGCAGTAAATGGGTATGTCTGATCTCATTGATTGAGTCCAGGGTGATTGAAGGGCAAATAGTCAAGGGAAAAAGTTAGAATTAAATTATTAAATTTAAGGAAAGTAAGACATAGTGATGGTATAAAACCTTTTAGGCCATTGGAAGGATGATGGTTTTTACCCTAAGTGAGATGAGTAGTCAATGGTGGCTTTTGGTCAGAGAGGGTCCTGATTTGATTTACATTTTAAGTGAGTATTCTCATTGTTTTGTTGAGAATAGAGTATTGGAGGACAAAGGTTGAAACTGGGAGACATATTAAATAATAAAGTATATGTTATTAAAAAAAAGCAAATTTAAAAGCAGAAAGAAAGAATCAATGCAGGACCTAAAGTTGTCTTAAGACTCAATCTTGGGGGCTCCCGGGTGGCTCAGTTAGTTAAGCCTCAGACTCTTGATTTCGGCTCAGGTCATGATCTCAGGGTTCTGAAATCGAGCCCCATGTCAGGCTCCAGGCTCAGTGTGGAGTCTGCTTGTCCCTCTCCCTCTGCTTCTCCCCCCCAATAAATAAATAAGTAAAATCTTAAAAAAAAAAAAAGACCCAATCTCATCATGTTATTCCTTTCCTAGAATATCATGCTAGGTCTCTTTATCGCCCAGTCATTGATTCATTCATTCATCTCTCAGTCATTGATTCATTCATTCATCAACCTTTGAAAAAAATGTTCCTAAATAGCTACCATATACCAGACACTGTGCTATATACTGATAATGAAGCAGTGAAGGGAACACATTGTCCCTGTGCTCAGTGAGTTAACATTATAGCAGGGAGGACAATCCCAAAGTATTCAGTTGCTTTACTATGTAATACCACTCAGAACGTCACTGATGTTCTGTAGTCTTATCTATCTTCATTCTTCAGTGCAGTCTCACTGTACCATTTGACATTTTTAAAACATGCCAAACTGACTCTTTAATAAAAACTAGGTGAATTTGGCCATACTCTTCCTACCCGAAATACTCTTGCTTCAACCCATCTTCCTTTTCTACCAGGGAACATCATGTTGATTATTATGTCAGCTTATTCTCCCTTAAACTCCCCAAACAATGTATTTATCCTGCCAGCATAGCTCTTGTGTCATATCAATGTAAGCTGTAAATGTGAGGGTCTTCATTAGTACACTGGGAGCTTCTGGAGGACAAAGCTTCTTGATCCATCACCTTTATAGCCTCCAGAACCTAGCTCAGGGCGTGGCTCAGAGTCGCTGAATTCATACATACAATAGTGACAGGATGAGGTGCTTTGGGAGTTAAAAACGAATTAAATGACTAAGGAATGTGTTGGAGAAACAAGGGAACAATACATAAAACAATTAGCAGAAGACGGTATGTAATCAAGTACTGAAATACTGCAAACGGAATCTGTAGGGAGGAGACCTTGTGTTCTGGAAGCTTTAAGTGAGGCTGGGGTGCTTTGGGATTGCTTAGGTTCTTGGAGCTCATCAAGGACAAGGTTTGCATTTAGTATGTCTGTAGCAGTGTTGAAGGATCAGGGTCTGGTTATCCAGATGGTGACAAATTGCCATCACTCCGTAGAAGAGGCTGGTCTGAGGCTGCCATGAGGAGACAGGCTCCAGCATCCTCTGAAAGATGAGGCTCTGACTTGAATCATTTCCCAGTGTGACCTGTCGGCCTGGGTTTGGACACTGCTTTGTCTGGGTAGAAGAATTCAGCTGTGACTTTGATTAAGTAGAGGACTTCCCCGAAAGAATCAGGACAAGATCGCGGTTTTACTTGTTCACTGGGAAACCCAGATGTTGAGCTAAGACGGCAAAGCAACCATTCACCTCCTTTTACCCATTTTGCTATGAATTTTGAGATCATTTAGAATAATATCTAAACAACTTTCTGAATTTTCATTTAATGGCAAATTTAGTCAGTGACATTAAGTCTCTTGCTTTGTGGGTAAACAGCATCATGACAGTTTAACACAATCAAATCTATTATGCATCCACTGCTGTATGGTGTTCGTACTCAAGAGGCAAGATATAGAGTATTCAAAGCTGATAAGCTAAAATTATCTTATCAGGAAATGGTAGAGACTAGATATATTCATGCAGTCTCTCTCTAGATCATCAATCTGTGCATCTCACTTGTTACATAATTATTGCAGCAAGTTGTAATGGGAGAAAAGGAGATTTGAGGCGGAAAACTGTAGATGTAGTACCATCTCTATCTCAAAGTAGCTCTGTGACTTCAATCAAAGATTTTGACCTCAGTTCCTTCTACTTTGAAATGGAAATATTATTTCCATTATAATTATTTGACCTGTCTTCTGGGAGGATCAAGTAAGCTAATGAGTAGAAAAATACTTTATCAACTATCATGCAATTAAAAAAAATCCACTGGTTATTGTTATGATTCTTGCACTTTTTCCTTTGTCTCTGTGATTAGTATTATATGGTCAAATACTAGACTGCTGTTATGGTTATAGCACAGGAAGAAAATTTAAAAATACACATGAGACTCTTCCTGTGTCTGCTTCATAAATACGGTTTCATGCAGAAAGAAAATAAAAAATGTCACACACACAGCTGGATCCTCCTTTAGATTCATCATGAAATGGAGATGTCTTTAGCCTTCTAACAGGCTAAATGACAATTTTGAGAAGGATTATTTTATGTTTCTTTAGCATTTTGAGATAAATCAGTTATTTGGGGATTAAACAACAACCCTGGACATAAGACTTCTACATGTTAATGTGACTCCTGGTCTTCAAGTTCATTTAAATCAGTTAACCCCCAGCTAGTGGTCAAGGCCAACAGAAGGAAAAAATAGGTTTCCATTGTGGGCCGGCAATATTTCATTCATGTGTGAGTGAAAGAATGGGTTTTAAGTCTGTATTTATCAGTGGATTCTGTGACCAAAGAACTCTTAGAATCACAACATTTACTGCATTTTTACTATATGTCATCAGTGTGCTAATACCTTGCAAACATCATCATTTTCCCATCCAGTTTTAAAGTAGGTACTATTATTTCTTTTTTTTCCCCAAAGGGTAAGGGGTGAGGAAAACTGAGGCCTCAAGGAGAATGCAACTTGTACAAGGTCACACAATTTGTAAGTAAGGGAGCCTGAACTCTAACAAGGGTTCTCTGACTCCAGAACCCGTGCTTTTCATTCTAATACCTTACTGCCTCCCAAATGAAAGAGAGGTAACATATTTCACCACTGTATTTACTGAGTGCCTTGATTTAAAAATACCTGTGATCATGTTTACCATCAACAATTGACCCAAACCATGACACATGTATGGAATAGGTGGCAGAAAGTATTTTTTATTTTTACCATGCTTTTCTTTCAAAAGGTTCTTTGCTTTTTCCTCTTCCTATGGAATGTCACTGATGTTTCTGTAAGTATCATCATCTGAACACTAAGTAAGATCCACTGGAGTTTTAGTCCCATAACAATTTATAGACCTTTGTAGACAGAGTCACACAATTAATTGTATTCCTGGGAAGGAGTAGGTTTAGAGCCCTGTGAATTGTGTAAGACTGTTGAATCACAGACCTGTACCTCTGAAACAAATAATACGTTATATGTTAAAAAAAAAAAAAAAAGAAGAAGAAGAAGATAGCAGGAGGGGAAGAATGAAGGGGGGGAAATTGGAGGGGGAGACGAACCATGAGAGACTATGGACTCTGAGAAACAAACTGAGGGTTCTAGAGGGGAGGGGCGTGGAGGGATGGGTTAGCCTGGTGATGGGTATTAAAGAGGGCACATTCTGCGTGGAGCACTGGGTGTTATACGCCAACAATGAATCATGGAACACTACATCAAAAACTAATGATGTAATGTATGGTGATTAACATAACAATGAAAAAAAGGAAACTTAAAGTAGAGAAAGCAAACAAGCAAATACAGCAACTAGTAATGAATGATTTTAGGTGTTCTTGTTCATGGTCCTTAAAGCTTGATCAGTGTTTCCCTGCAATTATGCCATTCATTAATTTATTGTGAATATGCTGAGCACCAAATCTCTGCCAGACACTCTCTTAGAACCAGGTGATACGACAGATAACCACATAGGCAAGATCCCTGCCCCTCGTGGAGTTTCCACTCTACGGTTGAAAATAGGCAATAATAATAAACCAAGTGATGATTACAGTTGTGACAAGTAATACAAAGAAAATGGCCAACACAGTGTATCTATTTCTAGGGCTGCGGGAACAAACCACCACAAACTGGGTGGCTTCAAACAACACAAATGTGTTGCCTCACAGTCTGGAGGCCAGAAGTCTGAAGTCAAGGTGTGAGCAGGACCATGCTCTCTGTGACTGTTCTAGGGAAGAATCTTTCTATGCCTCCTTTAGCTTCTAGTGTTTCCTGGCAATCCTTGGCGTTCCTTGGCTTACAGATGCATCACTGTCGCTGGTGGCTTTCTCTGCCCTCTATGTCCTCACGTAATCACCCCTCTGTGCTTGTCTGTCTCCATCCAAATTTCCCCTTTATGGGAGGATATACCTGTCATTTCAGACTGGGGCCCACTCTAATGACCTCATTTGAAACTGATTACCTCTGCAAATACTCTATTTGTAGTAACCTTAACTAAGGTTACCACTTAGTTCCCTTTCCTTATTTCTAGGAAGTCATTTCCATACTCATAAAGATCCCATTATTTAATGTATCTATGACATAAAAAATATCAATAGTACATGAAAATAACTACTACTCATAGGTTTATCTGTGTCGAGTACAGTGTAAACCATTTTAAGGCATTGCCTCATTTAATTAATAAGTCTCGCAAAAAGCAGTGCCCTAGATCTGCAAGTCTCTAGATGATTGTAGTTATCACTAGAATTTTTATTCAAACCCGTTTCTACCCTGCTTCTCTAAGTTCTAATGTCTTAATCTTTTCAAGCTAAGTATCATGCTGAACTTCCAAGCAATTTTATTTCATGCATTAAGTAAATGATATCAATATGCAGAAACGACAAAGAAAAAACCCTATATGAATCAGTTTCTGATCAAGTTTGATTGTTACAATAATTACTAAACTCCACCAAATGATATAAAAGTCAATTCTTAAAGTAACTCTAGAATAACTTTTTCAGAAGTTTTTGTCTATTTTTTTATGACTTTTACAAATAGGTCTTATACTAAAAGTATAAGATATTGTTAGGTATCTTAACTGAAAAGTTTAATTCAGCTTTTCCTAAAATAAGCTTTGGGGAGCAAAAATAAATGTAAATGTTTTGGATAAAGGGAGGCTTGATCCACTTTCTCACTATATATATTTGCCTCCCCCACCTTGCAAAGGGTAGAGGTCATTAGCATGTAAAAGGCTCTGAAAAGTCCTGCAAATAAAGCAGCATGCTTTATCTTAAAGCATAGTCCCTGAAAAGGGTAATCACAGACATCCTCTTCAAATTATATCTATCACATTGTGAATAAAAATACTCTCCTTTTATTTCTTGCTCGTGTCTTGGGAAGATAAAGTGAGCCTGAAATTTCCAGAGACAGAATTGTAAATCCACAGGTAAACTCCCACTAGGTGACCAGATAGAATGTTTCTTTTCTCATGCCTTGGATTTCTAACTTCCTAGCCACGAGACATGCTTACAATAGACCTCAGATTTCTTATAGCATCTGCCTAACCTTGGAGACTTTAGCATAGCTTCCATTACACCCCACTGATGTTTCTGGAATGTCCTCCATTCTTTATCTCACTTTTCCTTCCATCCTCTTTTCCCTTCCTCTCTGGTTAATTCTACTTTTTCTGTTCTCTTCCTCTCTTAATTTAGCTTCACTGTGAGACATATGCCCCTTTAGTTCACTGGGCAATGAGTAGCTTACTTTCACCGAAGATGTAATTTTGAGGCTTTGATTTACAATAGGCACTGCAGATGTTTTCCCTAAGTGAGCCCTTTAAAGCATCTCCTTGGGTGCACAAGGTTCTCTGCTTTTGTGTTTACCACTGGAACAGAGTTAGCATCCAAATTAATGTGCAGCTATGACTACCCTGGAACCAAGCAGGGATTGTGTGATGACTCATCGGGTAAACTGTTTCTCCTTCCTTCTAACAATTCATGTGTGCGTGTTGGGTTGCAGGAGGACACACACAAATGTTCATAAGCAGAAGCCCACTCACACGTACCACCCCTTTAGGTAGGCTTTTGGCACAGTCATAACGGGACTGTGTATTTAATAATACCTCACGTTCAGGCTTTATCAGGGACTGCTATGTGCCTTATATTATCATGAGGCCCTGCCAGTATTACTGGTGTATCCTTTACACAAAAGAAATTAAATGTGTCTCATAACTAAAGTCTAACATTAGCTTGTGTCTGCAAAAGGGAAAGACAATTAGAAAGTTCCCAAATTAACATGCTAATAATACAGCAGTAATCAACGCTAGTCTGGGGTTTGGTTGAAACATAATGACCTGCCTTTATATATAATTAGTGCATATAAGGAAATGGTGTGAAGTGTGAATTTTACCAGTGATGTAAATTTATATCTTTTCTTTTTTTTTTTTCTTTTAAGTAGGAGACTAGACTTGGTCAAGGCAGTTATAGGGTAAGATCCATAGTAGATAACAGATTATAACTTTTTACAATAGAAAGAGAAATGGAATCTCAACGGACAAACGTGCTTGTTTTTCCCAACTATAAACATAGTACATTGAGCAGACTTCCTTAAAGTGTTACATTGCAAATATATGCATATATATGTGCTATATTTACACACACATCCATGTACCTACTAAAATACAAAATTTGCACATCTCTACAGTGAAAACTTGCTAATAATTAAATAAATTTATTTCGGGTAATTTTCATACTTTAGGGTTGACTCTCGCCACTTCCCAAATACTTATTCACCAAAACTCTATCTCATACGCTATAAGAATCCCCTAGGCAGGGTTTTTAAATAATAGATGCATATGTATTAATATTTTGTATCCTCTCCTATGCCAGAATTTCACTCTTACGGAATAATATTGAAACTATGGAAAGAACTACCTCCTAACTGACTGGCCAGTCGGTTAGTTAACAGGATACACAAACTTTTTCAGAACACCAGGGTCCTACTTAGAGCTTACAGTGCCTCAGAAAAATAACTCCCAATGATATATATTCCCAGGACCTTAAATTCACATACAATGTATATAAATGTATTTATAGAAAGGTGTGTAAGTCCATGAGGATGCGAACTCATTAGTTTTTATGTTACTGTGAATGAAAATGTTTTATTGCAGTTATTTTATGGAAGTCAAGGTTAGAGTTGCTCATACAAAAGTTAAAAGGAAAAAGCTGAAGTAAATATGAGATCCAGGTGACTCCAGTCTTTGCCCTTATGCTCACAATGTAAAGGTGATGGCTTTTAATTAAAATGGAACCGCTGTGTCACGGCAGCACTGATTTGATTTTGCCTACCTGCACTGCTCAGAAATGATACATTTAGAAGATGTAATTAACAAAAAATTAAAGATTCTCCTTCATTCTTGTTATATAAAAGATTCCCTGCTCCCTTCCTCCCCCCAGCCCAGACTTCTCAGCTGGTGGGGAGCCTTTTAAGTTGTGTCTTCACACCACATGACTCAGTGCATTAATTACCTAAGCAGCCCTGTGATCATTAACTCCGATATGAGCTCTCTCTTCCCCATCTTATCCTTTGGCTGCTTGGAAGGCAGGAAGCCTTTGTCGTCTGTACTTACAGCTTTAATAACCTCAAAGGAATGCCCTGCCATACTGTGGAGATTTTCAGGTTCCTTTCCTTCTATTTAATATGACGGATCCACACAGATGGGAAAGGTGGGAAGTGGGTTCATTGACTTGAAACATCAGGAGGTTTGGAACCAAACTAGAGCAAATCTGAGAGAGCCCCTCAGCCCCAAACTAGGCTGCTCCTCTGGCCACTGTGTATCCCTACCCAGGACCCCTTTTCTTTTCACTCTTTGCCAATCTAAACGGCTTTCCCTTAAAAAAATTAGACTTTTAATGATCTTGCACATCTTGTCATTGTCCCTTTAAACATCATCCCTTGTCATTGTCTCTTGTCATTGTCCTTCTTTCAGTACCATATAGTCCCCATTTGATTGTGCCCAGAGCCTTGGGATAACCTCTGTCCCTCCATAAAACAGGCTCCCTCTCCAGTCACGTTCCCTCTTCTGTTTCCGTATTTCAGATCTCCTTTCCTTGGGAAAGAATATTATGAATAAGTGGGTTTGAAGTGAAATGGCCCCCACCTCAAGACACGGTCCTTTCCTACCCTGCATTCATCTGAATCTCACCAGGACCGCAATAATGAGCCTCACCCCACACAGTGGCCCACCCCTTTGTTCTGCCGATGCTGCTTCCCCGCCGTCTCTCCAGAGCCTGTTTTGTCATAGAATATCACCACTACTGATTTCTGTGGGTAAACATGTCCCACACTGGAAAATGGGGAACTACCTAGGCCCGCCTTCTGCTAGTGGCTTTTTTTATTTTTCCTTAGTGCCTTGTATTAGTGACTAATTTTCACATTGACACATTTATCCAAACATAACATCACATGTTTACAAACATCTTAGCTGGAATTAATTAAATCAAGGGCTATAAAAATAGCTATTAATTATTATCTTCATCCTATTATTTTGGGAATATGCAAATGAGTAATATTTTCCATTCTGCATCTTCACAGATACACAGTGTTATCACTTGCTACATCTGCTACAGTGTTACAGGGAAAAAGGGTTGAAAGAGAGTCTGTGTACTTTCAAGGCAAACCTTCCATTTGGAGGACAGCAGTTTTCCCTGTTGTGGTAGAAATTTGCAGAATTCTAGGCCATACGTTGGGTGGAAAGTTTTAGGTGTTCTGGCAAATGGCTGGGAGTGATAGATCCAATGGTTGGTATTACTGATGGATATATAGTAGAAGTGCTTTCATCGGACTCTGGGATTCCCCCTTTGAAATGACTCTTCAACTTGGTTGATGTGGAATGAATGAATTCTCTGGTCCAAGGGGTCAGAATGTAGGATGGGCTATGCAAGAGGCATTCAGGGAACCTAGGATGCTGCTCTATGAACTTATATCATGGGTATGTCCTTGCAATAATTTCACCCCTTTTCAGCTGTGACCCATAATAAAAGTACATTTTACATCTCTACCCAGTTGTAAACACATATATTTATAACCCAGTTAAAAACACATGTATATTACAAAACAATTTCCATTATACGAGGCACTCTGATATTTTCTGTTCTATTCTCTTTCATTTTACTTAATGCAGGTCATGATCCATAAATTGATTTCATGACCACCTAGTGGTCATTACCTAGTTGGAAAACCATTTTCTTCAGTGCAGCAGTGTTGCAACTTGTTCGCATCAGATTCATATGGATTAGCCTGTTGCCTGACACAACAAGAGTCTTAAAAAATTTTACATTAATATTCAATATTCTAACAAGAGAAGTACACATATCAGAAGCATACATATCCACGGCATTTCACAAATTGAATGCACTTTGGTAACTAGTGCCCAAAGTAGGAAGCTGACAAATGTCCTCACCTTGGGTACCCCCCTTGTGCACTCCCCAAGGATGATCACTGTCGGGACTTCTAAGGGACCAGATTTTTTTTATGTTTGCCTATATAGATTATATTTGCTTGTTTGTGTGCTTTATGTAAATCATATGATGCTCTTTTTGAATCTAGCTTCTTGTGTTCGTTCGTTCATACTATATTTGTGAGACCCATTCATATTACCGTGAGACTATAGGTTGCTAATTCTCATTTCTATATTGTATCCCATTAGGTGCCTATGCCACCGTTGATCCATTCATGTGTTGATGTTCATGGGACATTTCTAGTTTGGGTCTCTGAGTACTAAACACTGAGGCTCTACGCATTCTAATGTGTGCCATTGGTAAAGATACATGTACACATTTGTGTTGGTGATAGACACCTAGGACTGGAGTTATTGGGTTATAGGCATGAGTATGTTCAGCTTTATTAAAGACAACCAAACTGTATTCTAAAGTGGTTGTATCAGCAGAGGGATGGTTTTCTTAACATATTTTTCTCTAGCTTACTTTATTATAAGAATATAGTATATAATACATATAACATGCAAAATATGTGTTAACCAGCTGTTTATGTTATTGGTAAGGCTTCCAGTCAACAGTGGTCTATTAATAGTTAAGTTTTTGGGAGGTCAAAGGTTATACATGGATTTTTGACTGTGTGGTGAGTTGGTGCGCCTAATCCCACACTGTTCAAGGGTCAACGGTATATTGCAGAATTAGAGCTAATACTAGATTGCAGAGTCCAAAGTCAATGGTTTTTGTTTGTTTCTCCTCTATTGCTTATTAATATTTATAAAGGCCTCTAAAGGGGTTTCTTTGTCTTTTTCCCCCTTTTCCCCAGGCCCCCTCATACCCACGGACACACAGACACACACAGACACATACACATGCTTTGCTCCCCATGCAGA
This sequence comes from Phoca vitulina, assembly GCF_004348235.1. Lineage (NCBI taxonomy): Eukaryota > Metazoa > Chordata > Mammalia > Carnivora > Phocidae > Phoca > Phoca vitulina. The sequence goes on along the minus strand of NW_022589719.1, from coordinate 18,245,809 downwards.
TACACATGTAGACTCCTCCAGCACACAAATGCAGATACAAACAAACAAAAAGGCATACAGACAGACACACACAGATACACAGAGGCATACATAGACACATACACCTGTGGCATAAAGACACTCGCAGACCCATACACAGATGCACATGGACACACATCAAGGTACACACATGAAAACGATATACTTGGTTATATGTCATTTTTTTTCATATGCTCATACTTTTGCCAATAACAGAATAAATTCCTTAAGGTTATATTTGTACAATGCACGGTTTTCCAATAAATACCTGTGTATGTATTTGGTTTAAGGATGATTTTATTTTTATATTTTTAAGATTCCTGGAGAAATATAGCTATACCTTACTTTGGTATGCCCTAAACTTAATTACCAGATTGGTATCAACTGTAAATTGTTCTTGTAGTATCTATAGGACATACTTAGGTCCACTTAATTCATAATCTGTAGTAACTAATTTAGGGTGTCTTTTTTTTTCCCTGAAGAACATTTTCTAGTCATATTCTACTGAATTATCGAAAGGAGATACTTTTGCTAATGATTGAAATGCGGGCCCTACAATTTCAGGAAATAAATAGGGAAAATATATATATATATTAGCTTTCTATTGCTGTGTTATAAATTACTACAAATGTATTAGCTTAAAACAACATATATTTATTATCTCAGTTTCTGGGGACAGGATTCTGGACACAGCTTGACTGGGTCTTCAGTTCAGGTTTTCAGAGGGCTTCAATCAAGGTATCGGCCAGGTAGGGCTTGGGGTTCTTTTTTAAGCTTAAGTAATTATTGGCAAGACTCAATTCCTTGTAGCTTAGGACTGGCTGTCAGCTGAGCTACATGCTCAGCAACTAGAAGCCACTTACAATTTCTTGCCACATGGCTCTTTTACAACAACATGGCAGCTTAGTTCCTTAAGACCAGCAGGCAAATCTCTTGCTACATCTCCTAGGACAGATCTTACATAGTATCATGTAATCATACGAGTAACCTCCTGTTACCTTTGCTGTATAATGTACTTCAGTCAAGATAGTGACCATCCCACCACTTTTGTAATTTAACATTTGTTGGAAGCAAGTTACAAGCCCTGCTCAGACTCAGAGGGTGGTTTAGCTTGGGGTCATCTTAGAATTGTGTCTACCACACATGGCTTGAGAGTTTTCTTTTACTTGGTATTTCTAAACAGGTAACCATAATTGCTGTTATGCTATTTTTTATAAAAGGTTTTTTTTTTTTTTTTAAGATTTTATTTATTTGCGAGAGAGAGAATGAGAGACAGAGAGCATGAGAGGGAGGAGGGTCAGAGGGAGAAGCAGACTCCCTGCTGAGCAGGGAGCCCGATGTGGGACTCGATCCCGGGACTCCAGGATCATGACCTGAGCCGAAGGCAGTCGCTTAACCAACTGAGCCACCCAGGCGCCCTGCTGTTATGCTATTATAAGCAATTTCTATTCATAAGTTATAGAAACAACATATAATCCCATTTATATATAACAACATATTGAATTTCAGAATATACACATATTCACACATATATAGATACAAGTATGTATGTATAATTTCTTTTAATTTCACATCCTACTGGAGAACTGAAATCAGTCACAGTTCAATGTATTTACTCGATACCTTGCCACCAAATGTCTTTATAGTGTAGATATGTTACAACCCAGTGATTTCTTTAAGAAGGAGTTTATATTACCTTACTCTCACCTCCAGTAGGAATCAGAAGAGATTTAGAACATCAAAGGATGTGGTGACTCCTTTTGAAATGCCGCACACTTTGTTCTAAACCCTCTGAGAAACAGCCAATCCTTATTAAAATCAAACCTTCAAGAAAATGTGAAACTATCATTCTCTCTGGGCTGTGTTAGAAAATTTGGTTCAAAATAGATCTGAAACTTTTAATGGGAATAAATGTTCTTGCACATGGTATGGTAGATTGGGTATGGGTAAGATGCACTATGCTTTCTGGGAAACATGCCAAGCAGTGGCTTAAGGGGACCACTATAAGGACTTTTCTTACCTGGCTCCCTGACAAATGGCATGCCTGCTTAATCAAGACTAGGTGCAATATGGTTGCTGCCCTTTAACAAAACTATACTAGAAGACAAAAGACAGAAGAGATAGGTAGTGGACGTGATTAGAGGGATAATGAAGCTTGTAGATGGGGTGAGATGGCAAATGAGAACATCTCATCCAGAAAGGCTATGAGGAAGCTGGGAGTTCAATCCCGTTTCATGAAAATGATCTCAGTAAAGATTGTCCAAGCCTTTCTTTCTGACTAGGTACTTAGAAATACAAGTTAAGGTGCCTCATCTTTGAATTTGGACAGCCTGGACAAGAAAGCTGGCTCTGCTACTTCCCAGCTTTGGGAGGGTTGGTTAACCTTATTAACTCACTATCCCTTTGTCATTGAAGTGGATGGAAATGACATATCTTACATACAGAGTTTGGTATAGTACTTGACCCTAATAAACAAAACAAAACAAAGAAATAGGTAGAAGAATGTGTGGCTACAAAGATAACAAAACCCTTGCAGGTTTCTTCAAGAAGCTTGCTACTCAAGCAAAAGAATAATTACAGAGCAACCTGCTAACTCCCAGAATAGTGGCAAGAAATTTTAGTAGTCTTTAAGAGAGGACAAAGATAATCAAACAGGTTGCTCTCCCTCTTACCCTGGGCCTAAAGGAAATAATTTTATCCATTCCATTAGTGTCTTTCTCTAGTTCTGTACCAAAAATTATTAGAATCTATTTTCCTTTAACCTTTCCACCAAAGAAAAATGCTAAAAGGAAAGCAAAGATGAAGAGAGCTTGCATCAGAGATCTTTATGAGCTAATGGAGGTCAAACAGACTGAGTCCCTGGAGAGGAGACAACAAAACTGGGGCTGGAAATGACATCTGGTACAATAATGATCAAGTGGTTCATCTTTTTTTTTTTTTCTGGAACCAGTTTTTCAGATAATAAAACGATGATGATGATGAATAAGAAGTTAAATAAGTGGAACGATGAATATGACCCATTGTCCCCTTGCACTTATTCATGAATATTTAAAATACTGAGTTCTTAGCCAAATTAGTCTTTATAGAGTTTTTCTGGTCTTGAGGGACAAGTGTGAGGGTAAAAATACTACCTTTGCTTTGCTTCCCCATTTTTCTTCCTCACCATCAGCAATGGTTTCTAGGATTGCAAGTCAATAATGAGGAAGGGACAAAATCTATCACAATCTCAGTTGCTTTTGTCTCTCTAGCTCTGGACAGAGCATGAATATGTGGCAATATTTTCAAGTTGATTGGTGTGGGGACATGAGTTGGAACAAAAGACTTCTAATTAGGGTGAATTTTGTCCACATAAATTAGGACGTTAATGTTTGTTTGTTTGTTTGTTTCTATTAATAATGCTTCTAAATTGCATTTCTCTTGGCTTACCAGCTTTTTTTTTTTTTTTAAAGATTTTATTTATTTATTTGACAGAGAGAGACACAGCGAGAGAGGGAACACAAGCAGGGGGAGTGGGAGAGGGAGAAGCAGGCTTCCCGCGGAGAAGGGAGCCCGATGTGGGGCTCGATCCCAGGACCCTGGGATCATGACCTGAGCCGATGGCAGACGCTTTAACGACTGAGCCACCCAGGCGCCCCTTGGCTTGCCAGCTTTTAAAGACACCAAAAGACATGAATACTAAGTGGGATAAATATGCAACTTGACTATTTTTCAACTTTTTGACCAGTCAGATCAGTTGATTATTCTTTATTACAGGAAATTGATGTTTCAAACACTCCCATAAAAAGAGTCAAGAAAAGGGAAAATAGGGGCAACCAAACACAATTCTTTCTGGTCTACTATTTTATAAAAACATGAGAACTCAAAAAAACCAGTTGAGGCTAACAAGTAGTGTTCTACTACAATGGGAGAAGTCCCTTTTAATGCCTATTTTTTTACCAAAGGTATTTACTCTTTTATATTTTCCTAAACTCTGTCGTATGTATTTCACCCCCTCCTACATCCACACACACATATACATAGATATTTTATCTCATTCTTCCAGATTCCTTCATTGTTTTGTACAGTAGTATTCTTTCCAGATAATATGACAAGACTTATTGCCTCTAATTTTTTTTTTAAGATTTTTATCCATTTATTTGACAGAAAGAGACACAGCTAGAGAGGGAACACAAGCAGGGAGAGTGGGAGAGGGAGAAGCAGGCTTCCCGCTGAGCAGGGAGCCCAATGCGGGGCTTGATCCCAGGACCCTGGGATCATGACCTGAGCCGAAGGCAGACGCTTAATGACTGAGCCACCCAGGTGCCCCTACTGCCTCTAATTTTCAAAAAAACTCCTGAATGTACCCTTCTGTCATGAGCACTTTTAGAAAATATTTCAACATTGAGAATTGTTTATTGTTGATTACAAAATAATTTATATGTATCAATTCGGGAGCCCTAGTCTTAATTTATTTATTTAACTGCCATTGTCTTTATTATCAATCATTAGCAAAATATGAAGCAAAATCAGACAGAAATAAAGTTAAAATTTGAAATTTAATATTTGAGAGGGGATTTATATCTGAAAGTTTATACTGTGGACCCACTGTGATTTTGAAATCAGTAAAATTACTGTAACTATTATTTTTTTATTTAATTTAATTTTATTATGTTATGTTAGTCACCATACAGTACATCATTAGTTTCTGATGTAGTATAACTATTATTTTGAGTGAATACAAACTGTGGATGTAGTTATAAGGCGATTTCATTTTTCTCTCACATTTCAAATTTACTCATTGGGACCAGTTTTGCTTTGGTCCCTAGAAGAAAACTTTCTGGAAATGTTTATATAATGTAAGGAACCATGGTAAGTAATTGACATATCCAAATTATATAATTCAAAACTTTGAACTCATTTCAATATTAAGATTCCTGCCTTCTTCAACATAGGCCTGATTTCAGCTAGGAAGCCTCACATCACAGACTGGGGAATGGACATGACTGGTTTCTCCTCTGTATTATCACAGAACCTTCTATTCCTTCTCTTCTGCCATCTGCCTACTTCTAATTCTGAGTCTTACTTGTTATCATGGTTAGGGAAAATAGGTTAAGTGTTGGGTGGAATAGCTTTTACTTGCCTGGTACTCTCTTGAGTTGACATCAATATCTTTGGGTTTGCCAGACATTTGAAATTGACTTTCTTAGGGTAACTTCCCTGGGTCTGTATTCTTTGATAACCCACCCCTTCTCTCTGACTCCTCCCAAATTGCCTTGGTGAGAGTGAGACTCTCTTCTCTGACATATCACTTACTCTGTCAGCAGCTTGGCATCCAGAAATACTATCAGATTCCCTCTGGGAAGCTGTTTACTTCTTCAAGCAACCCTTTTACACAGAACCTAAAATATCTTTGCGACTTTCTCATCAACTCCCTTATATGTGTGATCAACATTTGGTCTCTTGCTTTTGAGATTTTTCAGGTGGGATTTAGACACCACCCTCCAATGTCCACTCCACTGTGCCATCACAGCCTTATCCTTAGTCTTGAGGCAAGGGATAGGAATCCTTGGAATTCTTTTGGGAATTGGTTTTGGAATTGGTGATAGTAAGTCATAACCCACTGACAATTCCTTCAAAAGAATCCTCTAATGATCTTCCAGAAGTCACTCTAACTAAGCTGAGAGGATGTAGAGACTACACACCACTTTCCTTAGGAGTGGGACTCACAGGATAGCTCTCTCCAAAGAAATCTTCTTCATGAGCCTTCTCTGGTTCATTGATGTCTTTGTTCTGTGTAAGAGGTTATGAGCTGTGCAGACATATGACTGCCCCCCTGTAAATTTGTGCCCTCTTTGGAATGTATCATCTACAATGTCTTAGTTCCTTAGCCAAAACCTCCATTTCGATATTCTCATTCATACAACAATGCAGAGAGGGAGGTATAGTTTAAGTACTGATTTTATGAAGACATGAAAAAGGTTCTTCATTATTTTCATTTAATAATTATTTGTGTGACTTATCATGTGCCAAACATTATTCTAGGCTCAGGAAATAAGATTGTGAACAAGCTATATAATTTCCCTCTACTCATGAAGTTTATATTCTTCTGAAGAATATATTCTTATATTCTTCTGAAGGCAGGACTATAGTCTTAAAAGGGAAAAGTCAATAATGTAATGTCAGAAGAGACGAGTCACTGTGTGCAGGTGAGTAAGGGGTCCTTTTAGGAAAGTTTCTGAAGGAAAATCTGTGAGAAAGTGACATTTTGTACAGGAGTTATTTAAATTAATTGTGAATAATTGAATCTATATAATGGAATAAAAATTTATACATTTTAATATACATAAACACGTCAGGAGAACTATGAATAGTCTGCAATGGAAAGTTTCATGGGCATTTCTGTTTCTTCCTTCGTTAGGACTTGGGAAGAAACTCTGCTTCTTTGGGGAAGAATCTTCCTGATCTGGTCCAGTCAGGTTCTCCATCTTTCTTTTCACTGGGTCCCACACAGCTGGCCTGCACTGGGATGTCTGTGACCTTGTATCAGGGCTCTTATTACATTTGTAGACTATTCTTAGTCTCTGCTAATGAGATCACTCAGAGTTCGCTTTGAGTATCACATCTTAATCACTTGATTTCTGCAGACGTTTCCTTTCTCCAAATAAACTCCTCAAAATACCTGCTGCTCTGTGTTCATTAACCTGGGACTGGATTCTCTAACTCCGATTTGAAAATTCTCCCCGACATCTGAGAGTTCTATCCTGATCAGGATTCTCCAAGCAGTCACAATGGGAGGAGGATTTCAGACTCTTGAGTGTAGAAAAAACAAATCAATGACCAAATTTCCATCTGCAAGGGGATTTTCCCTTTATGTAGACTCAGGGACTTCACTCTTTTGCAATGCAGCATAATTAAGATCCATGCAACTCCACCGATGGCCCAATTCCCACTTAATCATTTTATGCTCAGTAAGGTTTAGGTGACTCAAAGATAACAAAATAATTAGTTAATGAGTAAATGAATGAGTAAAGAGAGAAATATTCATCAACTAGGAGGTTTTGTTTTTTTCTCTCATACTCTTTCTCTACTCTTAACCTACATTGATTTGATGGAGGCTTCATGATGAAGACAAAAGCCCTCATTTAAACAAACCCAACATAAAAATAGAACTAAATGTCAATATAGACATCTACAACATTTTTCCACTTGCTGATGCATGTTAGGTTGGTGACCTGTATTTCTATAGAACTGCCACTTTGGATTATATTGCATAACATTAAATGTCTTTCAGAAGCACAAATGTTCTAATCCAGAGCCAGAGATTAGCAGCTCCTCTGTTCACACTTGCCAAATTTTCACATGTCTGGGAATGTACAGGCATGCCCCATTTTATTGTGCTCTGCTTTATTGTACTTTGCAGATACTGGTTGTGTTTTGTTTTGTTTTGTTTTGTTTTGTTTTACAAATTAAAGGTTTGTGGCAAACCTGAATCAGGAAAGGCTGTTGATGCCATTTTTCTAACTGCATTTGCTAACTTCAAGTCTCTGTCACATTTTGGTGATTCTCACGATATTACAAATTTTTTTGTTATTAAATTTGTTATAGTGATCTTTGATCAGTGATTACAACTCACTGAAAGCTCAAATATGGTTAGCATTTTTTTAAGCAATAACTTACTCTTAATTTTAATTAACTAATTCTTAATTAATTCTTTTTTTTTTTTTTAAGATTTTATTTATTTATTTGAGACAGAGAGAATGAGAGAGAGAGAGAGAGCACATGAGAGGGGGGAGGGTCAGAGGGAGAAGCAGGCTCCCTGCCGAGCAGGGAGCCCGATGCGGGACTCGATCCAGGGACTCCAGGATCATGACCTGAGCTGAAGGCAGTCGCTTAACCAACTGAGCCACCCAGGCGCCCCAATTCTTAATTAATTCTTAATTAACACTTGCTCTGCCATTGCCTTAAAATCCAATAGTACAGCCATTTGTACACTATGGAAAACTAAGGTTTCCATGCTGTTTTCTCTTAATAAAGCTGCTCAAATATTATTAATTTTCAATAGTTTCTATTCTGACTTGCTCCTTTGTCCTTTGACTTGCCCACGGAGAGAATTAACCACTTGCTTATCATTTTTTCCATAGTACTTTTCATTATACCACTTCTCACCATGTGAGAACCAACACTGTATCCTATTAATCAACTGCCACTGCAGAACACTGGGCTGGGCATATACAGAAGATAAAAATCTTAAATTAAAGTGAAGTGAGTATCTGAAGTATAGACATGGATGAAAATATATATGCTACTTGATATCTCTTTAGCTGTGATGGTAGCCTAGTTTAACACTGGAGATCGGGATGTGTGGGAATAGGAGACGGTACGAGAGAAGTGTCCTTGATTTTCAAATAACAGCACCAAGTCAACCTCCTGCTCTAACTGATCTAAATCTATGGTCTGAAAGGACACATGATAGCTGTGGTCTGTGTAAATGTGGCATTTATCTTCATGAGTGTAGTGATGAAGAATGGTTCAGGACTGGCACAGTCTTGAGTGACTTATCCCATCTCTTCTCACAAGTGAAGATAAATGACACAAAATATCAACCACCATGCATTATATATATTTATTCCACATTTGCTCCCACAGATACCGACATACAGGAGGCCTTTTCTTCAACCTGATTGTTTTTCATTTTCAAAATATACAGCTAACAATAACAACAGAGAACCTCTGGGAAAGACAGAGGCAATGAAAAATGCTGAAATGACTTCTATAGGACAAGCTATATGCTGTAAGAGGTTACATCAAGACACCTTATCTCTGGGAACTCTAAAATGGCTTCAAGCCTCCAAATAGGATTTCCATGGGTCTCTGACTGCTGTCATTAAGCTAACGTTCTGAGAAAGTCACAAAGACCCTCCAAGGATATTACACTAGATAACTCACCAACCTGTGGAAAATTCACGACAATGGTGGTTCTAAGAGAGTAGCTTCTAAGACCTCCCAGTCTTATAGCAGTCCTTCTGGTTTACTATATTCTCAAATGATATTCATTATCCTTAGATGATATGCATTCCTTAACTTTTGAGTTGGATTAGGATGACCTCATTAAGCTTCTTTAATTGCTGGTAAGGTGGACAGGATACAAAAAGCTAAATAATGGCATCATCAGGGATATTCTCCCCTCTTAGCCCTCATAGCTAGATAATATGGGTACTCAGTGTCAACCTACCATTGGATATGGCCTCTTTTAGGCTACGGTGCTGTAGTATCATTGAGAACATATGGGATCATTTTAAGTTATTGCATTCAAACCTAAACCTAATTTGAAGCTGGCCCTATTGGGGAAGGACCTAGTCCCTTAGATCTAGTTCATTAGAAAATTATATCTGGATTATCAGAAAGCCAAGTCTTCTTTTTGCCCAAGCAATGGACAGTTGTAGTTTTTGCCTCCTATTGCCCATGCCTGACTTTCCCCCAATGCTGTTAGTCCTCCTCTCCGGTTAAAGGTGGGCAATGGACTCCACTTATAGGCAGAACAAATCCTGGCCATATTCTGTAGCCTCACTCCCACACTCAGCCTCATGACATCATTGTTCCAGATTTAGCTCTGATCTTATGCTCCAATAGCTTATACTCTATATACTACTTTGGGAAATAGTACCAATTTAGTGCCAAGACCATGCCTCCATATGTATTTGTGATCTCTTATGGGATTCGTGTCCTCTTCTATAAGTCTAAGTCTTTGGTAGTATAACATAACCCAAATCCAGACCTCAACAACTAAGGACCTGGTTTATTTCTTAAATTTCTAGATATCAAACCTTATCACCTTAATCCTCATCAGAATTGGTAGCCTTTTGATATACATCTTATTCAACATTAATTGAATGCTTTCTGAATACCAGGGACTATTCCAGACACTCAGGATTCTGTAGTAAGTCAGACAGTAAAGAACTCTCACTTCACAGAGCATCCCTCTTAGGGGTTAGACAGATAACAAACCACAAAAGATCAGGTAGAGATAAGTATTGAAATGGAAATAAAAGAGTGATGAGACAGGCAATGGCTGAGGGGAATATCACATAGATTTGGTCTAGTAAGATCCCCCTGCAAAAGAATCACTTAACTTCCACAATGACAAGAAAGAACTCAGACGCGGAAAGATCTAGAAGAAAACATTCCAGGAAGAGAGGGCAGCTAATTTAAAGGCTCCAAGATTGAGGGAGTGCTATGGCCTAAATGTTCGTGTCCCCTCTGAAATTCATATGTTAAAATCCCAATGTGATGGTATTGGGAGGTGGGGCCTTTGGGAGATGTTTAGGTCATTAGGATGAAGTCCTCATGAATGGGATTAGAAGAGGATTTAGAGAGCTCTGTCACCCTTTCTCCTATGTGAAGACATGATAAGAATCCACATCCTGGAAGAGGACCATGCTGCCTCCCTGATCTCTGACTTCATGCTTCAAGAACCATGAGAAATTCATTTCTGTTCCTTATAAGCTACCTGGTCTGTGGTGTTTTGTTACAGCACGCCAAAGAGATGAAGACAAGAAGCATATTATACTTAAAGAATAGCAAGGGGGAGAATTAGGCTAGTCTAGTAGAACTAAAGTGGGCAAACATAAGAGCAGGAGATGTGGATGGATAGTATGTTAGTTTCCTTTGGTTTTCAGAACAATTATCACAGTTTGATGGCTTAAAACAACAGAAATGGATTCTCTCCCAGTTGTGGAGGCCAGAAGCCTGAAATTGAGATGCCAGCGGGACTCTCGGGTCTTTAGGGAAGAATTCTTCCTTGCTGTTTCCAGCTCTGGTGGCTCCAGGTTTTCCTTGGTTTGTGGACATATAACCCTAATCTCTGCCTCAGCCCGCACATGGCCTTCTTCTCCTCGATATGTCTCTCCTACAGGTGGTCTCTTATAAGAACAATTGCCATTGTATTTAGGGACCATCTGAATAATCCAGGATGTTCTCATCTCAAGGTCCTCAATTTAATTACATATGGAAAGAACATTTTCCAAATAAGGTCACATCCACAGGTTCTGGGGGTTTGGATGCAGACATACCTTTTAGGGAGCCACCATTCAATCCACTACAAAGAGTTAGGCCTGGTGGGCCAGGGAAAGCAATTTCTTTGTATTCTGTATGCAATGACAAGCTCTTGCAGAGTTTCACACTGGGAAACAATATAGTCTGATTTAGACTTTTAAACTATCACTCTGGCTATGTGTGAGAACTGACTGAAGGGATCAATAGTAGATGAGTAGTGCATGTGAGAGTGGCTTGATCTTGAGTAGCAGCAGTAAGAATAAAGAGAATTAAAAATTAAGGATTGTTTCTGGAGGCAGCATCAAGAATATTTGCTTAGGAATTACATATGGGGATGGTGGTAAAAGAAACTCCAAAACTACCATATGTCATCGACCCAATACAGCTGTCCAAATATCATCTGCTCCTGAACTCCCCACTGCCATGCTCCATATGCCTGCTAGAGTATTTGTGTGAAGGGATCACCTCCACTTCCCTGGCTATTCTTAGACCCTTGAAAATATCATCCTTTCTGTTAGTCTAGGCCTTGTTCTAGTTCATATGGCTGGTTCTGCTTTGTCCAACTTTACTTCAAGAGTCTGCCCTTCCCAGTGACCAATTTTTTTTCAAGACAAAGCTGTTCCAATTCTTTCTCATTCCAATGTAGTTCCCTGGGGCATCCAAGCAGAATGTAAGTGATTTGGTTCTACCCCGAAAATGGTATACCATTCAAGTTCTACCCTGAAATGTCAGAGATGCATGCATTCTCTTCAAGTCAAGGTGACTGAAAATTCTCTGGGAACAGGTCTAACAAAGTTTCAGAGCCTCATTATACAACAATTATTATGTCAGTGGCCTGCACGTGTTCTGTACTTAAACCTCTACAGAACTGTAGTTTCTAGATTGCCTTTTTACTTTAGGGACCCCTTTTGAATACACAAAGAGATAGGCCTAATAAAAATAATACTTATTCTCTTAGCTATGTTTTTTGAAGAAATTATAATTTCAAGTCAAGTATAATTTATCTCCTTCAATAATTCAAGTCAAGTATAATCTACCTCCTTCATTAGATTGAAGTTCTGATAGAGCACAGAGTCTTAGAGTGTTCTGAGTAGTTCACTAAAGGTAGAGATAACAGATGACAGTGTGCTATAGTTTGTAAATTCAAGTCCCTTAATAAAGGTCAAAGTTCCATTTGAGCAAGCCATTTTATGGGAATGTGGCTGGCAGCCTAATAATATACTGTTGGGTTCTAGGGGATGAATAAAGCACCATGAGATCCTTGTCATTATTCCCTGACCTTAAGCTGTTCCCCAATGAGCTGTTCCCATAAGATGCTTCAGAGTGTCTGCACAGTATTTCATCTCGTAAGTGCCTGTTGAGCTTATTTTGAATAAACTCAACTTTTCAGAATGATTTTGACTTCCAGTTGTGATTTCAAAACTCCATTTATCTGCAACTATATCTTCAATTTATCAATTATGGTATATAATTTGTTCATTTGTCCCTGAAATGCAAAGTAAATTTTAGGATTTAGTATTCTAAAACCAGCAGTATAGAAATAGTCTTATTAAAGCAAGCTTAAAATATACCAAGAAAATACAGGCATACCTTGGAGACACTGACGGTTCAGTTCCTGACCACCATGATGAAGCAAGTAACACAATGAAGCACAACAAATGATTTCTGGTTTCTCAGTACATATAAAAGTTCTGTTTATACTATACTTTAGTCTGTTTAGTGAGCCATAGCATTGTCTAAAAAATATACTTCTCGTACCGTCTCCTATTCCCACACATCCCGATCTCCAGTGTTAAACTAGGCTACCATCACAGCTAAAGAGATATCAAGTAGCATATATATTTTCATCCATGTCTATACTTCAGATACTCACTTCACTTTAATTTAAGATTTTTATCTTCTGTATATGCCCAGCCCAGTGTTCTGCAGTGGCAGTTGATTAATAGGATACAGTGTTGGTTCTCACATGGTGAGAAGTGGTATAATGAAAAATACTATGGAAAAAATGATAAGCAAGTGGTTAATTCTCTCCGTGGGCAAGTCAAAGGACAAAGGAGCAAGTCAGAATAGAACTATTGAAAATTAATAATATTTGAGCAGCTTTATTAAGAGAAAACAGCATGGAAACCTTAGTTTTCCATGGTGTACAAATGGCTGTACTATTGGATTTTAAGGCAATGGCAGAGCACGTGTCTTCTCTGCTCTGTGCTTGTGGACCCTGCTATAGGTAATCAATAGAGAATGAACCCTTTATAGCTCTGTACCGAATGTACTTATTCTGGTTTTGTCTGTAATTACGGTTCCACAGATTGAATGTCTCAAGTTAGAAGACTTTCCATTGAAATAAAATTATTGGCTCTTTTTCCCTTGGTTGGTACATGAATGTGTCTATAACCAGAAGTAAGCTGAAAAGAATTTCCATGAATTCCAGAAATTTGGTTGGCAAACTGGACATTTCCAAAATCACTGTCCCTCTTTCAAAACTGTAGTTTGAACCATATGAAATCATTGTTATCAACAGTTTTTGATTTAGGATATGGCAATTTTATACGTTTCATTCTAATCATACAGATGAATTGTGTGATTCAGATTCAGGGTGTACTTTGAGTAGGTTCTTTCTGATATAACCAAATAACCTATTTCATTCACTTATTCAAGAAATGTTTATTGAACATGTACTAAATGGCAGTAACTGGTTTATGCATGCACATAAAATGGAATATAGTTCCTGTCCCAGCAAGGCCTGTAGTCTAATGATGCAGAAAGACACATAGGTAGGCAAGTACAATGTGAATGACTAACACAATCATTGATAATTGCTCAATACATATTCTTTTTATTCCCATACGGAGCAATGTGTTTAAAAAGCACACATAAAAAGCCAGTTACAGGGCATCTGGGTGGCTCAGTCAGTTACACATCCAACTCTTGATTTTGGCTCAGGTCATGATCTTGGGGTTGTGAGATTGAGCCCCATGTCAGGCTCCATGCTGGGTGTGGAGCCTGCTTAAGATTCTCTCTTCCTCTCCCTCTACCCCTCCCTCCCTCTCCCTCTCTGAAAAAAACAAAAACAAAAAAAAACCAAAAAAACCCCAAAAAACAAGTTCCTACAAATTTTGAAAACCTTGGAACAATTAATGGCATAAGTACCTCCTTCCATCCTTTAACATGTTCATATTAAGATTATATATTGGGCAGGGCACTAGCCTAGAGCTCTAAATGCTTAACTTCTTGTATTAACAGTTATCACATATCAGTTTTGTTCCTTTTAAATATAATCACATTACTTAACTTCCTTATACTTTAACATTTTCATCTGTAAAATGGAAAAATATAGTCTATTCTGCCTACCTCCCATAATTGTGGAGGCCAGACAGGATAATGTATATGAGACAATTTTCTAATCTATAATGTATAAGATAAGCAAAAGGTAAGATTCTCATGACCATCTTTCTTGTTACCAATCTTGTTTTTATGGTGCTATGTAAAAGATCAAGGTGGTATTTTTTCCTATGTCTAGTCATGATCATGTATTTGGGGATGAGTACCCTATTCAGCACCAGATACTCATTTTATAAAAGTGGGTAAATTGTTTAGTCACTCCCCAAGTCAGTAGAGCAGTACTTAATAAACAATGAATGAAACTCTCTCAGAGAACAATAATCATTCCTGTTATCTGAGAGCTTACAATATGCCAGGCTTAGTGGTTTATGGACATCACCTCATTTCATCTTCTGAACAACCTTCTAAAGTTGACTCTAAACTTTACTCCACTGTGTGGAGAAGAAACTGAGGGGGTGAACACATAGAAGCAAAGACATCAGATATTGGACCAGGCTATTGGAATAACTCAATTATTCAGATAGAGAATGGACTAGGATGTAATAGTGGAGGTGAAGAGAGGTGATGAGACTTTTGATACTCATGATTTCCAATGTATAGGCAATAGGATGTAAAGGTGATAGGCTATAGAGGTAACAGGGTGCAATAGTGAGGATGAGGTGGAAAAAATGGAGATTCAAGGAGACTTTGGTCTGAGCTACTAGGAGGATGATGCCTGGAACGATGCTTGGCATAGGGTAGGAACTTAAAATTTTTTGTCGAATGAACGAATTAATGAATGACTGGAGTTGCTGTTAGAAAAGTCTTTATTGGGGTTGGAAGTTGAGTTGGAATCAAGGGTTTTCTAGTGGACAGATTGATTTTTGATGCCTCCAAGTGGAGGTCTTGAGTTAGCAGTTAGATGTACAAGTCTTCATTGTAGACTGGAGATGTATGTTTGTAGAGGGTGTTTAAAGCCACGATGGGATCACGTGGAAGACGAGTCTAGACAAAGAATAGGTCCACTAACTGAGCTCTGGTACACTCCAGGGTTTAGTGGCCTGACAGATAATGCACAACTAGTGATGGAGGT
Source organism: Phoca vitulina (assembly GCF_004348235.1). Taxonomy (NCBI): domain Eukaryota; kingdom Metazoa; phylum Chordata; class Mammalia; order Carnivora; family Phocidae; genus Phoca; species Phoca vitulina. The sequence goes on along the minus strand of NW_022589719.1, from coordinate 18,230,346 downwards.
AGAGCAGATTAACCACTGAAGTAGAAAGAGAATCGAGAGAGTGGTTTCCCAGGAGTCAAGTTCAGACAGTGTTTCAGAAAGGACAGGGTGGTCACTATGTCAAATACTGCTAATTTTTGTCCAATATAAGAATTGAGAATTGGCTACTTCATTTAGCAATGAACATGAGTTTTCTCCTCCTACCTCTTCTTTGCCCCCCTCTACACACACTAATTGTTACCCACTGCCTTGCTCTCACATTATTATAAACCCTGACATGTTAACTTGTCACCCACATTTCATGTTTCCTAACTCCAGGGTTCTTGAAATCATGAGATTTGGGGAAACTTTCTATAAGATTGAGTTACACATCCTTTAAAAACCAATAACAGAAAATCCACAGATCATCTCTGAAATAAATTTTAATTATACTCAGTTTTACCTATATAATAATAGTAATATTCACTAGCGGCATTATTGCTTTGAAGTTTGAGAAGTACATTTACTTACATTCTGTGTTCCACACAGAAACATCTAACACAGTAAAGTGCCCAGCTCTGAAGCTTACACCATCAGACTGTGCATCCTGCTAGCACCTCCTTGTAGGAGTCACCAGCAGACCCACACTTCACTCCTCCTCATTCCTTGAAGATTTTAACACCTGCCTCCCTGCTTTTCTTTCCAATCCTACTCCTGATAGAATTCTTGGTGATTTCAATATCCATGTCAGTCCCTTGATCTTGATTACTAATTGTGTGGGTTTTTCCCATCTGTACTTGCTCAGGGTTTCTGCTTCGTACTGTTTGTACCAACTGTATGTCTAAGCTTCGGCTGTAAAGATCTGTGTTTGTGGGAATTAAAGATTCTTTAGTTTACTTCTTATGCTTTGCAAACTGCCAGTACTGTCTCTTCATGTTGCTTTGCTCTAAGTACTGTGTGGCCCTCAAGCTCAGATTCTAATTTTTAATATGCCATTGCCGTAGGAGTGTGGAAAGGGGGCGGGAATAGGAATCGGGATGGAGAGGAAGAGGAGATGTTAGCATCTCTTTTGTGTTTGGATGCGGGGAAAAGAAACAGCTGGTGTTCACAGCTCATGCCTATGTCAAACTCTTAGCATCCCATTTGACTTTAGTAATTTGGTGTGTTCTGTTTAACTGTTTCCTACCCATATTCAAAATATTTTATCTCCTTTGATCTTAAGAGGTGGTTTTGATCAACACACTGGAGATCAGAGAGAAAGTGTGATTTGTTGAAGGTCATGCATCTGATAAGTCAGAACCAAGTGTAGACAATAGGTCTTCAGACTCCAAACGCATTTTTTCATTGGCATTAAAACATGCATTGTTGCAAACGGCCAGTGGTTAAAATAGCTGCCTTGGCTCTCTGCCCAGGAGAATGTTAGAATACAGTGGCAATTCAATAAATATTGTCACCAGTGTTGTCTGTGGTGATGTTGGTGGCAGCAGATCCAGAAATGTACTGAATTGTTCTAATGGATGCTTTTTTATTTTTTTTGTTTTTTTAGATTGGCACACACATTACCTGTTTACAGCATAGAGACCACAATGGAGAGCTAGGTGGGTGATGATTCATGCTAAATCTTTCCCACAATATGCTGAACACCACAACAGCAGCTAATGTGAAGTGGCTCATTATACACTGTCAAATCCAATAACAGCAACGACTGGCTTTGCTAGCACGAGCAACTTGTGGGAAGCCCAGCTACTGCAAACCACTACTGAATTTCAAAAAACAGGCTGCAGTATAGTAGAAAAGACATATTCCCTGAGTCATATTTGCAAATTTCTTGTATGTTTCTCTTTGCCAGCTTAGAAACAGCCTTCATGTTCCCAGCTTGACACCAGAGATGACTCTCCTTGGGATTCATTTCTCTTGTGAGTGCCTCCTCCTTCAGTTATATTTTATGGGCTAAAGATTTTATAAGGGTAGAGGTGGCTCATAGACAGATCTGGAATTGTGGTTCTCCTACAGAAATATTCCCAAAGCTCCCTCGTCACCCTGTCTTGCGCCAGCTAATCATGCCATCGCATAAATACATTTCCCTTCTGGAGCACAACATCCGTAGGTAGCTTTTCTACCTCTACAGCGAGATACCATGAGGCAGCAGACAGGAGCACCGACTCCTTGCTCTATGACTTATGATTATGTGTCTTTTTGTCTCCATTTAATTGTAATCTCCTGGAAGGCAGGGTCCTGGATTTATTATCTCTGCAGTCTAATGCCTATGAGCCATAGTTGTCCCTCCATAAATATTTATCAGTAAAATTAATGCATTCCCTTCTAAAAAGTCTGTAATTAAGCTAAGGACTGGGGTTTAATCTTCTTGCCTCCCTTGTCCCTAGCACAGTGCCTGATACATAGTAGGTGGAAACTCTGTGTTCCTTTAGTGAGGGAACAAGAGTATGAATGAGTCCATCAATCACATGGTTCCCTGTGGCCAAATTAAAGGCTAAGCAAACCTTTTCCAATCATCAGGGACAAAAAAATGATAGCTTCCAATCATTCTTCTTTGGGCCACCAGGAGTAATGCCCTAAAAGTGGTTGTTTATTTTGGAAGGCAAAAGCTAATCTGAAGCCATTTTCTTTATTTTTATATTCAAATATCTACAAAACAGAAAAACACCAGAGACCTATTCATTGCTCACAAATGATCTAGGGGGTAATAATGTGCTTGCTTTTCCAGCTGTGCTGCACTTTGGTGCTATCCTGGGTTTAATTGAAAATATGCTGTGACCTTGGTTTTGTTCACTGGGCATGGGGGGGTATAATTGGCATGAGGCCTCTGAAGAACTCCCTTTTAATGAATGTCATTTGGCTAATTTGAGGTTTGCCTGCAGGAAATAGCGTATGAAGTCCTGTAAAAACAAGACACATTTTATTTGCGTGCAATTCACGTGAAGGTAATGATTTAAATTTTTTTTAACTTTTTATTTTGCCATACCTATTCGTTGAATTCTAAATGCTATCAGTATGATAATAGTATTGTCCCTAACAGTCTCATGTTTCATCATAATTAAATAAACAGCTTGTGAATTGTAGTCCAAAAAATGTCTGTGTTCCACTCTTAACTTAAGGGGTTTCCATAGAAACTGTGGGCAGCGGGTTTAACTGACGTTCATTGGACTTGAGGCTACATGCAGTGTTGCTATCTCTCTGTTTTCCTGTTACTCTGTGTCTATATCTCTTTCTCTTCCTTTAACCCTGGAAACCCTCTTTCCCTCCGTCCTCCTCCTCCTCCCCTTGCCCCTCCTCCTCTGTTCCTCCTCCCCCTTCTCTTATTAGCAATGAGGAAGTAATTTGGACTCAGTTAGATTTAACAAATGCAATAATACTAAAATGAGCTCTGATACTTAAGTGTAATTGTGTTACTAGCTGGAAATGTTTTTCTTCAAAAACAAAAGAATCGAGAGTGAAGTTTACTAAGGAAGCACATGCTGGTAAGAAGGAACCCTTGGCTGCCAGTTGAAAGTTTGCGGGCTGTATATCACAGTCCATATTTCCACCCCAGCTACGGCTTTTCCTTGATTTAGGCAACCTGAACTGACATTTCTTTCTCCTCAGTCCTGATTTTCAGTCTTCTAAATGGAGCATAAGGGGCGCCTGAGTGGCTCAGTCGGTTAAGCGTCTGCCTTCGGCTCAGGTCATGATCCCAGGGTGCTGGGATCGAGCCCCGCATCGGGCTCCCTGCTCCGCAGGAAGCCTGCTTCTCCCTCTCTCACTCCCCCTGCTTGTGTTCCCTCTCTCGCTGTCTCTCTCTGTCGAATAAATAAATAAAATCTTAAAAATAAATAAATAAATAAATAAATAAATAAATAAATAAATGGAGCATAAAATCATTGCGCTGATCATATTCCAAGAGAAAGAAAGAGTTAATTAGGAAAAAAAAAAATACTGTATATTGTGTGTCTACCGTGTGCCTGATATTTTGCTAGATACTGACATTTAGGTTGTCTTAGTTGATCCCACAACATGCCTTGCCAGGCAGTACGCTGGAAGAAAAATGAACCTTGGCCTGGTGGTTGAAGTCTAGATCCCACAACAGGCTGGTTGAAAAGCCTTGATTGTAGTGCATAGAGGCTCTGTCTTGGTTTCGCAAAGACATAATGAATACGAGCACTTCTAAGAAACGGTATTTCATTAAGATTAGTTATAATAATGTAGCCAGTACACCATAAGTCCGGTGTTTTCTTCATCCCTTTAGAAATGAGTTGCCAAGGGGCGCCTGGGTGGCTTGGTCGTTAAGCACCTGCCTTCAGCTCAGGTCATGATCCCAGGGTCCTGGAATCGAGCCCCGTATCGGGCTCCCTGCTCCGCGGGAAGCCTGCTTCTCCCTCTCCCACTCCCTCTGCTTGTGTTCCCTCTCTCGCTGTGTCTCTCTCTGTCAAATAAATAAATAAAATCTTAAAAAAAAAAAAAAAAAAGAAAAGTAAAGAAATGAGTTGCCAAAGAGTAAATTGCTTCTCCAAATCAACATAGCTGTAGAAAGTGTATCCATCTGGTGCAGTGGTTAAAAGGGTGTATCAAGACAGACCCGAGATCAGCTACTAATTGTGTGGTTTGGAGTAAGCTACAAACAGCATCTACTTCATGAAGTTGTTATGAGGATTAAGTAAAGCATATGTAAAGTACACAGAGTATCTACCACATAGAGAGTTGTGGTTTTTACTCTGTCTCCCTCCCTCCCCCACCTTTCTGATTTTTTTATTTTTTGACTATGGATTCAAAGTAAAAAATGATCAGTCTCCAAAGTCTATCTAATATGTATAGTTTTATAAGTTATAAGTCATGTCACAATTCATAAACTATCTAAACTTATCCCGGTAATGAGAAAAGAGGGACAAAAAAATATTATGCTCACTTTGCAGGTGAGGAAAAAAGAGATTCAGTTATTGACCAGATCTCCATATAGTGAAAGAGGAAGTGGAGTCTCTGGGGTTCCTTTTAAAATTAAAACTTTCAAAGTCTATGATTCTTAATTTGGGTTCTATGTTCACGAGTTTTAAAGCTTCACCCAGCAGATTTGAATTCATCTTTCCAACAAATCGTGAGAGGAAGACACTTTTAGCAGGGAGGGAGGAAAGGAAGGAAGCAGAGGGTACTTACACAGTCTGTCTTTTACGGACCTGTTTCCAGGTCATTCTCCCAGGATCCAAAGGGGCATGCAGAAATATGTTTCTCAATCCCAGGGACAGAGGAGGCATTGATTTTGCATAGCAATATGCTTTAGTGGGGTGGGGTGAAATGGGAGGAAAGAACTGAAAAGAAGCCATGTATCAGTCAGAGATGTTGGTGGGCATCTAAAGAATTCCGGAAGAGTAAACAGCTTGGACAAGAGTGGGATGGGACATGATTGCTGGAGAGCATAATTGTTACATATATATATATATATATATATATATATATATATATATATACATGTTTACTTTCATATATATATATATACACACACATATATACATATACAAGATTATATATATGTATACATATATATACATATACAAGATTAATCACAATGAACATTTCTTTAATAGATAATCCTCATAAGACTTCAAAGGCTCATCCTAGGAGAGAAGATGTTAGCTCTGCCATTTTTACTTGTGGTGTGCTTATGTTTGCCTTATTATTAGAATATTCATTCTGTGTTCTCTTTGAAAGATTCCCTTTATGCTCCTTTCTCCATTTTGGGTTAGCTCTTTTGTAGAAACTGAATAAAAGAATCCCTGAAGCCACTTAGCCAGACCCACAGAGAGTGTAGTATGTCACCAAGTGCTGAAAACCTATGAACCAGTAACTGTACCACAGATTACCCCGCTGTGTTATGGAACTCCCTCTTTTGCTCAGGACTCCTCACATATGTTACGTGACATCTGGAACCATTGCCAAATTAGTAAAACTGAATCTCTTTTATTTCTGAGATGAAAGTTACTTATAAAAAAAAAATTTAATGTTTTTCTGCAATGCCCTAATGGATCATCTTGGCAGTTTTGGGGTCGAAGGGAGTGAATAAGAAAAGGATTATTTTTATAATCATGACTCCAGAGCAGGGTCAGCAGACTTTCTGTAGAGGGTCAGTAAGTAAGCATTTGGAGCTTTGCAAGCCTTATAGTCTATCGTAACTACACAATTTTGCACTTTAATGTGAAAGCCGCCATAGAGAGTACATACACAGATGAGTGTGGAAGTATTCCAATAAAACTTCATTGAAAAAAAAAAAACAAAACAGATGGTGAGCCAGATTTTGTCCATGGGCAGTAGTTTTCCAACCACTTGTCTGAGGATTTTGCCCACATCTCTATCCACCTTCCATTTCTGTGCACATGGCAGTTGCAGCTTCAAGGATGGGGCTGGAGAGTGTAGGAGTGACAAAAGTATCAGAATTTACCCTGATTTTGTGGATTTTGCTTTTTGTTCACTTATTTATTTTTTTTTTTTATGTTACACTTATTTTTGATTAAACCTTACCTTTCCAGTATTTCTTTGTCATGGGAGGAACAGGTATTCATTCTGTCTTCACTTTACAGAAGGGTACAGAAAGTTTAAGTGGTTTGTATCGTTGTCCCCCATCTGTGATATCTGTATTAGGATCTGACTATCACCCCTGTGTTTTTTTATTTGGATTATTCTTTCTAGGATGCATCCTTTAGAGAATTAAAAAAAAAAAAAAAATGGTGGGAGAAATAACCAAGAAGTAATTTTCATTATCCAAACCAAGGAAAAAAGTAGTTAACTAATGACTTAAATAGGGACATGCACGGGCATCCCTACTTTCTTATTCCATTAAGATACCATAGGGGATCCAGTTCCTTATTGCTTTTCATGGATTTTCCTGATCTTTTTCTCCATGGTATGTTTTTGGAAATGATGAGTTTTAGGCCAATGAGTATCAGATAATACTCGGGGTTCTTGTTTTGCACAGTATTGCGTTAACTGAAGCTTGTTCATATTGGAACGGAGTCTTCATGTTGCAAGGTTCCATGGTAACTGAGAGCAAATCTGTTATAAGAGAACTGTGCAAAAAAAAGAGAGGCCTCGGTGCCAGTATGCATGACCTATGTGTAACACGGCACCAAGCAAAATGAGGACTGCCTTAACTAAATAACTAAGAATCCAATTTCCAAACGTCTGCATCTGCCATATAATTCCCTCTTTTGCGGTCATTAGGGGGAAACAAAGAAATCACTGATTACAGTCATTCCCATTATCTGACATGTCATCACCAAGCTTTTGTCATTATGCAATGTTAACAGTGTTGAGGTTACTTGAAACCAGCTGCAGTTCCAATTAAGAGGCCATCCCTGCTATCTGCATTCTGATTAAAGGACGTTGCCTGGAAATCACAGAAGGAGTCTACTCTGTTTCCTCCCCTTGCTCAGATCTCATAAACACAGACTCAATTAAAGAGAGTTTCCTTATCATGTTTTTGTGGGTCATTTTGGCGAATTTATTAAACTCTTGAGTCATGCTGAAAACTGGCAGGTGGTGGCTCCGAGGTCTTCAGTAGGAGCCAGGACCTGATGGACAGGTTTGCTCTGATGTTTTAGAGAGTCTGAAATATACAGACATCAGAGCAGCCAATCATGGGTCAGGAATCAAGGAAGTTGGTGAAATATATAGGGAGTCTCACGGCGTAAGGATTGTAGAGCAGAGATGTGAGAATCTTAATGTCATGTCAACCTATATTTTAGCTAAAAAGGAGAGCCTAGTCCAGGCCCTCATTTTTTTTTTTTTTATTCCTCAATTATTGAAATAATTTCTTAGTAGGCTTTCAGACCTTACAGTGTACTCTTCACTATCCATGCTCCATACTATTGCAAATTTGCTTTTCCTTAGATACTCTTCCCATAATACTATTTCCTTCCAACACAAGGAGAAAAATCAAGTCCCTACAACCCATCTGATGACTTAATACAGAATTTAAGGTGTTTTTCTGTCTCTTTATCACAATCTGGTATTATTTTACTTATCCTACCTTCTCTCCCACTGGTTTTTAGTATAGATTCCTCATAGGAGTCACCTTGTGCCTCTCTTCCCAACATTCATGTTCACTTTCATACGTTTCCCACTAACCACATGCCTCTTCTCCAGCAAACTCTCTCCCTTCTCTCTCTTTCTTCTTCAGTTATTGTGTTCTCCTAGAACATGCTGTGCATTCTTGTTTAGCACTTTCTGCTATATTAGATCCCTTATTTACTCCTTATGAATCCCACTATACTGTGAGACACCTGATATCAGGGAGACACTGGGTCCTAAGTGTGAAGAACTGAGAACTGTGCTTATTCAAATCCATATCTCCTATTAAATCACATGTCCACATAGCCTTCTCTGACTGTTCACACCTTCCTGCTTCCCTCTGAGTACCAGGCTACTTCTAATGATCTGCACAACCACCTACACACTTACTCAGTGTAACGTTTGGCATTGGTTCATGACTGTTGTTTATGTTAGGCTTGTCACAGCACAGTGTTTCAAATGATCAGTGATGGGGAGTTACTGAGTGGAAGGGATTCCCTCGCAAGGAAAGTTCACACAGTATTGGTACCCGTACTTGGAAGCATATATTATTAGAGCTGAAATGACTTTACCGGTTCTCTTTCCCAACATCCTACTATGAAATGAATCCCAAACATCATTAGTACTTTGCCTGGGGAGATTATATATGTGTGTGTATGTGTGTGTGTGTGTGTGTGTGTGTGTGTGTGTGTGTGTGTGTGTTTGGTTACTGTCTAGGAAATTTGGGGTTTGTACTGTTTAATAATAAACAGGGAAGAAAGTACTTGATAGAACATTGGAAGGTGATTTTAAAATAGGAATGACTCTCTATATGTATTTATTCTCTTCAGATTCCCAAGCATGGCAATTTAAATTGCATTACTCATTATAAAAATCTATATGCCTTTTGGATGCTATTGTTGGTTTGTTTGTTTTCAACCTATAAAGGCAATGATGACCTTGCACAGGGCATTTCCTAAGGATTAATGAGCAGTTGAGGGTTAATGGCTATCAACTCCTCCTAGCTAGTCATCAATCCAAAGGAAGCATGGGAAGCAAGGTCATTAACGGCATTACCAACTTCCTGAAATCAAATCCTTCTCTACCTGCCTTGCCAAGGGCTTATGTTAAAGATGGACTTGTTAGATTTTCAAAAGTTTCTTTAGTTACTTGCCTGTCATTAACCTGGACGTAAGAATATATAAATATTAATGTAAATATGAATATATAAAAGAATAACCATTAGCCTCTGTGGACTGATAGAAGAATGTCATGAGAAAAATAATTTTTCATACTTTCATTAAACATAATTTGAAATGTTCAGCCTCTTTTATCTGCTTTTTTTTCCCTTTTTCAAACTGAAAGCCTAGAATCATCCTATTGTGCATCCTGAGAGGCTAAAACATGTGTCTAATTTCTGCAGTTTAGCCTCATTCAACAATAGATTTTGTGTTTCTGTGTGTATGGGGGGAGATTCTTATTGGGATTTTGGTTGTATTAGTTGTAACAGAATATTACTTTTTGATTTACTCCTGTTATACAGACAATCTTCACTAATATTAATAAGCATGATATTTTCTCTTTTGGCATCAGTCAAAACGACCCAAAATATTCTAAGAGATAGATAAACATTAACAATTCAGTTACACTACCTCAGTGAATTTTCCTTTAAGGAATAATCCATGGCTAAATGAGGGGCGGATGGTTCTGGAGCAGAGAAGTCCTCATTTCATCATGCAGCATCCTGATTCTTACATTGACACAAATTCCTTTAAAAAATGACATGGAGTGGCAAATTGTCACCTGAATACCAGTGTTAATGTATGTGGCAAGGATCATTGTCATGAGGGAAGACAGCATTCCAAGACCTTTTCCAATGGACATTCATCTTGAAGTATTTACTCAAGACATGGGTCTTGTCCTTTGTTTTGTACTCTCAGAAATTTGATTTGGATAGCTCATCATGAGAAAGTTGTAGTCACACTTATAAATACATAAGAAATGAATATAGAGAACAGAATGCCAATTTGTTAAATTATAGCTAAGACTATAACAGACACTTCAAGTACTTCAGTCTGTCAAATCTTTTTATGTAGAACTTAAACTTTTTTGGAGTCATAAATCTCCTTGAGAATATGATGTAAAACCAATGAATAATCTTCCTATAAAAATATACAATCTCCACATTTATACAAAAATTTGCATATAATTTCAAGAGATTCATAAATGGTTTAAAATCCATTCGTGAGCTTCTTAGGAACCTTTGGATTGAACTATGCATTTTCATGGAAAAACATTATAATTCAATAAGGCAGTTGATGAGAAATCAAACTAAGAAAACTTAATTGTATGATTCAAATTGCTTTAGCATCAGATTATAATTGTCTGATGTATCAATCATTCTCCATAATTGGACTGCAGCTGTCACTGGGACTAGACAAATAACAGTAACAATAAATACAACAACAAATGTTCATATAATATTGGTTATGTACCAGGCACTGTTCTAAATCCTTCTATATATATTAAATCGTGTATTCTCAAAACGATGCAGTATATAAATCAGAGTATCCAACCTCTAGGCATTTTCACAGATGGATACTACACACATTTTTATCTCTGATTTTTTTTAAAAACTCTATATTCCATTAGCCTTCACTTAGTTATATAAGTAGTTGGTAAGTACCAACCTTTTCCTGAGCCTCTTTTATTTTCTTTTTGTTTCTTTTTCTTTTTCTTTCTTTCTTTCTTTTTTCTTCTTTCTTTCTTTCCTCTTTCTGTCCTTTCCTTCTTTCATATATATATATATATATATATATATATATGAAAGCTATATATTATCTAAAGATATATATATATAATGAAAGATATAATGTTACAATGTGCCATGTAGTCTGGATGTAATATTCAGGATACAGCTTATTGCTGGTAAAGAGAAATTTTTACCTAGTCTATTGTTTTCAATCACACATTTACATGCTGATTTGGGGCAATCTACTTTTTCAGAATTTATTTTTACATTTTTGTTTGTGTGCATGAGAGGGCAAGGAGTAATTACTGAACCCCCCTCTTTATCATTTGTACTAAGTTGTATACTATTTTAACTTTTTTGGTTCTCATACAGGTCTTATCAATGGACCTTCATATGATATTTGTTATTATAAAATTAGCTTATCATCCTGGCTCCTGACTATGAATTAAAATGGGGGCTACATGCAGTAATGCAATTCAACAAATATTTACTGCATGCCTAGATATCATCCAGTTCCTGTCTTTCAGAAGCTTATGATTAAATAGGTTGAATACATACCCAAACATTTAGATTCAAACACAGATTTGATAAATGTTATTGTCTTAGCATTACAGACACTTATGGAAGGATAGATAAGTCCCAGCCAGTAAGACCATTGAAGGTCAAATAGAAATGGTCACTGTAAAATTGGCTCTGAGATTGGGTACAATTTTGACAGGGAAATCAGAGTAGGACATTCCTGGCAATGGGAAAAACAGGAGCAAAGCTCTGAAGAGGAAAAGTAGGAGGCATATTTTTAGAATCAGGAACAGACTGCAGCCTAGACTGTATTATGGAGAACAGTGGGAGATAAGACTGGGAAAGCAGTATGGCACAGCATCATGGAGTGTCCTGTGTGTCACACTAAGGCGGTAGTTTTTAAGAGGGCAAATTTGCCCTCCAGGGGACATTGGCAATGTCTGGAGACACTAGATCCTCACAACTGGGGGTGCTACTGGCATCTAGTGGGTAGAGGCAGTAAGGGATGTAGGCTTTATTCTCTAAGCAAATGGAAACTATTGGTGGGTTCTGTTTTCTTGAACTGTGATTGTCTAGGTTCCTGGGGCTCGATACACTAAATTGCAAAGTGTTAACTGCATAGATCTCTGCTAGGAAAATATAAGAAGAAAAGGCCAATTTTAGAGATAAAAAATAACATGTATTAATCATGTTGTGGCCCTGAACCTGAGAAAAGAGAAAGAATGAAAAGGAAAAGCAGAGAAGTAAAGTTTTTATGCATTGGTAGGATCTAGACTTAAAAATATTAGTGCAAAGGAGAATGCAGGCATTTCTGATAATTGGGACAGTCTTATTTCATTTCCTGAAGAATGAAATATCAAGCAGTATATGGAGCTTGAGGTTGCAAGTTTTTTCTTTGGTTATTCATTTCACAAAACCAACAGAGCAAACATCTATCATAAAAATACAAACATATCCCTGAACACTTCAAATTCCACCCTTTAATTTGAGGAACAAGTCAGTCATCTATATTTCATTTCTTCATAAATAATAAACGTCAAAAAGTGAATATGATCAAAAGGACTCATAACCAGCCAGAAACTTCATGCCAGGTATGTTTATCTCTCTTGCATCATGTGAGACTAAACAAGCAGGAAAAAACAAATTAATTTTATTTTTAGCCTTGCCAAGTCATTGGCTATATTTCTGGGTCTGCTTTTCTAACATAAAGTAGATTTGACTTTTTGTAGCTAAGACAAAGTTGGAGCTGCGACCACTTACAATAACCCCTTGCCTATTCCATCTTGTTCCTTTGGATTGTGACAAAAGAATTAGGAGGTCTTTTTTTCACCCATGGATTTTCTAATTAATAGTTCAAATGAGTTCCAGAAGCAGAAACGTGATGATCAAGAAGCTCTTCCATTTTAAAGGGGGATTTGAAGATTACTTTACTTTCTGCCATACAAATTCTTGTTCTCTGTTCTAAGTGCTCTGATCCAATGGAGTGACCTGGAAACTGAGCAAAACCTCCCTACCTCTGATGTACAAGTAGGTGCTATGTGAAGAATGAAATCAGGAGAACAACTTATGCATTATCTACATTAGAATTTCAAGGCAATCGTGTTATTTTAGGCACATACAGCAGAGGGCATTGTTTGGCCAAACTTAAACAGGGCTGCTATTGACAATAATAAAGAAAGAAATAGGGAAGCCTTCCCCTGAAAACAAACAAACAAACAAAATAGAAAAGAGAGCTTGAAAACAATGAAATGAGCTTTTTATTGCATTGTGCTCCCCAGCTTTTCTTTGTAGGAAGGATTTCTGTGAAAATAGTTAAAAACTAGACAAACATTTCAGAAATTGATGAAATTCCTACTGTGTGAGTTGGACTCTACTAGATGCTAGGGATCAATTAGTGAATGTGACATCATTTAGGTCCTCAATGAATTTATAGCCTTAACTATCTACAGGCTGCTTAGACACCAGTTTATTCATTTATTTATTCATTCATACCTTTGGCAAATATTTGATGAACATTAATCCAGGTGAAAACTATTGAATAGGACAAACAAATCTCTGCTCTGTGGAACTTAATATTCCACTCAGATGAGACAGGCAGTAAGAAAATAAGCATCTAAGTATATGAGAAAAATACCAGTAATAAGTATTATAGTGGAAATTAAATATGGTGATGCGATTGAGAGTGGTAGAGGTGCTTCGTTAGGCTGGATGGTCCAGAAAAAACTTCCTGAAAAGGAAAAATTTAAGGGCTGTTCTGAAGGACAAGGAAAACCAACCATGCAAAAATCAAAGGACATGCGGTGCAGGCAGAGGGGACCCTACTGCAAAGGTCCTGAGGGAGGACAACGCTTGGAGCATTTGAGGACCCAAGAAGTCCAATGTGGTTGAAGAGAGAAGGGGGATGAAGAGAAGTTGAAAGGTCCGAGATGCAGGCAGGTATCAGATGATTTTGATTTGGGGACCAAAACAGTTTGCATTTTGCTCTAAAATGATATGGAGCTAATAGGAGCATTTCAACGGAAGAATGACATGAACATATTGATATTTTAAAAATTCACTTTAAATGTGTATGGAGAGGTGAGGTGAGGCAATTGCAAAGGTAGAGAAACTGGTCAGAAGGTATTTCAGTGGTCCAAGTTAGAAATGAAGATGATTTGGCCTAGAGAGGGTCAAAAGGAAAAGTAGATGGATCCAGTTACATTTTAGTAAGTCACATGAATAGTGTTGTGCTGGATATTAATAAAGAAAAAGAAAAGTCAAGGAAGATTCTTAACGTTTTTGCATTGAACAACTAACTGGCTGTGTGTTAGTGGCATTTGGGAGGTGCAGAGACAGGTTTGGGGATTTGTTTTTAGTATATGCTATGGCATTTAATTCAAGTAATCCTCTCAATGTCTATTTATTAATGTTATTACCATCACTCCCACTTAGAAAGGGGCAACGTGGAGGAAGCCAATTTGCCGAAGATCAGTCAGTAATACTAAGCCAACCTTCCAACCCTCCTCATTCTATTCTCGATCTGGTTTTTGTTCCTCTAGGTTTTGCTAATATAAGTTTCTGGCTCTTTCTGTGCTTAAGCATTGTTTCAAGTTGGAAAGTATAGCATTTCATTAGGGAACCAAAACTGAATGTGTGTTTAGTAGTCCTTTCTTTGCCATTTACAGAGCAGAGCAGCGCCAGAGATCAGAGATGCCTCTCTCCTGACATGCACATCAGAGTTTCCGAAAATCATACCCTGATCCCTGTGTACAATGATATATTTTTTTAATGTGACCACATACAGAAGCTGATTTTGCCTTCACTGGTATTTCATGCTCTACAGGGTTTCAGCTAGGGCTAATTAATTTCAACCTGTACACATCTCAGTTATCAGATCATCAGATTGAGGATCAGTTTCATTCAGTTTTAAAGTAATGCTAGGGATGTCGATTATTGAAGTCACAGGACTTTTCCATCAACCATTCCTCTCTCCAATTTCTTTTACACACAAGGGCAGATCATTCTTTTATACACAGTGCTCTCTCATCAAATCTTTTCCTGCCTAAGGGGATTGCGGTTTCTTCCTAAGTCTCTTTATTGAAGCAATCCAAACTTCCACCAGGCTTGCAGCGCCCCTCAGTTGGGCCAACTCAACCATCTAAATTCTGCAGCATAAGCCTTCTGCTTCCAGGAAGTCAGTTTTCCTTCATTTCATGCTCCTACTCCTCTGCTTTTTTAAGTAATCTCTTACCTCCTCCACCACCACCCTGACTCAATGCAAGTTTATGTCCCCTTAAAGACTTACATACTGAGGGTTTTAGAGGGGAGGGGGTGGGGGTATGGGTTAGCCTGGTGATGGGTATTAAAGAGGGCGCGTTCTGTATGGAGCCCTGGGTGTTATTCGCAAACAATGAATCATGGAACACTACACCAAAAACTAAAGATGTAATGTATGGTGATTAACATAACATTAAAAAAAAAAAAAAAAAAGACCTACATACAATCCTGAATCCTCTTCTTAAAACTTTCCCTGATTGTCTGTGACTTCTGACAATCCTTTATGGCATTTAAATATTGAATATGTTGGTTTGCATTAGTACCCAGGACACCTATATGTACACTTTTTTATTTTTTATATGAATTCGTACAATTGTATTATAGTTCCAATGAGATTATGATGTTCTAGAAGGCCTGGCCAATTTCATTCTTTTTTTTTTTTTTTAAATGTTGCTTTTTTTTTTTTTTAAAGATTTTATTTATTTATTCATAAGAGACAGAGAGAGAGAGAGAGGCAGGCTCCCCGCTGAGCAGGGAGCCCGATGCGGGACTCGATCCCAGGACCCTGGGATCATGACCTGAGCCGAAGGCAGATGCTTAACCATCTGAGCCACCCAGGCACCTGCCAATTTCATTCTTATACTCCTGACTATACTTTCCAAACAATAGCAGCATGCTGGCCACATGCTTTTTTTTCCCTTTTCTTTTTAATACATAGTTCTCTCTACTCGCTGTTTCTTTTCACCTGATACTACAATTGTGTCACCTCTAAACCCCAAAATATGTATTATTTTATATAAATCAGATTAAGTCTTTGAGAAAAATGAAAATGCAAACTCAGGTGTCATCATCATCATCTTCTTCTTCAGCTCAATTTCTTATAATTTTCTGGAAACATTGCCAGGTCAGTATGTTCAGCCAAAGAACCTCCTGTTGACTTGACAGGTTGAGTCCCTGGTTTACAGCCATTTAAATGTTATATCACTTCCATTACATTTGCCTAGAGGGTCAGCCCTAGGCACAGTTACAAAAATTTTCTTCTCCCTGAAAATCTGCAGAGCTACATAATATTATATATGGAGTAGAGAAAACTCAACAGACTTGTAAAATTGGGTTTCAGTTGGGAAAAAGTGAATTATATTAGAAAATACTTATAGAATAATTTTGATTTGGAGAGGTAAGCTATCTTTGATAATGGTATTATTTGAGGTGTTGTTTTTCCTTCTCCGGTGTATTCTAGCACTCTTTAAAAATGAAAGAGTTATCCAGAGAAATGACTGTAATGGAAAGCCTTTTAGCATGATAGGGATGAGCCTCACCTCCTTTCTGACAAGCAGTTCATGTTGCCTCAGTTTACATTGTTTCCTTTGGTAGGTCTCAAATTTATAACGGTACAAGAAATCAGAATTTTTCTACTGCCTTACTTGTTGTTTCTTTGCTATTGGTTCCAGAAATGGGGAGATCGTGAGAGAAAAAAAGAGAGAGGGAGGGAGGCAAGGGGAGAGGGAGAAAGGAGAATGAATATGTCAGATAGGTTTCACTGTAAGTAACCAGGAAAAAGTAATTGTTTATACTATAAGGAATTGAATATTTTAAATACTAAGAAAATATAGAGGAAAGATAGTGACAGGATTCATTAATTCAGCTGTCCATCACGAATATCAAAAATACAAATTCTTCCCCTCTTTCCATTTTCCGTCCTTGGCATAACTGCTTTATTCTTAGGCTTCCTCCTTTCTTGGCCACAAGATGGCTTCAGCAACTCTAGGCATCTTACACTCACAACAATACCCAGAAACAGAATAAAGAACTATTTCTTCCCCATGTTTTTCTTCTTTTTAGTGGGAGAAAAAAAATTTCCTGAGCCCCTCAGCTGATTTCTTCTCACATCTCATTGGCCAAATTGTGTCATATGTCCAGACCTATTCAGTCTCTAGCAACAGAAATGGTGCAACCAATATTTGTTTAGACAAGAGCTCAGCAAACTATAGTCCAAAAGGTTAGCCCTGGAAGCTAAGAATGTTCTAGAATTTTTAAATAGAAAAAAAATGTTAAGAATAATATTTTGAGGGGCGCCTGGGTGGCTCAGTCAGTTAAGCATCTGCCTTCAGCTCAAGTCATGATCCCAGGGTCCTGGGATCCAGCCCTGCATTAGGCTCTCTGCTCAGCGGGGAGTCTGCTTCTCTCTCTCCCTCTAACCCTCCACCCTGCTTGTGCTTGCTCTCTCTCTTTCTCTCTCTCTCAAACGAATAAATAAAAAATCTTTAAAAAAAAGAATAATATTTTGAGACATGTGAAAATGGTATGAAATTCAAATTTCAGTGCCCATAGTAAGTTTAATCAGAACCATATCCATTCATTTAGGCTACAATGGCAGAATAGAGTAGTTACAACAGGAGACCATATGGCCTGCAAAGCCTAAAATATTTACTATCAGGCCCTTTACAGGAAAAATTTGGCTAGCCCTACCTTCAACCAAATTCTGTTTACCCAGCAGTCCTGGGTCAGCCTCTTCCAAAGCAGATAATATAGTTTTGTGATTTTTTTTTTTTTTTTTTTTTTTTTAGGATGGGAGTGAAGATTCCTGAACAAAATGTTCTAGGGAAAGAATAAGGGATGAGGATGTTGAGTAGGCAACAAATGTGAAGAAAGAGAGAAAGAGAGGTTCAAGCATAATTTAAATGAATAATCCATACTTAGTGCTGTTAAAAGCTGTCTCCCAACACAACCTGTTGAAAAGACAGAGCGAGTTTATTTCTTACTCTGTTAAGGGAGGTCACCATCTCACAAAGGTATGGGAGTATCTGTTAGTAGAGTGGTGAAGATTAGGACAGAATTTATGGAGAATTGGAAGTCTGATTTGAGAGGAGTTTTCACTGTGGGAGGTTGATTAGGAGAGAGTAAAAATTATGGTACAGCCATCCAAGATTTGTGAAAACAGCAAAGTGAGGCGAGAGATTCAAAGAATCTTAAGTATAGACTGCCATTAGATGCTTTCTATGAAAGAACTGTTGGATCTTTGGGCAGGTTCCTAGAAGGACAATGAAACCATTTGCTTGGACAGGAGAGTCCCCAAAGATAGAGATGCTAATAAAGACAATGGAAGAGCAAAATCATGATTATGTCAACAGAAAGGTATGGTTTGGAGGTCTCAGTGTCCAGGCTGAGTGTGGGGCAAGTGGTCTTGGTTCTCAGTATTTAGGGGTTTTGTCGCAGATACATGTGAGTGTGAGTGTGTGTTCTGTGGGGGAGAGTAGTTGTGGCTAATAAATTCACCTTTCTTTTACCTGGCTCCAAACTAGTTCCAATACCAAACCCAGTTTATGCTAACTGAGCAATGATACTGTGCTAAATAAAGCACCCCTGTATCTCAGTGCACTGAAGCGTGGGTAGGGAAAGAAGAAAGGTCTGTTGACAAAGTCAGAATATCCTCTGGGACAAGGCTAAAAGTATTACAGTTTAATCCAAAACCCATACAGGTCCATTTGTAAATGCTGTCAGATGACATTATAATGGATAGTGCGTACTTTAAAATTGATTTCTTTTTGATGTGATAAAAACATCTTATGAAAGAGGTGTTGAAACATAGCTTTAAATGTAAAGTAACATAATTTAGATTTTAAAATAGAAAACCTTTTGTTGATAGTGGTTTATTCGATTCAGTGCATGTACCAAGCATTATTTTCTGTGGGTTATAAATTACCTTTGAACCAGCTATAATTCATAAATTGTTACTTATGACTGATTTATAGGAAATCTCATTAATAGCAATAGCAGGAAGACCTTGAAGTAAGCAAGAAATAGAAAATAAGACAGCCTGGGGATTGAAAAGGAAGAGACACATGCACTCTACAATTAATTGCAATGTATTGGATTTGCATATGAAAGCATGCTTCTGATCATTGCAGTTAATCCTTACCATAACTTTGAATAATAGATATAAGTGTTATTCCTATCTTATATAAGAGGAAGAAACTGAGCGTCCCATCACTTTATTTTTAGTTTGAATATGTTTTAAATATTTATTATATATTGCTTATTATGAGCTGGTAAGTTTATATATAAACTTACTATATATACATATATATGTATATATGATATATATATATAATGTGATATTGCTAACAAAAGCCTTTTGAGTAGATGACAGTGGTGTTTCTCTTTTACAGGCAGGAAAGTAAAGAGAAGAGAAGTGAAGTAACTTTTTCAGTTGTAGAGACATGGAGGTTTAAGCAGCTATTTAAATTTAGCAAGTCTTTACCAGAGCCTTCTCCCTTGACCATGGAACATGGCTCCCTTTGCTATGTCTTATTTTAAGGAGAAAAGGATAGCAAATGGCTTATCTTAAGCAAATGACTTAGCTTCTTCACTTCTGTGCTATGTCCAGTCAATCAGTTATTTTTCTATATCTCTATTGCCAGAGACCCTAGGATTCTGAGAGTCATAGGGTGGGAGATGGGAGGTGAACTAGAGGAGCAGGACCCTGGGACCCCAATCCTAAAAACACCCATCAGTTAATGTATCAGAGATTTTATGTGCTACTTTCTAAATGCCCAATTACCTAAAAATTGTGTGTTGGAGAGAGGGGAGCAAATGTAAAACTACACCAAATCATATGAATAAAAAATTTTCAGTGGTTGTGTTACTGGAAATTTAAGTAGGGTTCTATTTAAAGTGGAAATCTACAAGGGTTTTTAAGGTCATGTTTAAATTTACAATAAAAAATAACTCCTAATCTAGCTCAGGGTGAGAAGCCTACCAATCATATTGTTGTCACAGTATAAATGGGACAATAGAATAGACCTATAAAGCCATCAACAAGATTAATAAAATGAGCAGGGCCCCATTATTTAGTGATTAGTTGTTTTAAAATGTAGATTTTATTATTATTTCTGTATGATGAGACAAATCAGGAGGCAATCGTCATTGAAGATTTTTTTTTTTTTTTTTTTACTCACAGTTCCCAAGAGGAGGGAGCATGCCGTGCCACATGGGGGCCACACAAGGAAGCACCAGGGTCAGTCAGGGGGGTACAGGGAGCAAGGGAAAATCTGAGCAAGAGCCTTTATCATGGTTTGTGAGAAAAAGCAAGAGAAGTCAGGGTAAGCAGGCTGGTAATTGGCTAGCCCTGTGAGATCCTGATAAAGAAGGTGGTTGGGGTATAGGCTTCAGATTGATTGGTTTGCATATGAAAGGCATGCTTGTGGGCAAGTCTTTTACTATCTCTAAGAATTGGCTAGCCTGTGGAGGGGTCTCTCTGGAACAACAAGGCCCCAGATACCAAAACATAAGAAAATATAGAAGATAGGACCACCTGAGTGGCTCAGTTGGTTAAGCGTCCAGACTTTTGATTTTGGGTCAGGTCATGATCTCAGGGTCGTGAGATGGAGCCCTGCATCAGGCTCCATGCTGGGTGTGGAGTCTGCTTAAGATTCTCTCTCTCCTTCTCCCTCTGCCTCTCACCCCCCCACTGGTGAGCTCTCTCTCTCTCTCTTAAAAGAAAGGATGAAAAAAGAAAGAAAGAGAGAGGAAGGAAGGAAGGAAGGAAGAAAGAAAGAAAGAAAAAAAAGAAAGAAAAAGAAAGAAAGAAAGAAAGAAAGAAAGAAAGAAAGAAAGAAAGAAAGAAAGAAAGAAAGAAAAAGAAAATATAGAAGATAGAAAGTCATGATTACTATATTAGTGCCTATCACTACACATACACAGAGTTGTAACTAGATAGTAACTGTTTCTGCACATACACAACAGCCTTTTTATCCAGTGCCTACAGTGTGACAAGTGAGAAAAACCATCAGACATGGCCTCTGTCCTCATGGTGTTCACAGGCTAGTGGGAGAAACAGAACCAGGGACTAACGATCATAGTACTAGGTGGTGTGAAAAGTCAGTCTAGCGCTGCTACAGCCCCGAAGAAAGAACTAAGTCTCTTTCCCAGGCCCTCCGTTCTCATGCCACAGGGAACTGTTTACTGGTCCCTGGATGTACTAGCATCTTTCATGGGTCCTTGTCTTGGTTCAAGATGGTTCTTGCCTAAAATGCTCTTCTTTCCTTTTTTTTTTTTTTTTTAAATCAACTTCTTCTAGAAAACCTAGATCAGATGATCCTCTTCTTTGAAAATCCTCTGATTTACCAGCACAGACTGAGCTCATCTGACATCAGTGCCCTTGTCCCAATGTGGCTGGGTCTCATACCAGTGAATATATATTATTGTAATTCATCTGCTTACCTATCTGTCTCACCTTCTGAACTATCGTTTCCTCAGGGGTAAGGATGATATTCTTCATCTTAATATGCCTGGTACTCAGCAAGATGTCTAGGTGAGAGAAACAGCATGGACAGTAATGATAATATCTAACATTACTGAGTTTTTACCATGTGGGAGGCATTATTCTAAGGGCTTTATCTGCATTAACTCATTTTATCCTCACAACAACACAGGGGTTATGTACTATTATCATTCCCATTTTGCAAGTGAGGAGGATGTGTCATGGAGAGATCAGTAAGTTGTCCAAGGTGACACATAATAAGTACTAAATTAGTGCCTTTTTGAATTAGAATGTAGTGATCCCCCATCCCTTTTTTCCTTTGTTTGTTTCCAAGAGATTCATAGGAGAGACACTGTTTATTGAGATGAGAGATTTAGAAGAAGTCATTATACAAGTGCCCAATGCATGATAAGAATGGGACATACACTGGGTAACCCAAGCTCCTTTAAAATTTCTTCTTGTGTCAGAAGAGATGCAGAAAGTGAGTTATTTTATTCCCCTTCCCACAAATCTACTTAAAATCAGTGAGAGTAGGGGTACAAGACATATAGTTTTTCTGTTATACTAAGATATCTTCTGTACGTAAAAGTTATGTTTCATAGAAATGATTTAATTTGTGGTATGTCTGCCTATAGGCAGCAGTTGCTATATTATAATGAGTTTGGGTGTTTGAAAATCTCTAAAAGTTTATGTACATTTGTGCATGCCATTGTTTCAGTGTATCTTCACAGGTACTATAAATCAAGTTGCCAGGGTTTACAGCTGAGGTCACCCCCCAAAAAGGTATTTTAGAGAAACTAATCATGAAAAAAATATTTTGCCTTTGCCATCATTCTCCCGGAAACTTTTTCATGGAGTATTTGAGATCATATGCTCTTGGACCAATCAGATGAGTGTGTGAGTCCTGGTTCTGTACTTACGAACTTTGTGACTTCAGGCATGTTAGTGTCCCTGTGATTAAACATCTTCCTTTTGGAAATGGAGACTATAGAAGTCCCTAACTCAGAGAAGTGCTGTAAGGAAGAGAAAGGATCGATCCACGCAACTTATGTAATTGAAAAGGGCCCCATTCACAAAAGGGCCCATGCTTGATTAATGCTCTGTTGTTACAGATTTGAAATTCTTCGTAATTTTTAAGAAGTCATCCCCCAGTTCCATTTGGCACTGGGCCCTGCAAATTATATAGCTATTCCTGGTTAGGATTGTTTGTGAAGTCTATAGCCCATGGTGCCTGGCACATAGAAGAACTCTCAATAAAATATCAGCTATTCCTGATTTTGCATGGGAGCTTTTAGTTTGTTGGGTATAGCCCCAAATCTTATTTTCTGAACTTTTCCAATCTGGTCTGGCCATTGAACCTTCTGGTGGAGTACATCTCGTTTGTCCTCATGTATTCAAGTCATACTTGGTTGGTAAACACTATAGTAAGGTGTTTCACCTCATTCTTTCATTCCTCTGTGAGTGCATATCTGGTAGATATGGACTGTGGATAACTGCTAATTTGAAGTACAGAAACATTTTCTCTATAAATATAGAATTGAGCCACATCGCTCAATAAGGGACATTAGATTTGTTGTTTGCTTAGTCTGAGAAATGATGGCTTTAGCTGATACACTGTATCACTGACATTACTCCAGAAAGACATTTGGAGGAGATCTAATACTCTTTTTTGTTCTTATATTGCAGATTATTTGAACTCCAGAAGGACCAACACCAGATAAATTATGAATGTTGAACAAGATGACCTTACATCCACAGCAGATAATGATAGGTCCTAGGTTTAACAGGGCCCTATTTGACCCCCTGCTTGTGGTGCTGCTGGCTCTTCAACTTCTTGTGGTGGCTGGTCTGGTGCGGGCTCAAACCTGCCCTTCCGTCTGCTCCTGCAGCAACCAGTTCAGCAAGGTGATTTGCGTCCGGAAAAACCTACGGGAGGTTCCAGATGGCATCTCCACCAACACGCGGCTGCTGAACCTCCATGAGAACCAAATCCAGATCATCAAAGTGAACAGCTTCAAGCACTTGAGGCACCTGGAAATCCTACAGTTGAGTAGGAATCATATTAGAACAATTGAAATCGGGGCCTTCAATGGTCTGGCAAACCTCAATACTCTGGAACTCTTTGACAATCGTCTTACTACCATCCCAAATGGAGCTTTTGTATATTTGTCTAAACTGAAGGAGCTCTGGTTGCGAAACAACCCCATTGAAAGCATTCCTTCTTATGCTTTTAACAGAATCCCTTCTTTGCGCCGACTAGACTTAGGGGAATTGAAAAGGCTTTCATACATCTCAGAAGGTGCCTTTGAAGGTCTGTCCAACTTGAGGTATTTGAACCTTGCCATGTGCAACCTCCGTGAAATCCCTAACCTTACACCTCTCATAAAACTAGATGAGCTGGATCTTTCTGGGAATCATTTGTCGGCCATCAGGCCTGGCTCGTTCCAGGGATTGATGCACCTTCAAAAACTGTGGATGATCCAGTCCCAGATTCAAGTGATTGAACGGAATGCCTTTGATAACCTTCAGTCACTCGTGGAGATAAACTTGGCACACAACAATCTAACATTACTGCCTCATGACCTCTTCACACCCTTGCATCATCTAGAGCGGATACACTTACATCACAACCCTTGGAACTGTAACTGTGACATACTGTGGCTCAGCTGGTGGATAAAAGACATGGCCCCCTCCAACACAGCTTGTTGTGCTCGCTGTAACACTCCTCCCAATCTGAAAGGGAGGTACATTGGGGAGCTTGACCAGAATTATTTCACATGCTATGCTCCTGTGATTGTGGAGCCCCCAGCAGACCTCAATGTCACTGAGGGCATGGCAGCTGAGCTGAAATGTCGGGCCTCCACGTCCCTGACCTCTGTATCTTGGATTACTCCAAATGGAACGGTCATGACACATGGGGCATACAAAGTGCGGATAGCTGTGCTCAGTGACGGCACGTTAAACTTCACGAATGTAACCGTGCAAGATACAGGCATGTACACGTGTATGGTGAGTAATTCCGTTGGAAATACCACTGCTTCCGCCACCCTGAATGTTACTGCAGCAACCACTACTCCCTTCTCTTACTTTTCAACCGTCACAGTAGAGACTATGGAACCTTCTCAGGATGAGGCACGGACCACAGATAACAACGTGGGCCCCACTCCAGTGATCGACTGGGAGACTACCAATGTGACCACCTCTCTCACGCCACAGAGCACAAGGTCGACAGAAAAAACATTCACCATCCCAGTGACTGACATAAACAGTGGGATCCCGGGAATCGATGAGGTCATGAAGACCACCAAAATCATCATTGGCTGTTTTGTGGCCATCACACTCATGGCTGCAGTGATGCTGGTCATTTTCTACAAGATGAGGAAGCAGCACCATCGGCAAAACCACCATGCCCCAACAAGGACTGTTGAAATCATTAATGTGGATGATGAGATTACAGGAGATGCGCCCATGGAAAGCCACCTGCCCATGCCTGCTATCGAGCATGAGCACCTAAATCACTATAACTCTTACAAATCTCCCTTCAACCACACAACAACAGTTAACACAATAAATTCAATACACAGTTCAGTGCATGAACCGTTATTGATCCGAATGAACTCTAAAGACAATGTACAAGAGACTCAAATCTAAAACATTTACAGAGTTACAGAAAACAAACAATAAAAAAAAAGACAGTTTATTAAAAATGACACAAATGACTGGGCTAAATCTACTGTTTCAAAAAAGTGTCTTTACAAAAAAAAAACAAAAAAGAAAAGAAATTTATTTATTAAAAATTCTATTGTGATCTAAAGCAGACAAAATTATGTGTATTCCTCAGAACCTGTTTTTGCTGCACTTATTTACTATTTTCCCACATCTCATCCCTGCCTTCCCTGGTTGCCATATTTTTCATAGGAGATCTCAAGTCCCTAAAGAACTGGCCTAGGAAATTTTGTAAGAATTCTGTTACACTTTGAGATTTTTATGGTGAATTCTAGTGGTGAGATCCAGTCTATTTTGTCTTTCTTTCTTTTTTTTCCTCTCTCCTTTCTTTCCCTCATGCCCTTATGAAGTAGTCCAATGGGGAATGCAATATTAGAAATAGATTTTTAAGAGAGAACAAGATTAAAAAAATGCAAGATCTTATATTTTTCATGTAATGACCTGTTCTGTATTTATGAGGAGAACCATTCAATGGCAAAGCAAAAAGAAAAAAAAAAAGAAAAAAAGTAAGCAAACAGATTAATTTACATATGAGCATCTATAAAACCCATGATCTTTTAAACACCTCTAGAACCAGAATTTGTAGTTCAAAAACTAAAAAATAAGGTTATAAATAAAATATTGTTGGTTTTTCTGTACCTGGACACAACTCATTTGTAGTATGGCTCAAATGTGAGAAACTTGAAGGTAATTAGATTTCCTACTTTCTAAGAAAGAAAAAAAAAAAATTGTATTCTTCAGTCACAGCATCAATCTCTACGGGGTCCTATTTCATTAGCTGACTTGAGTATTGGATCTATATTCAAGGATGCTGTGGTATTTTTTTTTTTTTCCCTTCTCATTAGGAGCACCCTTTGTAGAATGCTCAGATTAAAAAATAATGATTTTGTGAAGTAAATTCAATCCCACTTGGAAGAAAGTTTCATTATAATTTATTCACTGTCTCCTAGGTTAAGTTCTACTGGCTAGATAAAGTACAAGAGAATGTGAAGGTATTCTAAATTATCTAAGTTGAAAAATAATTTTTGGTGCTGAGTATCAGCAAATTCAGTTCAATTCCACAATAATTATTAAAGACCTTCTATGTTTTAAACACTGATCTTAGTGCTGTGGGTACACAATTGACAAGAGCTGCTTCTTGTTCTTAAATCATGAAATATAATTAGAAAAAATATCAGCCTATTATTGAGGGCTAGCTCTAATTTTACTATTAGGTGGAGGCTGTGAATTGGGAACCTGAAATTTCAAAAATATTGGGTTACTGTTATTACAGAAAACTTGATTTATGGTTTCTTCTGTCCTTCCGGAAGAACTGATTCTATTCTTTCAAATGCAGATTGCAGAGCTGTAAAGGTGTGTGAGTTTGGATTTGCCATGATGGGTGTGTGCACGCCAAGAGATAGCAATGTTAATACAGTGGTAATTCACTAAAGTTACTTGAAGGAACTGAGAACATACACTAGCTTCCAAGTAAAAGAGGAACTTGCTGGTTCTTGGTACCTTGGCACTCTCCTGATATTTTAACATAGTATGTCTATGACTTCTGTCTTGATCTATGTGAAGCAGAGTGAAAACAAGCACCTCTTATTACTGACCTTGAAACCTACCACCTCATTGGTGAAACGAGTGATGCCCAAGCTGGAGAAAACTTCATCTCCTAATGGAGGAGCAGCTTATATACTCACACTTAACTCTGCAGGCTAGAGCTCACACCAGGGTTTTGTGGTCTCCAGGTGTGGAAAATCAATCACTAGTGGCAAAGTAGGTCAGAGAACTGGGATGAAGGGAAAGCAAATGAATAAGACCACATAAGGGTTGTTTTTTTTTTTTTTTTTTTAGATCACTAATTCTCCAGTAGCTTTTTCCTCCCTTGTATTTTACCTCCCTTTGTTAGGAACACAATTCACATTTACTTTCACTGTGGAGAAGACCCAAAAAAGGGGAAAACACATGTTGGCTGTCATTGGCTAAGCTATTCAGTATAGAATGTACTTAATATATTCCCAAGCTGCAGATCACAAAACAAACAACCAACCCACCAAGGGATATCCAGCAAGTGCTAGTCCAGAGAAGAGTGGTATAAGCCAAGAGGGAGAAGAATCCTGCCTTCTCTATTTGATTTGTGTTCCCTGAGCTCTCTCTTTGCTGACTCTGAACCTTCATTCAATTTGAGCTGATAATTCTTATGGAGTTAGTCCCAGCACACAATTCCCCTTGGCTGTGAGGGTTGGTGAATGCTTGGAAAAATTCTACTAAACAGAATGAAAGGTGAACTCAAACTAAAAAGTTAAGTAAGAAAGCGTACATCTCAGTCCTGTAGGAGATTATGGTTGTTCTAATAAATACATTCTAGAAGCAAAATATTGATGAAAGACTGGTTAAGCCAAACTTGACCTTCACAGTAAATTTAGAAACACTTTTGACCAAAGGTCCTTGTTGCAGGTTTTGGGGTTGAAGGGTAGAATTCGATAAATGCATTACCTAGAGGTACGTGCCTAGAGATTTATGATTAACAGTGTCTGTATTTGCTCTGCACAGCCCTCTTGGCTTTTGGCCCTCCAATACAAGAGTCGCACTGTGTTAGATGTGTTAGAGACCATCATGCCCTGTGGACTTCTTGGTCCAGCAGAAAGTTCATGTGACTGTCTAACATCTGGTATATCCTGGTAGCAAAACACAATTCTATGTCAATATCTCTTCATTCTATCCAAAGGCAACCAAGTGGTAGTACTCTTAAATACTTATGTGCACCAAAAATATGTCCTTTACAAGTAACCAAGTTAAGGTAACCTGATGATAATTTAGTGTGTGTGTGTGTGTGTGTGTGTTCCCTACTAAAGGTATGCAGTTTGCTTCAGGGAAACCATCAAGGGTATTTTATAAAGAAGATTCTGCAACATTTCCTTTTTCTTTAAGGAATCTTATACACCTGGCTATCACATCAATCTCTTAAATTCTTCTGAATGTGTCCAAATATATTTTCAGTGGCAAAATAGGATAATTTGGTATAGTTCCTGCACATATGCCCTGATACAGCTTTACTAATTGTTCCCTCATATTCTGAATATTCTGTAATCAAGTATCATCTTTTCCCAAATTGAAATTGGTCATTTGATCTTGGAATGTTGACCAGTGTTTGTTTGAGGAGAAAAGTGTTTCTAGTCCATGATTGCTACCAGGCCTTATAATCAAAGAGTTAAAAATCAGAATGTTTGAGATGCCATACTATGAAATTCTGAATATGGATTGCTGGAAAGTAACTTGACAGTAGAAGGGTTATTTGCATGAGGGAAGGAAAAGAAGACAGCTTTTTAGAACAGGAGTTACTAAAACATGGCAAAAAAAAATAAATGGATGGCCCAGAGTATCCAGCGTTTCCAAGGTAAATATTGAAAGGTGGAAAAACATCAACAACTATCCTTTATCCTTTTGGGATAATCTTCGAGATGCTTAGATAAGTAGAAGGGTCAGGTGAGTGGTTGTGAATACAGCGCAGTGCTCTAAAGCAATGTAATTTTTAAATAATGTGTTCTATTGCTGATTTGGTCTTCAGGTTGCTAGTTTCAATAAGGATATGAAGATAATGATATCGTTAAATATCACACACAAAACATGTGGGTGACTGACGAGTCAGACTCTTCTAAGAAACCATTTCTATGTTTCTCATAAAATATATCAGCACAGAGTCAAATATCTTATAAAAACATCTCCTTCCAAACTATATGCATATCATTATATTTGATTAGAATGTGACTTCTGTACAAAAGCTACTTTATTTATTTATTTTTTTAAAGATTTTAATTTTAAGTAATCCCTACACCTAATGTGGGGCTCAAACTCACAAACCTGGGCTCAAGAGTCACATGCTCTTCCGACTGAGCCAGCCAGGCACCCTGTACAAAAGCAACTTAAGGTAACAATGAGTTTCAAAAGTTGCCTTAAAAAATGAGGTACCTTCTATTCTTTTTCTTCTGCCGTAAGGAGAAATATGAATTCCTAAAGACTCTGTATTAGATAGAAACCGACTGTGACACCGTGTCTTTCCATGCTCCAGCAAGATACAAAATAAGATCAATCTGGTTCCATGAGAGGAAAAAAGAAATGTTGAATAAATGCACTATCAATTAAGATCCAAATTTAGATGCTGAGTGAAGCATTCTTACAGCACAAATCAGTTCCTGTCCTTTTGTTTTTTTCAAGTGCTGCCAACAAAACTCCTGAGGCTTCACCCTTTCTTAGCGTTATTTAAGAAATACATACGCATTACATATAAAATTATATAATTAAATTGGATAACACGTGTTTAGCAGCAGTAAGTGAAACTGCCATTCATTTTGCTTTTGCCCGAGATAAACAAGATAAAAAAAAAAAGGGGGGGGGGTTGCAGCGAGACAATTAAGCCGTTTTCATGAAAGCACATGATACTGGAAGATCCTTCTGTTTTGTAAATTTTGTCCTGCCCAGGAAACAAGGATTCTCATATATCCACTGCACAAAATATAGAAAGTAAGGACCTCTGAAACTCCAGACCATAAAGCCTTATCTTTCAATATTTGTTCCAGTAATTTAATTTCACTTTCCAGATTATTAAGACTACACTTTATTATCCATTTGATGCTGAATTGCTGAGTTTGACTTTGTCCCAATGGCATCAATCCTGTCTTTATCGGGTTGGCAGAAGTAGTGAATATATGGCTTTTAACCCAGATGAAAGGGAAGCTTCAGTGTGGTTTGAAGGAGATGGACTGGTCTCTGTGGTGGCAGGGGAATCTCTTCTGATTTATGTCCCATAATCCTGAGAACTTGGCAGCATATCCACTAGCTGGGCCCCAGGATATCATGATGAAAACCCATTATGGGAACCCCTAGCATTTATTATGTCCATATATCAGTAAGTCTTCTGAATGACAATTAGTAAATCTCCTTACTTCTCTGCCCCTGGTTCCACATTGGAAGAGGTAAAAATAAAGTGGAACTTAATTTCTATTTAAGCACAGTTGCTAGTTTTGTAGCGTGTGTGGTTCTCTAAGAGAAACAAGTGACACATCAATCCAACTAAATATATTAAAACGTACACAAGAGTAATTATGCTATAATTTATTGTATATGCTTTTTTATGGGAGCTACTATAAAATTTTAAATCAAATAATTTGTAATACTAGGGAAATCATGAGTTTCTTTACTAACGGAATCATTATGAAGAAAAATTAACCTTAACAAAATGTGTACAATGCCTCAAAAGTCAAGTTGACGTGGAATTCCCAGTCCTATGGCTAGTTCTGTTTTTAAGAAATAAAGTTTTACTGGGCGCCTGGGTGGCTCAGTTGGTTAAGCGACTGCCTTCGGCTCGGGTCATGATCCTGGAGTCCCGGGATCGAGTCCCGCATCGGGCTTCCTGCTCAGCAGGGAGTCTGCTTCTCCCTCTGACCCTCCTCCCTCTCATATGCTCTCTCTCTCTCTCATTCTCGCTCTCTCAAATAAATAAATAAAATCTTTAAAAAAAAAAACAAAAAAAAAACAAAAAAAAAAAAAAAGAAATAAAGTTTTACAAAATGAAAGAGAGAAGTAATAAAGTTTCTCTTTCCAGCATCCTTCAAGCAGAGTAACTCATAATTGTAAAGGTATTTCTCAACATAAATTGACTGTTAAAGAATGAAGTTTAGCTCACTCGGACCATAAAAATGTCATGTAGTTATGTATTCTCATCTAAAATTTTTTCAAGAGTCTTGCAAACAAGTCACTCTTAAAAAATCAACGCCGGCTTTTATGTGCTCAGTTGCATTTTCGTTTTTCAGTATATATCCTTACCCTATGTAGAAGTATATTTTATCTCAGCATGTGTTCAAGCTCTCCAGAAATACTCTAAAATCAGAATCTGTCACTTCTACACAGGATTTACTTACATGATCTGGAGTTGATCCCTAACAATATTGGGGACAACTCAAGGTGAATACATTATTTCCTAGGCTTTGTAGGAGTGGTACCTCTTTTAATTTCTACCTCCAAGAAAAGTGAAGAAAACCAGGAATTTTGCAATACTGAAAAATGCTTAAAAAACTGCGGAATATATAAAATAATTATATATATATAGTTTATCTATCTAATCTATAATTTTATAAACACAAACGTGTTACCATACTTCCTATCAAAGACAAATGCCAATATATATTGATTATTCATCAGAAAGTATATGCTAATGAGATAAAAATCTCATTTATTGGCCAACATGATTTCAACTTATTGACATCATCATTAAACTCTTGTAAAGCTCTATAACAAATCTTGAGAGTGATTTGTAATAGGTATTTAAATGCCATTTTAGTAATCAGAGGAAGCAGTGATGTTCAGGAGTAAAGATCCACAATTAATGTCAGAAATAAAGGGGGCTTGTGGAAATTAGTGGGATACCATTAAGTAATTCT
The DNA here is from genome assembly GCF_004348235.1 of Phoca vitulina. Taxonomy (NCBI): domain Eukaryota; kingdom Metazoa; phylum Chordata; class Mammalia; order Carnivora; family Phocidae; genus Phoca; species Phoca vitulina. The sequence goes on along the minus strand of NW_022589719.1, from coordinate 18,198,920 downwards.
AAGGTAATTCAAAAATAAAAATTGTGTGCTTTATAGTTTAGAAAGTGCTTTCATCTGTTTTCTTATTTGTTGAGCCTTGAAAGAATGGTGAGTGTATTTTAATTAATATATCAAATTTTCCCTGAATTGTGTATTTGTCTGTAGGTAGAACTATTAATATTTTGAATCCCTAAGCAGAATAAAAAGAAAGAAAACAAAACACTGGGAAAGAGAAAAAAAGGAAGTGGTATAAGGAGAAAACATGGCTAGATTATTTTTAGGTTAGAATGGATTAATTTGCATAGTGAGTTAAGAATTGAGCAACCTTCTTAAGTCCAGGCACTGTTTAAGACTCTGGGTATACACTAGTTAACAAAACAAAGCCATGGCCTATATGATAGGATGTCCAATTCATCTTGGTTTCCTCAGACTTTCCTGGTTTTAGCAATGAATATCTTGTGTCCTAGGAACCACTTGATTCAGGGCAAGCCAGGATGGTTGGTCACCCTCCTCTAGACCTTACTTACCTTGAATCCATGATTCAAATTAATGTGCTTATCTCATTGCTAATGGCAATGCCAGATAACTGGCAACAAGTAAGCAGTAACACTTTGTTTCTAAGTTGGGCAAGGTCATCCCAAGAGCAAATGCTGGTTATATCAAATTCCCTAGAATAATTTCTAGAAAGCACTCTGTGGAGTACAACAGAAATACAGAAAACAGAACTTTCCCTCAAGGAGCAGTTATAGTCTGAGCATGTCAACAATTATATTATTATAGCCTCCATTTACACTCCTCATCTCCAGTACTTACACAAACCTATAAGGTAGGCATTGTTTTCTTCCTTTTCCGGAGGAAGAAATTGAGAGTAAACTCTTCCCACTGCACAAAAATTAGAAAGAAAACCAAGGATGAAAGAAGAGAATTGGAGTTTTCAGATGGCTGTCTCAAGCCTTAATTTAGCAATGATATTTATTATTCAGAATAGAAAATCATTGACACTCCTCAGAATATTTCATGACTTGTATTCTATTAGGTTGTCTCCTCCTGGAAAACAGCCTTCTCTTGGGGACACATTTTGGTAATTAGTGTTAGTCTTGTTTGTTTCTTCATTCAAATTTATTAATGAAATTGGTAGGCCAACATCTTTGAAGCACTTGATTGGCTAATGTGACACTGTTTAAAATATTGATATGTTGAACTTCACAGAGGAACTTCAAATGGAAAACATTGCGGATCAGCTAGCATTCAAAGATGAAGCGAATCAATCAATACTATTATAATAATCAGTTTTAGGTATTTTATTTTTAGGGTTTCATTATGATTCACTTTTATATTCTAATCAAATGTCATTGATGGATATAGTCATGAATAAAACAGTAGCTAAAGTATCATATTCCAGTTCCTTTCCATATTAAAAAAAAAAATCCTCTTTACCAACCTCAACATCTCATTATGTAAACTGTCCTATGAAGTCAATAAAAGCATCCAACTTATCTTTCTTGGAATACAACACACTGTTTAAAGCTTTCTAAACTATTTAAGAGATAAACACTAACCAATAATTGTTTTAGGCAATATTTTTTTACTTGCAAAGTAGCTGAAAGAGACAAAATTAAAAAACAAAAACAAAAACAAAACATAAGTTATACTCCCCAAAGCCAGAAGCTTAACTTTTGAAAATTGAAGATTCAAATGAACAATTCTGAATAAAAATATAGTGATTATTCCAACCAAGTACCCCTTACAAATTTAAGCTTCTATACTTCAGTTTTTGTAGTTATTTTTCATACTAAGTAAAAGCATTCCCCTTGATAAGTAATGAATGCACCAAAGAGAAGCTATCATAAAAACAGATGGATACATGAGAGAATTAATTGGTTATATGAACCAGCATTAAAATAGAGTTAGAAAGTTGTCTCTCCACATAAAGGTATTAGCGACAGACTAGAGAATGGGACTCTAGTTGTATATATACCTTTTAATTTAGCATGAGTGGTTAGTTTTAAATCTTTGACCCTAGTCAGTATATTTTCATTCCTAAATACTCGTATTCATGTATTCAGAAAACAGTCATTGATGCTTGCTATATGTCAGCAATGAGTAAAGTTGTCAGGAATACAAATAAAGACATAGTCTTTGCTTTATAAGGAGTATTATATTGCAGTATTGCAAATACGATATGACACATTGAATGAAAGAGGCAATGCATGTTACCTAAGCAGGGAGAAAGGCAAGAGACCTAGGCTGTGTGGTTGAAAGAGGGGAAATCATGTTTACTTCTTGTATGAAGTGATGCCTGGCTTGAGCCCTAATGGATGAATAGGAGGAGCCAGGTGGAAGGAGGGGATACATTAGCTTTTCCAGCACAATGCACAGCAAGGTCAAGGAACAAGCAACGTCATGTATGATAGAACTGTAAGTGGTTTAATGTTGTTAGAGCAAAATATGGAATTTGGAGATCTCTAAAAACAAAGCCAAGGCAATGATTAAAGAACTTTAAATCATGATGACCCTATTGAATTTAGCCTGTAGATGATGATGACGTATGAACATTTTCTAAGTAATTGAGTGGTATCCTCAGATTTGAGCTTTGGATAGGTCATTTGCATGACAGAAGAAGAAAAATTTAAGGTTAACAAGACTGGGGCAAAGAGAAACCCACTTTGGAAGGTGTTTCACTACTACAGTGAATAGATGATTAGCGCAAATTATAGTCAAGACATGTTAAAGGATCCAATTGAAAAAAAAATCAAGCTTAGTTAGCTGGACTTGATGTCCCTTTACATTTTGGGGAGGAGAGTAGAGGAAGTCAAAATTTGTTATATTTGTTAACTAGTAGAAATATAGAGGTGAGTGGGAGGTAGAAGGAAATGTTTGTAGTTGGCAACTGAAGTAGAACATGCTTTTCGGGATGGGTGCTGGGGAAGGAAGGTTATGTGCTCAGTAAGTTTTAGTTATATGGAATATGAATACTGCCCAATACCAAACTCTGCACAAGAAATAAAACAAAGCAGAAAGACGAGTTTATTGGAAGGCTTTCAACCAGCAAGCAGAGAAAGTCAAAGCCATGGGAGCAATGAGTTCCTAGATGCTCACAGGCTAAGGGATATTTATGAAATAAATGCAGAAATTATTGGGCTTTTTTAGCTGTTTGGTTGCCTACTGGTCTTCTGACCTATTTGGATCAGGGTAGCTCAATCAGAGGAACAAGAAAGTCCAGAGACTACATTAGCAGACTTGGCATTTGGAGATTGGCTGGTGTTCTTTGCTGATTTCTGAGAAGAGCTGTAAATTCCTGTACGGTTAGTTCAAGTTTCCTTTATGCACCTGTGTTGACTATCTCCCATTTTGTCCCTGACATAAGTGACTTCATTTTAGTTTGGTTCTGCGATACCTATGACAAATCCAGGTAGAGCTGTCCAGCAGAAAGCTTCTCTGGACTAGCAATATCAATCTTGTCATCATTTATAGAAAATTTGTAAAGAAAGCTGAGTCAGTGGTTGGGACTACCTAGTGTGCAATACAGGCAGTCCAGTGGGTAAAGGATAGAACAGTGAGAAACACCATTTGATAGGTGTGGAGAGGAAGAGAAAACCATTTATTAAAATCCATTAAAAAATTACTCATTGAGCCTTGCTACATACCAGGCCCTATGCTAGACTTTGGTGTTATTACTTTAAAGATGAGTCCCAGGCTAAAAAAGGAAGACAAATGACAAAGATAACTATTTAATTGCAGCTGTGGTAAGAACTATAAGGTAAAATTGCAGCATCACATCATTGAGAATGTAAACCAAGGGGATTAGCTCTAGTCTGGGAGGTCTATTTAAAGTAGTGGCTTTTAAAGGGGGGACAGGAAGAAATGATTGTTATAAGGCAAAAAAAGGTGGAGGCAAAGGGACTTTGAAACAGAGGAACTGGTCTGGGGTAAGTGCCTGAGGGTTAAAGAAGCAGATGAAAGAGAAGACAAGGGGGAAAAAAAGACAAGATCCAAGAGAAGATTTATGATAGCCAGACAAATAGAATTTTTGTGAAGGGCATAAATCCAATAATCTAAGAAATTTGAAAACATTCACTGAATTTGGCAATTGGGAAGTTAGGGATAGCTTTAGCAAAAACAGTTTTAGGAAATGATTGTATGCATTGGTTGTTGGGGAGTGGGGACAAGAGAAAAAGAGGCCATATTTTAGTGAAGAGAGGAAATTGTTGGGGGGGCAGAAGTGGAAGCAATGAGATGGATTCTTTGGAAGGAATGAAAAGTGTAAGTAGAGAGATTAGTGGTGGATGATGTTAACTAAAAGGAGAAGACAGAGGGCAACAGAAGTTGCTAGTCTGAGGAATTCAGACTTTATTCTATAGGCAAGAAGGTAGCCATAGAAAAGAAAAGTATATATGGACCAACATTCATAGCACAATGATTAATTTATTAGAACAAAATGGGACATCGCTGAAAGTATAAATCCCAATCTAGGCAGGCTTGAGAAAATGACAGGAAAATTCCTTAGATTTGTTTTAAAAAAATCAACTCTGTACTTTTAGTAGAGTAGACTATTATTACCTGGAAATAAAGAGAATTTCCTGAGGCATCATGGACTCAGAATCTCTATAGTCAGACTGGTTTATAATTTACAATACTTGAAAGAACAAGAAACAAATACTTATGATACATTTCCTGAATGGCTAGTTAATCGATTTTAGGAGGTTCTTTCATCTCTTGATATCCAATGAAGTAATAAAATTTGCGTTTAAAGGAAGAACAATGAAACATGAAATTTAAAATACTTCAGAGTCCATTATAGGAGTGAAATTAGGTTATCAACTATTAAATAACATTAATTAATGCCATAAGAGCTTAGAGCAAGAGTACAGTTGCCGTTTTCCAATGCCATCAGATAAGAACTATGATGAATGAAAGGAATAAAGACTTTAAAATTTGTGAGTAGAATATTGAAGAGAATTTCAAGGAAAGTAGTAAAAGTTCCAATATGGAATAAATGAAATCAGATTAAAGGTAACTATCTTGCTGTGAACACGAAGACATAGACAAGAAGTGTCGTGATACATCTCTTCCATCTCATTAGATGTGTATTTCTATCACATGTAATACTAATCCAACCATCTGAAAGCTATTCAAAATCTTTTGGCACTTGTTCCAAGAGAAATGATACTAAATTGGTAAGTAAATGACAAAGATTTCTAATTTATTTTTACATAAAACATTATTTATAAGTGATCTGCTCATGCTGGTATAGCAAGATATAGCAAGATATATATTTATCACACAGTAATAAATTTACTTTTGTATTAATAATTAACATTTTGAAAAGCATTTAAAAAAAGAAGCCTGGAATCTCCTTGCTGAGTCATGAGGCCTGGGTTTGCCATGCTTGGCGTGCAGATCAGAGTAAAATATTTCTATGCTAAACATTAAGGAATGAAAAAAATCAAAAGCCATGAGCAGGTTAAAAATAAAGTGATGAGTAGGTAACCTCACTTGAATCAAGATGATAATTATTAGAATTGGGGACACAGAAGGTGGGGGTGAAAAAGAGTTTTTAATTAAACACAGTGTGTTTATTTTTTTATTTTTTTAAAGATGTAATTGACTTTATTAAGCTATTTATGAATTGGGCAGCAAACTTTTTTTTTTTTAAAGATTTTATTTATTTATTTGACAGAGAGAGACACAGCGAGAGAGGGAACACAAGCAGGGGGAGTGGGAGAGGGAGAAGCAGACTCCCCGCTGAGCAGGGAGCCCAATGCGGGACTCGATCCCAGGATCCTGGGATCATGACCTGAGCTGAAGGCAGCCGCTTAACGACTGAGCCACCCAGGCGCCCTTGGGCAGCAAACTTTTTAGCAAGTAGAGAGATGCTCTCCGGACACAGGGTGTTTAAAACAAAAATTACAGTTTTTCAGTTTGTAAATTGTTAAGACTGTGAGGTCATTTACCAGCAGGAATAGGTTTATTTGGGAAGGGCAGAGAATTGCAATTGGTGACATGCAAGCTATGGCAAAACCATAGGCAAGTCCAGAGAACAAAGGAAAAGAGCCCTCTTTTATAGAGGACGGGGGATGATAGGAGGTGCTGTTATAAACAAGAAGTCCATTGGAGTAAACTGGGTGTTCAAAGTGCAGGGGCTTTGCATTGGCTGAGTTGTGATAATTTCTCATTAACTGGGCTGTTGCTAGGTAAAGAGAAAATCGTTCTTCCTCCTGCTGGGGTAATAAAGCATAAGCTTCCTCCTGTAGAAAATGCAAGGTCCTGTCCCTTTCTATTGGTTCTGCAATGATGACAAGTGATAGGGAGTGAGAGCACTCCCTTCTGGCCTTCCAACTCCATTTTAGTGAGGTTTCTCTTTATTAAATTTCACAAAACCTAACACCAGGGATTTGGACTCTACATTACTTCCTTTATGGTTCTCCAATTGGATACTTAACTAGCACAGCATCCACTGAAGTCCATCCATTGAAGTCATTTCATTCTATGACTTCTTAGTATGTTTCAAAGTGAAAAATTTTGTGTAGGATTTAGATAAAGTCCCTGCCTGAAGTTGATCATCTTTAATTTTACTTGATTAATTTAAGTAATTGATGGATTAAAATTTAATGGATTAATTAAAATTCCATAAGCATCTAAATTGTATGCAATGAATCAACTATATGTATTGAGTTTTGACTTTTACCCTTTATCTTTTTATTCTTTTCGTCCTCAAAAAAGAGACCACAAACATATTTGCAAAACAAAGGGTTTTTATTGTTCTTTATTTTATTCTTTCTATACCTGGAAATAGTTCAACTTTTTCATAGTTATGGAAAATATCCTACATTTTAGAATATTTGTTTTATATGTGGCCTTTAAATATTTGGCACAAACACTGTGATTTAGCCATAATTTTTTTGGATCAAGTCATACCTTATTAGATTTACCCATTTGTCACTGAGTTTCAGTCATAAAAGATTTTGGAACAGGCATATCATCCTGAAGGAAAGGGATAGAATATCATCAAACCATCATATCTGTGCTAATTCCAACTATTCAAGGTTTCAGTTTTAATTTTTTTTTTTGTCTTAGTAGCCACCCACTCACTAATTGCAATTTTTTAGCTTTTACTTTTAGTTTCCAAATTTCCATTAGGAAAAAAAAAAAGATTTGACGTTTTTTAAGCTACACAACTCTAGTATTTGTGTCAGTGGCTATACGTATGTGCAAGTATGTGTGGGTATAAATTCATGTGCTTCTTTCCCATACTTAAAATCTCCTTTTTCTTGCTACTCATGAACACGGATTTCATCAGTTTTTACTGAATGTGTAATATAGTTTTTCTCTTCCAGTAATTTCATAGTTTAAAACTTCAAAACAGGAGAGGGCCATAGTATGTGCTTTTTCTTCTTTATTAATTTGTGTGGTTGCTTCTGACAGATTCAGAATATTGAAGATACATGGTATCAAATTTAAAGCCACATTATTTTTCAACACACTTTTTTTTTCTTTTCCTCTGAGAAAAACAGTTCTTTCCCAATATGTAATTTTGTATATCTACATTATTGATGATAATAATTTTCATTAATTATAATCTTAATAAAATCATTATAGCTAACATTCACTGAATTCTCAGCTCAAATTGCTCTTAGGTTCATGACTTTGATTCTACATTCCTCAACTTTTCTAATTGCCCCCGATATTAAGACTAAGCACTGTGTTCTTTTGAGAAAAATAAGGAACGAGTTTGAAGATTTCACCACAGTTAGAGAAAATTAGGACCAGAATTGCACATCATTTTTATTCCTTTTCTACTCATGCCTATTTTCAGGAATAGGAATTTTGCCATCATACTTGTTGCATAAAAGGACTGCTTTATTAAATCCTATTTGATAATCCCTCAAAGAAAGAACTGAAGAAAGTGGTTAGTCAATCCATATTTAATTTCACTCAGCCTCTCCTAGGTCCGTAAAGGGAACATGACCCACAGAGGTTAATCACACACAAAATCTCCGGTTCTGAACTATTTCTGTGTCTTGGAAATGTGTTTCAGAGTTACAGAACCCTTTCACTGACCTAAAATTGAGACCTTGAAAATGTAGCCACGAAGAAATTCATTAGGGATGTAAAAAGAATAAATGTGAAAACCTCAGTTTATAATTTTGCAAAGTTGATGCCCAGTCCTTCTCTCTTCCTGATATTTCTAATAACTATCTTGCTAAACAGAACTGAGTTAATATGGGCTCCTGGGACTTCACCTCCTGACCTCAATCATATTTCTGCCAAACGGTGTGTTTTCAGGCTGAAGACTTTCAGAAAATATCTAATATGATGGAGTTAGAGAATTTTTAGTTCATTTTGTTTTCCTCTAAAATTTTGGGATCTTGAAAAGTGGAAAACTCGATCACATTCTACTAAAACACAAAGGTGTCACGCATAAAGATGCAATAGATTTTAAAAGTAAAATGCATGCACCAGTTACCAAACACCATAGAATTATGTCAGTGAATTTAAAAGAAAACTTTTGCAAAACTCAGCTACATTTGTTTCATGGCTCCAAACTCTTATCTATAGTTTATAGGTATTTTTGCCAAATATTCTCTCTACCTTTTACTCAGCTTTACTCTAAAACCCTTTTTAGAAGTTAGAAGGGACCTTAAGAGCCCTAGACCTATTTTAAATGTGGCCTCTTTTCTCCCAGTAATCCCTATAGAATTATTGCATCCTTATGATTTTTCTAAAATATGTTAGCAGAAAGCCTTTGACATTTCCAATCAACTGACCAGAAAGCAATGGATACATCAGAAGTCTTGCAAACTATATAGAATCAATCTGCAGATCAGTTATGTGGCAGAATCTCACTTTTAGCAAAGTTTATTGGAATCAGGGTCAGCAAACTACTCCCCATCTGTCAATGACCACTGCTAGTAAATAGAACGTTATTGGAATGCGGCTTTGCCCATTGGCTTATGTATGCATTGTCTATGGTTGCTTTCATACCACAAGAGCAGAGTTCAGTAGTTGCAATTAGGACTGTATGTCTCGAAAAGCCTAAAATATTTGCTATTTGATTCTTTACAAATAGGTTGCCACCTCCTGGTGTAGAAGATGGAAATTAGTCTCTGTAATCATGTGCAATCACTTATGTAGGATTAAATGATTTGTAATAGTTTGGCTCTGAAGTCCCATATCTGTATTCCTCAAAACTACCTTCTCTTCCACTATCCCATTTCTATACTGCTCATTAGTACAGTGAAGGTCAAAATAGCATGCTATTTATGAATAAGTGAAATTTTGTACTGGACATGCCCCCATGCCTTAAAATCTTGTCTTTGAGATTCCTTCAGTATTTCATTGTTTGCAGAATTTATTACTACTTTCAATATTTTTTAATTGCATCAGAGCAAACCAACAAGAATGTCATTATCAAAAGAAAACTAGCCAATGGGTTTTAATCAAAAAGGCTTTCTCTTTTTGTAAAGAAAGGAATAAAGCCAATGCATCTTAAATGTGAGTGTTCCCTAGAAACTTTCACAGTATCCTCTGCTAAGCTTATATGTTGAATAGATTCTTCAGCTAAATGCTGTTTTCCTGGAGAAATATTTATTTTGCTGTGTTGATGATTCTCTTTCAACTAGAATTATTAGGGAAATATAGTCAGGCCTAAAAATAAAAAAGACAGGTGTTCAGGCAACCATGACAAATTTAAATGGTTTGATTACTTCTCTGTGGTAGATGATTTGTTTTATTGTCTGAAATAACACAATTACATTGCGTTCTACTTCCATCTATAGTTACATCAAAGAGAAGATAAAAGAATAAATTAAGCTGGTTTCAAGTACATTTTGGATAATAATTGCAGAGGATTTGAAAGTTGGCTGGGCAGTTGAAATGTGCCCACAATTCACTAAAACTAATATCTAATATTTTGAGGAGTCTGACTTCACATCTATCTTCCAAGTGCTTTTGAACAAGTTCCAGATCTCCATTTGGAATAATGAGCAATAAGGAGATTTTTCTTTGCCTAGTAATCCAAGATAAGCAAAGCTCCTTTTCAGATCATTTTCCTGTAAAGAATTTATCTACAGCCTCTGCTTCCCACTTAAATGTCAACTCAATCCTGACTCTACATTAGAAACACCTTGGAAGTTTTTACATAATAGTGTATTCAAGATCCGTGCATACTTCAGAGGTTCTGATTGAGCTGGTCTAGGGTAGGACCAAAGCATCAGTACTTTTTTTAAAGATCCCTTTGTAGTTATAATACAAACTAAAGTTAAAAACTGCTGATCTAAGTGCTTTAATAACCACAGGCAGTTAGATTCTATGGAATGACAAACCCAATAGACCATTAGTAGTAACAAAGCATAAAGTTTCTGATGGAGATTGGAATGGACTTGAAATAGCAAAGCAATGCATGGAAACTCAGTTTCTAACACTGCATGTAAGCAGATGACTAGAATTGGCTTTCCAGATCAATAATATTATCATACATGTATATGGCATACCATTTGCCATGCAATTTCGTACTCAACCAATACTTGTGATGGCTTAATGGATATAAATGTATATGAATATAAACTGACTACTTGTGCAAAATAGTAGCTAGTTGTCAACTAACTATGTACTTTTATCATAATAATGAGTTTAAATGGCTATCCTAATCCTTGAGGTTAAAAGTAGTTAATACGTTTCTGTGAGTATAGATAGGACCTGGGATGTAGGAATAAAGGAAGTTATAATTCCCATCAGTGGACATCTTTGAGAATGAGGCAGTCATATGCCTTTTCTGGGATAAGAAAGATACAAAGTTCAGGGAAGACAGGAAGTTGAATTTCCTAGATAACCAGTCAAGGGATCCCCTATCATATATCTCTCCTGGGGAAAAGGAAGATAAGTGGAGGGTGGCAGAATGAAAAGCTTAACCTTCAGCTGTGGCAATATGTGGCAATATGGTATGATCCTGTGATTCAATTCCTGGATTTTCTAGTGAAATCCATGCTGAAAATAATGTCATATAGTGATCAGCTAGCAGATGAAAATAAGAATACCTCAAAATAGCTTTATTCTTTCACAAAATGTAATTCAATGAATTCTAACACCTCAATATTTTTTATTGTCCTTCTCATTAAAAAAATATTCAATCTATAGCTCTTTTTGAAATATTGTGTTTTATACCAAATACTAATTTCACTATCAATGTTGAAATTTCTTACATGCTTAATACTGTTACTATTATTCCTTCTTTCCTCCCTTCTTCTCTCCTTCTCTTTTCCTTTTTCTCTTTCTTCTCCTTTTTTTATTTGTTTCATTTTTTAAATCATAATATTAATGCACACTGTTGTAATAGAAGAGCCAATACAATACAGAATATGTAAAGATGTTGGGGCACCTGGGTGTCTCAGTTGGTTAAGCCTCTGACTTCAGCTCAGGTCATGATCCTAGGGTCCTGGGATCGAGCCGCACTTCAGGCTCTGTGCTCAGTGGAGAGTCTGCTTTTCCCTCTGCCCCTCCCACTGCTCGTGCTCTCTCTATCTCTCTCAAATAAATAAATAAATAAAATCTTAAAAAAAAGTTTACATAAAGATGACACTTATTACCCATGTGTTCCAGGTAACCAACACTGAGAGTCTGGTGTTTATCTTGTGCATGATCAGTTTGCTTAAGCTACTGCCATGATATATAGATATAGACATATAGATATATAGATATATCACTATGTATAAAATAATATATAATATAATAATTGTTTCCTTCGGGGGAAAGAATATTCTCTGTACCAGCAACTAAGTAAACTAAGTAAACTAAATGAAGTCTTTAACAGTTAGTCTCCTGGATTTAGAATGGCTCTTTGAATCGTGCCTCCAACACTCACTAGAAAGTAAATAATTTAAGCTCTGAAGCCCCATTTCATTCTGTAAAATGAAAATAATAGCCTAAATACATCATAAAGTAGTTGTGAGTCTTTATGTGAGGTAATAATGGATGTATGTAAAATATTAGGATGGGGTCTGGAACCTAGACAATTACAAATAAAGTATGACTTTTATTACCAATCAACTACTACACTGATTAACTTATGCATTTTAGGAAAGAGAAAATTCCCAAGTCGTTTTTCTCCAATTTGTGCAAAAGATATTTTCCAGTGTACTAAGATAGGACAATTTACAGCAAGACCCCAGCAGGCAAGTGGGAACAGAGTTTGAGCTCAGGGAATTTCTTGATTTAAGTAGGAGATGAATGGGTATTTTAAAATCATTCTGTATAGAAGGATATTCAAGGCAAAGATAGATATTGGTGCCGATGGAACTCTACTCTACAGTGATTATTTTTTTTACTGGGGCAGGGTTGTGAGTGTATGAGTGAGGCGAGGTGACTGGCTCACCTGAGCAATGAGGCAGACGAGTGAGAAAGCAATAACCTTTCATTTTCTCAAACCCTTTCCTGAGAGATCAGGAGAGAGGCATCCATAGTTAAAGTACTTGATACTCTGCTTCATGTGGCTAGTATCTATCTTATCCTCAATGCTAACCATAGAGTAGGTTCTCAGTAAACATGGATGAGTGGATGGACAGATGGATGAATGGTTGGATGAATAAAACATATGGCCCCCCATCTCACTCCTGCTTTCTACTAAAAAGACTAAGAGAGCCCACAGAAGGCTGCATGTAAAAGCATGTCTTTGGGGTCCATCAGAATCGCTAATAAATTACCATTCTTGGTATGGTTTTAAATTTTCTCATCTCCTAATAGGAGCTCATATTCCCTCAGTGTTACAGCATATGGATTACGTAAGGAAAAATGATTTCCATATAATAAGTATTATGAACTGGGAGTTTTATTAAAGAGAAATGGAGTTACACGATGCACTAAAAATTGAGCTTTATATGGGCCTGGCACAATGTGGGAGACAATGAAATATTTCACAAATGAGCAAATAAATAAGTGAATGGATGAAAACATCTAGATAAAATTCAATCAGAGCTGAGCTTCTGCTAATTCACACTATGCCTAGAGTTAGTGGTGAAAGACGATTATTCACATGCTATACCAGGAGTCATCGAACTGTGGGCCAGCTGTGGGACAGATCTATTCCCCTACCCTGTTTTTGCATGGTTCATGGTGATTAAAAAAATATATATATATGGAAATTTATTTTCCTCTGGGTGTCTAAGTGCCTGCATAATAGCCTCAATTTTGCCTCTTGACCTACATAGCCTAAAATATTTATTATCTAGTTGTGTACAGAAAAAGTTTGCTGAGCCCACACAATACTAGAAGCTCCAAGAGTAGTGGACTACATTTGATATAAAAACCATTATCTACTCAGCACCTAGCTCTCTGCCTGGCATATAGTAGACACGCAATGACTATTTAATGGATTATTAAATAAATAGATGTATGAACATATTCTTCACTTTACTGCTCAACACTACATGTACTAAACTTCAACAGAGAAAACATTTGTCATCAGCATTCTCCAAAACAGAGATTTTAAATTTTACCAATATAGGAAAAGTAATTTGAAAAATATGGCCACATTTTTAAAATGCAAGTTATCCAAGAACATTTCAGAAACATAGTAGATGCAATTATGGGAAATTATTTTTTAGTTGCCTCTAGAGACAGAATGTGCTTCTCCACTTCATGGTTGAAATTCTAGCAGTGTGCCCTTCCTCATGTGGATATTGCATGAAAGATGATTTTAAAGAGCAGAAAAGCTTCTTAAGCATGGCGTTTACCTGGGAGCATTTGTCTCTTTCTGGCCCTTCCTCTGCTCTTGAAAAATTTCAGGTGGGGAGAATTGCATATCCAATTATGCTAATGAAGCCACAAAGGAGGCTCCCTGGCTTCACTCTGTGTGGTATTCACAGTTTGGAAAGATTTCCTCTGAATACAGTTCTCAGGACTACAAGAGCTGCGTGACTTAAAGCTAAGTACTTTCAAGATTGTCAATATAAATAGAAGAGAGTCTATTTAATTCTATGTGCCCTTTATTGCTATTTATAAAATCTATCAGCTGTTATTTTCATATTTCATTCCCTCTTTGTTTTTGTGATTGGAAATTTTCCCACTCTGATTTCCTCTGGTCTTTTAATATAAATCACTTCAAATCCTTTTTTGAAGTAGGTAAGGTAACCATAATTACTAAATATATATAAACTGTAGTTATGATCTTACTTCTGAGACATATCTGAGTTAGTGATTTTCTCCCCTTAATCAAACAAGCAATATATATTTATTTACAGGTAATAACCCCAACACAATATCCATGGGGTTCTGGGTAAACTTACTAATGGAAGCCACACACCATATATCTAATAGTTAAAAGTTATAAATTAATAAATTGGTAAATAAAATATATTCTATTTCCCTGCATTGACAGATATGCCTTTATTCACATATATATCTGGAAGGCAGGTGTGAACTTAAAATTCTTGCCCTCTCAGAATGTGGTGGTTCAGGGAGAGTCATGCTGAAGCCCTATCACCTTCTCTTCTCCCTCCCCTGTTCCATCAGGACCACGGAGACAATAAACCTCTTAAGTCCACCACACTGACCCTTCACCATCCCTTAGGGCTTAAGGTATGCTGTAGTCTACCTTAAGTTGGCCCAGGGATGTTTGGGTAGAGAAATCTAGGGTCCTGCATAACTGAAGTATGGATTAAAATGTGGGTGCAGGTTTTGATGGGCATGTTCTTTTAAGCCTGTGGTTTTCTCACTCCACAAGAAGGCAGAACCAGATGGTCAGAATGAATCTTCTAGATCCATGGGACCCTGGCATCGCCTTGTCCAGAGGGTGGTACTATGTAGTGCAATGGAAAGAACCTTGACATTGAAGTCAACTGTAGGTTCAAATTTCAACTCTGCCTATTATTAAAATTCTGACCCTGGTCAAGTGACCTAAACTCTCTGAACTTGGTTTTCTATCTGCCAACTTTCCTATGAGTTTGTTGTGAGATATAAGTATGATAATGGATGTAAAGCATTATTAGCACATGGCTTTATGTCCAGGAGATGTTTTTAAAGTTATTTTTACTATGGGGCAGTTTAGTATATAGCTATAAAATGCCCAGGCTTGTGCCTGGTGCAAGCTAGTATACAAAGTATTATAAAGAAGTAGTTGGTAGCTTTTGAGAAAAATGGATATAGAATGCTTGCTGTGTGCATCGTCAAGAATTCACATAAATGACATCAAACTAACCCTACAAGTTTCGTGCATTGGTAGCCACTTTATAGAGAAACAGACTGTGTGGGCATATGGCTAATTGAGTTAGTAATAGAATGGGAACTAAAATCCAAGTCTAACTCCATACTCCATGCTTCTAACTATTCATAACCTCAAGTAGTTTGGTAGAGCAGGACTAACATAAAGCAAATCACCAAGAAAACATTAATTATTAAAGTTAGGATAACAAAACCCAGCTTTCAATTCTTAGAATAGCAGTTACAGCAAAGGCTTGTTTGAAGGCATTGTTTTCAACTTAAAATATATTGTTTTCTGGAATGGGTTCTTTTCCTCAATCTAATTAGTGCACAATTTTTGTGAAGACATCTCCACATTCCATAAACTTTTTTTTTTTTAAGATTTTATTTATTTATTTGACAGAGAGAGACACAGCGAGAGAGGGAGCACAAGCAGGGGGAGTGGGAGGAAGAAGCAGGCTTCCCTCGGAGCAGGGAGCCCAATGTGGGGCTTGATCCCAGGACGCTGGGAACATGACCTGAGCCGAAGGCAGACGCTTAAGGACTGAGCCACCCAGACTCCCCCTCCATAAACTTTTTAAGAGAAGTGTTGAATCTTGGCTTAGCTGTACACGGACGCATTACGCAAGATACTAAATCTAGCACTGCCATTTCAGTGTGAACTCCAAAGATCATAACCTAGGAAGTACTTTTCTTAAAACGCAGGTTCCAAGGCCCCACCTAAGCATCATGAATCAGATCCTCTGACTGTATGTCCCAGGGACATGAACTGAACAAGCATTTTAAGATAATTCTTACACACACACTCATCTGTGACCCTTGAGTCTTTCTCTGACTTAATTGATGTGGGGGAGGAGCCAATTTGTTTTTGTTTTGTTTTAATTGCTTTCCAGATGATTTTAATTTTGTAGCTAAGGTAGAGAACTCCTGGCAGGAGAAATGTTTCCCTTTAGAATGGAAAGTCTCCGGTAGAAGGAAGTTTAAAGTATAAGAGTTTGGCCTGGTATATTCAGTAAGTCCATCCTTTAAGGCTTAATTGTCCACTATGTGCGAGGCCCTGTGCATGAAAGTGGGCATAAAGAAAAAAGGGACAAGATATCTGCTTTCACGTATCATGAAGCTGAAGGAGGAGACCTGTGAACAACTAACAGGTAACAAAATGATATGAAATTGAAGAAATGGAAAATATCCTTTCTACCTGTGTTCATGGAGGGAAGTATTCATTTTTTTTTTTAAAGGGGTGGGGGGCATGTTATGCCACTACAAATACAAAGCTCTTGAGATAAAATTTAGGACAAAAAAAAGTAGTGGTATTCTGTTTTAACAGATTTTTCAATGGATTTATTGATTATTGACTCTAATGACTTCCATTTTTTGTTGACTTTATCAATTATAAAATTTTACTCACATTCCCTTGCATGATTCACACCTGGCAGCTTCAATCAGGAGGCTGTTTCAGTTTTTATGATGATGTGAATGGAAAGTTCCTCAAGAACCTCAATTTTCAAGGCTGAAAGTATATAAACCCTGGCATTTGACTGGTTACATCTGCTTGCTTCTCACTTTTTAATCAATTGATACCTAGTTTAGGTTGGTAGCTGGCTGACTTGGGACATGTTTGATCTTAGAATAAGGGTCCGATAATAAATAAATACCCCACGGAGCCTTTTAGGTTTTATCTAGTTGGAACATCTCTTTTATCATCAGGGTTCTTTGATGTCGGTGACTCTCTGGTCTTTTGATGTGCCAAATGCCCAGAAGGAGAGATAGTCTCAACAAACCAACAAGTCCAGGTTTGACTTTGTAGAGGTGAAGAACTAAATGATTTCTAGGCAACTGAGAACTACATATACATACAAATCCACACTCCAATTCCTTTCTTCTATTATATTCTCTAATTGCCCTGTCAGCATAAATTGGCTAAAGAGCCATTGGTTTTAGGTTTATTTCTTGCATTCTTTATTTTTTTTTCCTGTATCACACAACTCACTGTTATACATTTTATCACGGCTAACAAAATAATCACTTTTAATTTTTGCAAGTACTTGACACATTTTTAACAATAATGGCAAAAAAAAAAAAGTGATGACTATACATTTTGGGCCAACGTATACAAGGCATGGAGACACAATTATAAAAAAATATAGAGGTGTGCTTTAGTGGGGGGGTGCTGATACCTACCTTAGGAAAAGTGCTCCCAATGGCTTCTGTCCCGCATTTAGGGGACCAGGTAAGACTGGAGAAAATAAAGAATAGAGATAAGATGGTGACCACTTAGAGTATTAGCATGGGAATGGGTAAGAGCGGATGGATTCAAGAGATCATTAGTTCTTCAAGACATAGGATTGAATATATTATAGGTGTACAAGGGAAGGGAAAATTAATGGTGAAACTTAGTTTCTGACTTGGGGAAATTACTACAATGTCGTTCCACTCACTGATTAGAGGGCAAAGAAGGAATGGGTTTGGATGGTAGAGAAAGTGGCAACTCTTAGGTCTGTTTGAATTTTAAGAACTGTGAGACATTGAACTGAAGAGACGCTGTAAACATTTGAAAACATGGTCTGGAGCTCAGAAAAGAAAGCTGAGCTACCAATAGGGATGTGAATATCTTCAGCATAATGGTACCAACTGATGCTATCAGAGTGGATAAGATTTCATGCAGAGCAGCATGCCTGGATGACTCAGTCGGTTAAGCGTCTGACTTTGGCTCAGGTCATGATTTCGGCGTCCTGGGATCAAGCCTCACATCAGGCTCTGTGCTCAGCAGAGAGTCTGCTTGTCCCTCTGCCCATCTCCCCACTTGTGCTCTCTCTCTCTCTCTCAAATAAATAAATAAAATCTTTAAACAAACAAACAAAAAAAGATTTCACACAGAGAGATCAACATCCACAGAGGCATGTCAGTGTAGAGTATTTTATTTTTTACATGTGAAGTCACAAGAGAGGAGGCTGGTAAGGAACCAGGTTATGCAAAGCTTTGTAATCAGCAGTAAGAGATTTGGGGACCTTTTTCCTTTATGCTTTGGAAACATCTTTCTACTTGTTTTTAATTAACTGTACGTTGTGAATAAGCAGCTGTCAGGGTGGAGGGGAGTGTTTGTGAGTTTGTGGGATATTGTGAGAGTTCCTGTTTGTGTTCATGTAGGCAAAAATGCTAAGCAAATGGCAAACTATCAGGCAAAGAGATATTGAAGACTCTAAGTTTAGTGGTTACTGGACATGCTGGGGAAACACCAGCAGTGGAATCTCCTGCATTGGACTAAATGGATATGTTTGTTTTGGACAATGGTAAGTAAGAGGAAGGAAGAACTATATTCAGCAGCTGGGTTTTATAGGTGGAACAAGGGAGCTGCAGTGAGGCGTATCTTCCTGCAGAAAAACTAGATCAAAATTATGTTCTCTTTTGATGGTAAAAATGTCTGAGGAAGCTCACTGTAACATTGGTTTTCTAATTATTGACTGTTTCATCAAAAATGTTCATTTTCAATATAGAACCTGTGACTGGGTTTGGAGCAAATATTTGCAAATGCAGGGATGAAATTGTATCATGATAATTAATAATTACACTTTTCCTTTGGGTTCACAAAGTTAGAGATGCAATTTTAAATTGTACACCTATATTATAATATAATAAAAGAAGATATGTTTTTTTCTCCCATGGACACAATTTTTTTTCTTTGAGTAAATAAAATTCAGTAGTATACATATGACTTAGTCTAAATAGAAATCTCAGAAATATGATCAGTTCCCAGAGCAATTGCGGCTAACTAAACAGAGAAGAGAGAAGAATAATCCAACAGGACCAACCACAAAATAGTCTTAGGGTTTTTAGATTTGGTAATGTAGTGATGGTTAATACTTTGAATAAATGAACACAGTGATTCTGGGAAGACAAAGATTTGGGCAAGGAAATTGGGAATGTTTCTGCCCAAATGTTTGCTTCTCAAAATTATTGCGCTCTCTTGTTAAATTTATTTTTTCATTTTTCACTTTTGATACAGAAAGTCACAAAAATAGAACAGAAGATTCTCATATACACTTTAACCAGCTTTCCCAAAAGATAACATTTTATCTAAACACAAATAATAAAAAAAAATATGAAATTAACACTTATGTAAGACTACTCAAATTTTCTCAGTTTTCCCAGTAATTCTCAGTACTCTTTTTGTTTGTTTGTTTTGATGTAGATCCAATTCAGGGTCCCAGGTTCCATTTAGTTTTTACATCTCCTTAATCTCTTTTTTAATCTGGGAGAATTTCTCATTCTTTCTTCTTCTTTCATGACCTCTATATTTCTGACTGGCCAGAAATTTTGTAAAATGTCCTCAAGTTTGGTCTGATGTTTTCTTTTCTATTTTTTTTTTTTTAAGATTTTATTTATTTATTTGACAGAGAGAGACACAGCGAGAGAAGGAACACAAGCAGGGGGAGTGGGAGAGGGAGAAACAGGCTTCCCGTGGAGCAGGGGGCCCGATGTGGGGCTCGATCCCAGGACCCTGGGATCATGACCTGAGCCAAAGGCAGACGCTTAACGACAGGCACCCAGGCGCCCCTGGTCTGATGTTTTCACATGATTAAATTCAAACTATGAATTTTTGGCAAAATAATACACAGGATGATGTGTCTCCTTAAACACCGGGGCTTCTGAGGGTTTCCATTTATTAATCCTTATTCTCTTTGCCGTTAGATTTTTAACAAATGGAGAATACTCCTTGGAGTTATATAGATAAAACATATGCTTTATTATTTATAAAGCTGAAGTAGATAATAGACATTTGACTTGAGTTCTCTTTCTCCTGAATTGAGGTACTCACTCGGTCAAAGACAGAGACAGTAGACAAATCTATAGAACTTCCCTTGCAGAGGTAGGGACTCTATGGGTACGCTTAACTCTGTGAAGGAGGGGAGCAAACTCTAAGACCTTGCACTTACCCAGCGAAACTTAGGGGCCAAGACAAGTTACATGGTGGTAGTCATCAGGAATGTTCACTAGATACATTTAATTTGCTTTTAGGCACATGGTAGGATTGCATTTTTCTGCCCCCATGGAGTTAAATATATCCCCGCGACTTGCTTTAGTGAATAGCATGTGAATAAAAGTGATACAGGTCATTTCTCTTTTTTGTCTTGTTTTTTATTTTATTATGTTATGTTAATCATCATACGTTACATCATTAGTTTTTGATGTAGTGTTCCATGATTCATTGTTTGCGTATAACACCCAGTGCTCCATGCAGTACGTGCCCTCCTTAATACCCATTGCCAGGCTAACCCATCCCCACACCCCCCTTCCACTCTAGAACCCTCAGCTTATTTCTCAGAGTCCATATAGGTCATTTCTTAAAGGAAGACTTCTTACCGAATTCTTACAGAGATGTCCACTACTGGGTCAGCCCTGGATTCCTGAATGAGGGAGGCATGGAACAGAAGTAGCAGTTGATCTGAAAAAAAAAGAAGTGAAAAAATAATATTGATGGTTTCAACCTCTGAGGTTTGGGGTGTGTTGGAGGGGGTGAATTGTTAATGTATCATGGTCTACACTATGCTGAATAACAATACCTTCCCCATCTTATCGGCGACGTAAAATCAACTTTCAGCCTATGGGAGGTAATTTTTCTCCCCAACAAAGAGAAGGAAAGTACTGATAGAAGTTCTAATTTTATGAGACAGCCGGGAGTTTGCCAGGGAGAAGTTAATCCCTTCCCCAGAAGACGATAATGATACATAGTCATAATTATATTATTAAAACGAAAATAATGTTAATGTCAGCTGACACTGTAGAATGCCTATTATGTAGCAGTAACTGAGAGACATTTCACATGCATTGTTTCTTTTAATTCCCTCAAGAACCTTATGAGGTAGCTATTGTTCTGTGTTAGTTTTGTTAATGAAGAGCTGAGGCTTAAAGATGTTAATGCTCTTACCCAGGGACTCAGATAACAAGTAAATAAGTGTAACTAGAATTCAAACCCAGTTTTATTTGACTGCACATCTAAGCTTTCATTCACTGTGCTGTACATTTAAATATATTATATATATATATATATATATATATATATATATGTTTGGTGTGAAACATTTGCATTATTAATACCTAGGCTATTTTGCCTTTCTTTAAAAATATCATAAAAGAATTGAAGATGATTGTCCATGACCCTTGAATATGGAATTTCTGTGAAGCACTAGGTAATATACTCATTTCCTAGGGCTGCTGTAAGAAACTGCCACAAATTGGGGTGCCTGGGTGGCTCAGTTTGTTAAGCGACTGCCTTTGGCTCAGGTCATGATCCTGGAGTCCCAGGATCGAGTCCCGCATCGGGCTCCCTGCTCAGCAGGGAGTCTGCTTCTCCCTCTGACCCTCCGCTCTCTCTCTCTCTCATTCTCTCTCTCAAATAAATAAATAAAATCTTTAAATAAAAAAAAAAAAGAAAAAAAACTGCCATAAATTGTGTGCTTTAAAACAAGAGGAATTTATTCTCCAATTTTTCTGGAGGCTAGCAGTCCAAAATCAAGGTATCTGCAGCACCATGCTCCCTTTCAGGAGCATAGGAAGAATGGTTCTAGAGAAGAATCCTTTGATTCTTCGTTGCTTCCGGTTGTTTCTGGTAATCTTTGGTGTCCCTTGGCTTTTAGTTGCATCGCACCAATCTCCGCCTCCTTCTTCACATGACCTTCTTTTCTTTGTGTGTCGTTGTATGCCTTTTCCTCTTAAAGATTTTTTTTTTTTAATTTGTCAGAGAGAGAGAGTGTGCATGCACACAAGCAGGGGGAGCGGCAGGCAGAGGGAGAAGTAGGCTCCCCGCTGAGCAAGGAGCCTGATGCCGGGCTCCATCCCTGGGCCCTGGGATCATGACTGGAGTTGAAGGCAGACACTTTAACCAACTGAGCCCCCCAGGCATCCCTGCCCTTTCCTCTTATAACAAGGATACTAGTCATCAGATTTAGGGCCCACTCGGAATAATACCAGCTATCATTATCCCTATTTTTACATTAGAAACTGTCTTCCCAAGCTTCTATTGGTATCTACTTTAGGACAAAGTAGCACATGGGAAAATTATAGTTCTGCTACCTGTAGTGAGTTGAAAAGTGTACGCTAAAACTTGGGTCCACCTCAGAATGTGACCTTATTCTGAATAGGGTCTTTGGAGATGTTAAAGAAGTATTATGGAATTTTCTTCTCTGGGAAAGAGTCAATTTGTAGATTTTAGATATTGAGTCAAATCTATTGTTTTGAGACATTTTAAAGTGATCCAGGTAATGTCAGGGGAAATTGCAAAAACAAAAATTGCTAAGATCCTTAAAAATATGTAAAATTTGCTATCAGATGATGTTATTGCATATAAATGCTGTAACAGAGATGCAGCTTCAGTGTTAGAAGATTGAGAAGACCGTGCTTCTAGCTCAGAGAATCTAAAATTTCAAGATCTTCCAAGTAGGGGAAGGAATCCATGAACTTAGATGGCAAGTTTATATCATTGTTTTCATTACCTTCTAACTGAAACTTAGTATTTCTTTAATACTTTTTGGCTATCAATATATACAACAAACCTATTATTTATTATCTATGAATTTAGGTGATAAATCACAGAAGTATTAGTAGTACCTGTCATTTGTCAACCTTGTAACTAACAGATATTTTCATAAACCATTACAGTAGTTTTAGATATCTCACCAAAACATATACGCTCATTGCTACTTCAAACTTAATAGATGTCTGTGGCTAGATCTTGTTATGTAATGTTCTCATAAAGATTAACTGAATTTGGTTAAGTGAATTTCAGTACATGTTCCTCCCTTGTGAAAAAAATATATCATTAAGAATTTTCCAGGGTAAGGTAAAAAACAGCTACAGAAATTGAAATTTAAAATGACTGGAAACCACTAATTGCCTTTTAGAAATCTTTAGTCATATCTTTGTTCTTATTTCTGGTTTCAACTTACTTATTGCCACATGCATGTAACAAGCGCTTGCTATGTGTGGTACCCTGTGCAGGATGTCAAGAAAGACAAATATGGAGGAAGCACAGTCCTTCTTGACCTAACTGGGAGAGGGTTGAGGATACGAGAAATTACTAACAAAGGATTGTATATATATTCAACAGAGGTAGGACGCAACATTTTGAGGAAAACAGGAATGTGTTAAAGAGATTCACATGTGAGATTAATGGGTAGATAAGGTTTTCACAGGCAGAAGACTTAAGGGAGGACATTTCAGATAAGGAATGTATTGTGAGCAAAAGCACTGACTTTGGAAAGTTAAGGGGATTTTGGCCACCGTCTGATCTCTGTGTTTGGCAGCACCTTGGAGATGCTTTTGGCAAGGTAGTTCAACAATAGGTAGGAAGACTTGAATACAAAGACAGAAGAAGCCATCCTTAATCTGGTAGGTATTGAAGAGTTGGTAAGTATTTGAGCAGGTTATTGTCAGAGCTATAATTTAGGAAGATTCATCTGGTGGCAGAATGTTGCCTTGGAGACAGAGAAGGCAGTAGACCAGTGAGAAGGCTATTACAATGACAAAGTAGAAATGTTATAAAGGCCTGTATTATAATGGGTAATGTAGGTGACAATGAACAAAATATGAAGGACACTGGGAATATAGAATCTATGTGATTTTAGTAAGTGATTAGATAATAGAAGTCAGAAGGAAGAATCAGATCTCTGGGACTGATGCCATTAGCAGGCATTTTAAGAGAAAGGTGACAAATTCTATTTTGAACATGATGGGTTTATGGTGTCAGTGGCCTTTGGGCAAGACACCCAGATGGAGAAGTCAAGCAGTCAGATAGAAATGCAGGTCTGGGTTTCTGAAAAGGAGTTGATGTCAAGAAAGAGAGATGCAAGAGTCCAGAGCAGTATACTTTGAATTAATAAATAGCCCCCATTCAAATAATCAGGTCTTCAACTTGATTAAACTGTCATGGAGACTTGGTTTCTTTCAATGTGCTGTGATTTGCAGTCATATATTTGTGGTCTCTTCAGAGCTTGTATTTGGTTTAATAAGGACCAGCATTACATTTCCAGTATGACCAGGGTTTGAGAGTATGTTTCGCAGAAAACCTGTTCTCGGGCAATCTTCCAGTCCAATTTGCAAATCTAGAAGTTCTGACTTGCTTTCTAAACTTTAGGTGCTCATCCTACCAAACAAAGATAGATATACTGCCCGTTAATCTTCATACTCAACTCAGCTGTTCTTTCTTCCTTAGAGCAAAATGATTTAGGGTAGTAATATGAAAGGAAATGAACGAACGTGATATAAAAAATGGTGCATAACTTGGAACCTTAACTAAGTTCGAAGTTGCTGCTGATCACTTTCCGATCTCATTCTTTATTTGCAAATGCCACTGCCTCATGGCCACTGAGTTCTTATTATTATTGCATCATTAATCATTGTAGGAATCCCAATACAGCTCTAGGATAAACACAGACATGCTCTATCTTTCATTTGTGTCTTGCAATGTCTCTCCTTTCCTTCATTATCATATTGAAACTTGCATTTAAATAGCCACTTGTTTCTGAAATATTTTCCAAGTGCTTTGTGATCACTGATGTGAGATTCTCTGGAGAGAAAAGCAACAAATATTTGGAATTGCATTGGAAAGTGAATTTACAGACAGGAATAGAAAACCTCAAATTCATCTGAATGGGGGGAGATTCAGTAGGTTAAAAGGAATTATGTTTGTGTTTAACAAGGCAGTGAAAATGCACTATCCCAGTGGAAAATGAAATTTAATATTAAGTGAAGTCTTCTGGTCACATACACGCTTCAAGTGTAAAGAAATTAATGCTTTACAAATCTGACCTAACAAGAAACAAATAAGATACCGTGGAAAATATTTAGTCAACAAATACGTGTGGATAGTCTGCTATGTACTAAGTACTATATTAAGGTACTTGCGATATGTCAGCAAGCCAAACAAGGCAAAGATCATTTTTATTAGGGGAAGACAGGCACTTAACCACAGATAAAATGAATAAATACATTATATATCAGAAGGTAATAAATACCTTGGTGGGGGGGATATAGAACAAGGTAAAGGGGATCTATCATGCAGTTATGGCAAAAAAGTTCTCATTTGAAATGGGTTGATCAGGGTAGGTCTCATGGGGAAGACCAGATTTGATAAGAAAAGAGAGGAGAAGTTAGCTGTGTACACATGGGAGCTGGGGGAGGGGTAGCATATCAGGAAAGGAATAGCTATGAAAAGTACCAGGATGAAGTCCAATTCATTATGAATTATACCTTCTATTAACAGTCTTTACCTATACACAGAGAATAATCTCCATTAAGCTAAACCATTTAATAGAAGAATGCCCTGTATTTAAGCTCTTGTATTCTAGAGCTGTGATTAGTAAACCACACCCATGGGCGAATCCTGGTCCACTGCCTATTTTTGTAAATAAAGTTTTATTGGAATATAGCCACACTCATTTTTATGGTATTGTCTATGGCTGCTTTCATGCTACAATGGCAAAGTCGAGTATGCCCAGAGAACATTTGGCCTACAAAGCCTAAAACATTTCCCGTGTGGGTATTCATAGAAAAGTTTGCCAACTCCTATTCTATGCTCTTCAGAACACCATAAAATTAATGAATCAGAACCCTTCTAAGGTCCCTGAATACAAAGACTATGTCTTTTTGTTTTTGATTTTATATTTTGTTTATTGTGAAATATAACACATTTGGAAAAGTATATAAAACAAATACATAGTGGAACAAAGTATTATAAAGTGCAAAGACTATTTCTTAAATAGGACACTGTAGACTTTTGAACAATATTTGAGTACTTTTTTCACCAATTCCTGTGTGACTTTGAGAAAGTTACTTAACTTCCTCAATCCTGGGTTTCCTTCAATACTTACTTGAGAGAGTCAAAGAGATGCTTTGAATCAATACTTACTTGAGAGAGTCAAAGAGATGCTTTGAACCAATACTTACTTGAGAGAGTTAAAGAGATGCTTTGAATCAAGTAGTAAAATTCTTGAATCTAAATATAATACAAATAAAGGTATTTGTTTCCAATACTACTATAACAAATTACCACAAACTTAGTGATTTAAAACAACACTCATAATTATATTGGGTCTACCAGAAGTATATAGTATAATTCCCTATCTCAAAGTTAGCTCATTAGCAGCTTCTATTCCACCTGCAGACTTAATTCCCCTTTGCCCTATAACCTAACGTAGTCACAGGTTCTAGGGATTAGGACCCAGACATCTTTGGAGAGCCATTATTTTGCCCACAACATTAATATCACAAAGTGTCTTACCAAAGGCCATTCAGCTTGTCACCTGTACAATCAAGACTAAGACCTAAGTTTCCTGACATTTGTGGATTATTGAATGTCCTTTCAATGTTTTTATGCTGCTTTCAGTAGTAGAAGACATTTGCTTAATTTGATAGAAGGCACTGAAGCTGCAGTACATCAATAGAAAGAGTATTTTCCTTACAAAAAAAGATCCTACTATTTATTTTAAGGCTTTCATCCATTAAGACCTCATTAGCATCTGTAGAGATGGCACAGTCAAAAAAAAAAAAAATGTTTACCAATGCTGTAGAACTTCTACTCGAAGCTTTGACTTAAATAGGCTTTCTTTATTAAAGTCTAACCAGGGATTAAGTGAGATAGGTCAAGAAATAAGATCAAGGTGGAAAAAATGGAACTGTATCTCTTCTGAACACTTATAAATGTTTGTCTCTAAAACAATGGGGATAATGTCAGAGGCTGACGTTGCCCATCCATGTCCATTTTTTTCTCATATAGTATATAAATCTTACCTGAGCACATAGCTATAAATCAGGTCCATACCAGACAGTCTTCTAGGCACGTAGGTGTGGCCATGTGACTAGGCTCTGTCCAGTGGCATATGAACAAAAGATCTGGGATTAACTCTTGGGTCATGTCCTTAAAAGAAAAAGGTATACTTCTCCCCCTCCCTTTTTCTTTTCATATGGCTCTACTGTAAGTCTGGGTAAGGGGTTAAACCATGGTCTGTGTACAACATGTCAAGGAAGGCAAAGACCAAAAGATAGAAGAAGCCTAGATGCTTGCTTTCTTTTACCCTCTGTAATAGCCCCTGTAATAGGCTATGTAAGATAAAAATAACTTTTGTACTATATCAACCACTCTGTTTTGGGGTCTTTTGTACAGAGGACTGATCAGAATCCAATGCATGGCTAATCAATCCTCTTGGTAACTATAACTGTTCCCTCAAATATGATTCTAAGTTAATGTCATCAATATATCCCTGTTCATATCTAGAAAGTAGCAACATAGTTAAATGGAAACCAGGAAATAAAGGCAAAAAAAAAAAAAAAAAAAAAATGGTGCCTGGAAGCATTAGATTCTTTTGGTGATGAGTAGCTTTCTAAAAGGAAAGGGACCGTTGCTGTTGTTCATGTTTAAAAAGAAAAAGAAGTTACAAAGGCTTTGTGAACGTTTCATCATTTTTAAAGTTTTCTAATTAGCTCTCAAATGCGTGGATAATTCTGAAAGCTACAAATGTGTTGACACTATAAATGAAACAGAAAGAAATTAAGGGAAATTTATCCATAATTTCACACAGATTTGCAGTTTGGAGCACATTCCTACCCATTGCTCAAAACACAAAGTAGAACATGCTCAGATGGTTTTAGTTGTTATGGAACTATGGAAATCCACAGGGAAGAAACGAGAAGAGTGTATCACAGTGTTTTAGAACAGATAGTATACTGCACTGGTTAAGATTACTGGACTAGTTCTGGAGTCAGGAAGAACTGGGTTTCAGTCCCAGCTTTGTCATCATCCCACTTTGTCCACTTAGGGGAATTGCTTCCCTTCTGTGCCTGTTTCCTAATCTGTCAAATGCAATTAAGCTATTTCTTTTTTTTTTCTTTTTTAAGATTTTATTTATTTACCTGACAGAGAGAGACAGCGAGAGAGGGGATACAAGCAGGGAGAGTGGGAGAGGGAGAAGCAGTCTTCCTGCTGAGCAGGGAGCCTGATGCGAGGCCGATACTAGGACCCTGGGATCATGACCTGAGCTGAAGGCAGACGCTTAAGGACTGAGCCACCCAGGTGCCGCATTCTATTTCTTTCTATGGTAGTTATGAGAATGCGGCATATATTACACATAGCAAAGTGCCAAGCAAACCATAAACACACAGTAAAAATTGGTTGTTAAAATTGTATTAATATCAGAAATTTTAACAGGTGTTTATTCACTAAAACCCAAAGTTGGCCATCTATCAGAATTCACTGAGGAACTTAAAAAAATATTCAGATTCATCTCCAGAAGTTTTGACTCAGTAAATCTGGGCTAAGTCCCTGAATTTACGTTTCCAAATTCAAGATTAGAGTAGTTGCTGTGATCATCTCGACTACATCGAGTATTTGGTAGCCTCATGTTTAAATACCCACACGGTTGGGACACCTGGGTGGCTCAGTTGGTTAAGCATCCGCCTTGGGCTCAGGTCATGATCCCAGAAGGCTGGGATCAAGTCCTACATCAGGCTCCTTGCTCAGCAGGGGGCCTGCTTCTCCCTCTCCCTGACGCTCCCCTCCGCCCCCCGCTTCTGTGCGCATTCTCTCTCTCTCTCTCTCTGACACATAAATAAATGAATAAATAAATAAATAAATAAATAAATAAAATCTTTAACCAGAAATAAATAAATAAATAATTACCCACACAGTTGGGCTCAGTTGGTAAAGCGTCTGACACTTGATTTCAGCTCAGGTCATGATCTCAGGTTGTGGGATCAAGCTCTGTGCCAGGCTTCATGCTGAGCATGGAACTTGCTTAAGATTCTCTCTCCCTCTCCCTCCACCCCTCCCCCACCATTCATGCTCTATAAATAAATAAACAAATAAACAAACAAATAAATAATGCTGACCCAGATGGACCTGCACATCTGCAATAATAATGGCATATATATCATCCGCGTTTTACAGATAAGAATATTAGAAATCTTATTTGCTTATTTTTATACTTTATAAGCTATAAATCTTATATATATGTATATATATATAAAATTTTGAATATATATATATTTTAAAGATATATATAGATTTTTAAAGCTATATGTAACATTTAAATAGATCTAAAAGAAGAACTGGGCCCACTTAGAAACTTTTACTTTTTCTCTTCAATTCTTTTCATGAACACAGATCTTGAAATTTTAAGAAAGCTAATTTTGTGTTTACTGCACACCAGGAATCCTGTGTCTGTGTGATTTTCTTTCTAATATCCAGGCTGACCATGAGAAAGTGAGGATGAAAGTGAGCATTGAGTGTAAGTTAGCAATGTGGAGGGAAGCAGAGATCTTTCTGAACTTGAGTCAGGAAAATCCCAGAGTTTCTTGTGTTGGCTGTGTCACAAGTCTCAGTGTATTCATATCATGTCTATTTTAAAGAGAAAGTCAAATTCCAAAGAGGCATTTAGAAGAAACAGAATGAGAGAAACTTTTCAGATTAATTTGAAACTTGATGGGTTAAGTAAAAGAAGAGTAGCCTTTTGTTAAGACTTCAGGACCAAAGAATGTATATCCCAAGTGGAAAACATCTTTTAAAAGACTATCATATATTTAAACGTATATATTCATTACAACCCTATCATCATGAGTCAACAATTGAAAACTATAGTTATTCTAAGTGGTGCATCATAAATCATTGTGGTGTTTCATATGAAGCCCACTCAAGACTAACCACAGCCCTTTACAAGATGCTATCTGCAAGCTGGTGAATGAGGACAGCTGATGGTGTAATTCAGTCCAAGGCTGGAGACTTAAGAACCAGGAGCTCCAATGTCCAGGGGAAAGCGAACATGGGATGTCCCCATTCAATAAAAACATTAGACACAAACACACATACAAAATTGGATGCTCCAGCTCAAGAAGACAGAGAGAGAGAGAGAATGTATCCTTCCTCTACCTTTTAGTTCTTTTAGGGCCCTTAACAGATGGGGTGATGCCTGCCCACATTCGTGAGAATGGAGCTTCTTTACTGATTTAAATGCTAGTCTCTTCTAAAAGCACCCTCACTGACACTCCCAGAAATAAAGTTTACCAGCTATCTGGGCTTCAAGTAACCAAGTAAAGTTGACACATAAAATTAACTATTACAAAGATGAAATCCTCCAAGTTTGGTTGGCTTTTACCAACTCATCCGTAAATACTTTTGACTTGCCTCCTAGTTCCACCAGCCCCAACCCGTAGCCCACCCAATCCCATGTTCTAATATGCACTTATTTGTGTGAATTTGGCCTTGACTGGAGACTTCTTGGATCTGGATCTCTCTGTAATCCAGCTCTTTTGTTGCTGCCCTTCGGAAGTCTAGGCTTTACATAACTTGAGCACCAAGAAAACTTTTGCAGTTTGCTTGCTTCTGCCCCATGGTTTTGCTGGTCTCTCTAGTCAGTGTAGTTAAATATTTGGACCCCATGTTTGCCCATCTTCCTTCCCAACCTTATCATCATCAAATTAGATAGCACAATCTTTTTCCTCCTTCTTTCTCCCTTCTTATTGATGTAAAAAGAGTTGAATGCAAAGTCTAGGTGAATCTGACTAAAGGAAAGTTCAAATCCAGTTTTACATTCTAAATGAATTCTTTCTGTATGCCTGGAATGTAGGTGTTTGATTGAAGGTCATTTTAAAACCTCTTATGTGCAGCTAAAGCCATGGAAGAATTCACTATTACTATAGGTATTAAGATACAAAGAAAATCCAGAGTTTTATGAATTTCCTGGGTCATATACCTTGGTACCTAGCTTAACAATGAATTTAGCTAGCATATTAACTTGTATTAAATTACAAAACTACTGGTTCTGCCTTTATCTTTCTTCTGAAAATTAGATACTGTAACCTAGCCAACCCTAAGTTGACTCTGCCTCCAAAGCACAGAACAGGTTTACTGGCATTGCTTGTGCCCACCGGTGAAATTAAATGAAAAGTAAGAGGAGATAAAATTGCTGTGTTTTCTTCCTACCAGCTCTGTGGTCTTGGATAAGTCTCTCAGTTGCATCATCTATACAGTGAATATATTAAAAATTTTTAATATCTTACTATTCTGAAAGCAAGATTCTGGTTAAAAATAAAAATCAGTAAGTTTCATTAGGAAAACTGATACATGTGACAATATTGTGCAAAGATATACAATGAGTAATGAACAAAGCATTTTATCTCTAGAAATTTTTTAAAGTATCTCTCCAATAAGGGATACATCACTGAAACTGAGACATGAAATACAACTAAAATAACAACAATGAAGAGGAGAGGGATGATGCTCCAAGCCTATCTAAATAATCAGGAATTTTGCTCTTACACTTAGACTTGGAATTCATGATTGCCCTGGAATTGATGCCAGCTGCTATGTCTTTGCAGACCGTACCCTCCACTGCATTTTAAGAAATCCTCCTTGTAGGGGCACCTGGGTGGCTCAGTCGTCGTTAGGCGTCTGCCTTTGGCTCAGGTCCTGGGATCGAGCCCCGCATCGGGATCCCTGCTCCGCAGGAAGCCTGCTTCTCCCTCTCCCACTCCCCCTGCTTGTGTTCCCTCTCTCGCTGTGTCTCTCTCTGTCAAATAAATAAAAATCTTAAAAAAAAAATCCTTCTTGTATCCATATCGAGATGTATTTGGGATAATATGCACCAATCACCTTGGCCATTTTTAATTAGATGTTGAATGGACCTGAGATATAAATTGAATCAGATTCCCTTCCTATTACAAAGAGATTATTTACTCTCTGAGTAGCTGAATACATAACATATTACATGGAAAGCTCACTGGGAATGTGCTTTCTCCCATGTAGAGACAAAAATGCAGTGAAGAACAGTTTCTAGAGCAGGAGAGAAGAAAGATACAAATATGCACTAACAGAAAAAGCAGAGTTTGAAAAAAGATACCCTTGAAAATATCCATACTACTCTTTCTAGTGTATTCCAGAGACCCAGCTATATGCTTCAAATAGATTGCTCAGGAGCCCGCTGCCCCTCTCCCCATGAATGTTAAAGTATAGAAAATAAAAGAATATGTAAAATTATAAAAGTTTTCAAACTTTTCCCTTTTCAATATCCCCACTGAGATAATCCCTCTCCTTTTTCCTCTTTTTCTTCACTTTCTAAAGTTGATTTCAAGTTCCCTGGCTTTGTACTACTGATTTTGAGTGATTGGTAGAGAGACCTGACATTAGGAAGAGGAGAGCTTTACTTTACATTGGAAGGGGAGATTAAAAATAGGCAAGACTATGGAATTTTGAAAAGCAGAGGTGCTTGGGGTACTGTTTGATTAGGAGTGGACTCAGAGGGAGTGGAAAGAGGGGCAGGAAGCTGGCCTCAGTAGGTGAGAGCTGTTGAGAACTAGAGAAATGGAGAATTTTATGAAATACTGTGAGTTACAAATCTCTCTCTTTGAATTTGAGAGACTTCAGTAAAGATTTTAGTTATATTTTTATCAATAATTAAATTTGATTAACAGACCATATTTCTTTGAATGTGCCAGGATGGACCTATATGATATTCCAGATTTTATTCAACACTTATAAAAAATCTGTTTTCTTTTTGAATGAATTCAAGTCATATTTTATTAATTTTGACCAGAGGAACCCTAATTAATACAGGGTCTGTAAATTCCTCAGTTTTATATCTGGCTAGAAAAGAACAGCACATTATGCAGATGAAAGAAAAGGAGAATATTATATATATTTATTGACAGTATATTGTTATCATGATAATGGCCAAAAAACAATAGAGATATTCCAGGCTCCTTGTGTTACAGAATAAAGCTGGGTAAGATTATGGAAATTATTTAGCTGAATTCCAGAGAGCTAAAGATATTTATTCTCAAGATTATTTCACAGATGAGATTAGAAACCAAGCAGATTGGTGCCCAATCTTGATATTTTCCCAATCTTTCATACTGTATCATCTTTCTCTTGCCTGAAAAGTTAAATTTGTGATTATCTTGGATATGCACAAAGGCATTTATTTGGGAATGTTGGAGAGAGAAACTTAATCTTTTGAGAAACATGCAAGACATTTGGGAAGAAATGCGTTCAAACTGTTACACACGGGAGGCATTTTCACTTGGTACCTGGACGCAGGGTGTGACACTGTTTTCAGAAATGATCACCAACAAGGTGCTTCATGACTTTCAAGAGCCACAGCCTACTACAGATTAGCAACTGTTGATTGGAGTTCTAAAATTTTCCAAGAAAAACTGGGTATCCTCTGAAACAGACACTGAAATTTTCTACACAACTGGCTAAGTATGTTTACAGTAATTATGCTGCAACATAACAGTTTGAAGGTGGAAGGTAGACTTCCTCTTCAGAAGAGTAGAAATTACTTTTTTCTCCAAACTCTCTTTGGCCAGGTTGAAATCTTGGATCCTAAACAGTAACCTCCTCTAAGCCTAAATGAGTAGAATATAAAGAGTCTCATGTCTTTGGCTACTATTCCAGATTTTTCAACAATCCTAATTACAAATATTGCCTCAGCAGACTACTTCTGGATTTTTGGGCTTGGCAATCATGATCAATGCACCCATGACCCATTTAATCCCAAAGTAAATCCCTGACTATGAAGGATAGTATAAGGAATGTCGGGTTTACAAATGTTGTCTTCTTTTTCTCATTTCTCCCCAAACTTGAAAGACTTTTCCCATTTTTCTCATTTCTCCTCAGTCTTGAAAGAATTTTCCCTCAATTTTCTCTGGAAATGTTGGATATAAAAAGCTTGGACTTTTTCTCACTTTAGAAAAGTTTATAATGAATACAAAATGTGAGTTTTGAATTCTGCTTAGATTTATTATCCTTGGCAACCATTATAAAAGTACTCAGCTCCTAAACAAATTACATGTGGTTACAATATTGGCTGAGTCAAATATCCTTGTGTGACAAATATGGAATCTCTGGTAAATATGTTAAGCATGATGACTGTCTTAAACTGAAATATTTAGCATCTTCTGTGCATA
Source organism: Phoca vitulina (assembly GCF_004348235.1). Classification (NCBI taxonomy): domain Eukaryota; kingdom Metazoa; phylum Chordata; class Mammalia; order Carnivora; family Phocidae; genus Phoca; species Phoca vitulina. Next base: position 18,164,798 of record NW_022589719.1, on the reverse strand, counting down.
AAATACTGTATTGCATCCTGGGTGGGCTGTAAGGGAAGCTTCTTCAAGACTATATGATCCAGGTGGGGAGGGTCAACCCACATCAAGGTTTATATATGCCACTTGAGAATATAATCTGGTGTTTATGAGCAGGGAAGAAATCAGGATATAACTGGATTGTTCTCTGAAAGCTTCATGGAAGTGATCAGCTGAATTGGTATATGACAGGCTCCACAAATGTGAGGGCTTTTGCAGAATGACTGGCTTCATCAGATACCCTCCACGCATTTCTCCAGAGCAGCACAGAAACTTTTGGATTTTTCTGCCTTAGTTTAATCAAGGTATGAGTAGATTATATCCTCTTAGTTTACACTCTTTTCTTTTTTCTTTTTTATAATATGAGTAAAGAGTTGGCAGGCATAAAATGTAGGGAGACACAATGCTGTTTTTAATCTTTCTCTTTCAATATGCTTATAAATAGCATGGAAAACTGTGAACCTCTTTCCTTGAGAAATGCTGATACCCTAAGGGCTTAGTCAGTTTCAAGGCTTTTGCAGAAAGCTGCATTACTTGGGTTTCTTTGAAATGAATACAGTTATTAAAATAGCAATGATTGTAGCTACTTGGTGGATTGGCACTAAAAATTGGTGCAGCCTGTGAGCTTCTTTTTCTAAAATTCACATGCACATAAATGTGTCCATGTAAAGATGTCCGTCAATAGAGTGTGGTTATAGCAGTTGAAAACTGACTAGTTTCTCTCTCCTCAGGTAGCTTTAGCTTGGTTTGATGTTGTTCTAAGAATTACTTTTAATTAAAAAAACAACAACAACATAACAATAATCTGTTTTTGTAGTGATGTTTATGAAAGTAATAAAAGTCTCAAAACGTGCTATTCCTTCTGAAATTTGGGAAGAAAAGACATTCTTATAATAACATGGTACTTGATGATAATTCCAATACTGTGTCTCTCCTGGGTAGGATTTTGAATTCTCCTGAGTAGATTGCTATCTTACAGTGGATGTGATACTTCTCCCATAGAAAGCCAAGGAATGGCATCTTAAAAACAGCCTTATTATTTTCAACACTTCCTACACACCAGGACAAAAATGCCTTTAGAATAGAGTTCCAAACACCGTTCTCATCCTTCTCCTTTTTGTCTGTAGCTACAAGTGGGAAAGTGGGTGGGCGGGAGGCATGTGAATGTGTTCACATACAGCTCGTTGAGTGTCTAAGCAGTTCTGAAGCCCCCATACAAGTATCTTCATATTTAGGAGTTTACATATCCTCAGCTAACTGCCTCCAAGATCCTTTTGCTCTTTTTTTCTACCTCTGGCTATATCTCCATCTGTTCTCTATCTCTAGCTTATTTTTTCTATTGTTATTCTCACTTTCCTCTGTGTCTCAATCTCTATTTTCCCTTCTAGTCAATGTTTCTGCCTTACAACTTCCCAAATGTGTATGTGTTTTTTTTCCCCTTAAACTTTTACTAAGCTGTTGGTTATATGTAGTGAGTGCTTATTTTCCTTTGTAATAAAGTATTGTACTCTACTTAAGAAGGATTCAGAGTATGCTTTCTTCTGAACGGTTTTTCTCAATATTAGCAATACTCTTAAGCTGTCATCATATTCCTTGACTACTGAGTTTTTTCTTGTCAAGATTAATTTTATTTGAATTTTTATGGTACACTCATTATTTGTCATGACTCATGTATGATAATGCAAGGATTCTATCTCTTTCAGATACATGTTGAGTTTCTAATTTATTCTAATTTATTCTAATTTATTCTTTATTAATGAGTGCACACTCATTAATACCACCAGCATGTCAAAGTGGTCACTTAATTTTTTGAAATATGAAAATAAATTAAGAGATATAGGCTCTAAATCCAGAAGAGTTTATCTTTATGTGAATGTGCTAACTATCCACTATATCTGGCCATGTATTTGACTATAATAATGTCCCCCTTTAAATGGCATTATACTTTCAAAATAAAAGTTCTAAACATATTACTTGCCTCTTAAAGACTTTACCTAGACCAGGGCTTCTCAAACTTTAATTAGTGTACAAATCACCTAGAGATTTTGTTAAAACACATATGCGTCATCCCAACCTCTGTGTATTCCAATTTTATGCGTCTATGTAGGACTAATGGACTTAAGTTTAAAACAAATTCCAGTAACGCCAATGCTGTTGGTCTGAGGGCCACACTCTGAACAGAACTGACATAGCCCATTAAATAGCATTTGTAACTCTTTTGTTTTTTAGCTAAGGACTAGTTTTATGTGCCAGGTATGGCACTATGTATGTCAGGAGTGAATAAAACAACTGCTGTCTCTGATCTTGAAAATCCCAGATAAGCAGCATATAAACATTGTTGTTGGAGGAATGTGGTGATGAGTTTAATATATAATGAATATGACTTCAGAATGTTCTGGGCCATAAGCAGAGTTAAAAATTATTTACAATTATTTAAAGTGTTGGAGTATTCAAAATTTGTATACTTACCTTAATGGTGAGTTTTATACTTTTATATGTTTTCATGTTACTAATTAGTGTCTTTCATTTTAATTTGAGGAACCCCCTTTTGCTTTTCTTGTCAGACAAGTCTCATGGTGATAAACTTCCTATGGTTATGCTTGTCTAGGAAAGTCTTTTTCTCTTCATTTTTGAAAGACAGCTTTGCCAGGTATAGTTTTCTTTTTTCTTTTTTTCTTTTTTTCCACTTTCTTTCAGCATACTGGATCTTACTCTCTCCAGGCCTGCAAAATTTCTACTAAGAAACCCAATGATAGCCTTATTGGGGTTTCCTGGTATGTGATGAGTACTCCTAAAGAAGCTTTCATTTTATCACAAATGTAAAAGAATTAAATTTGCCAATCAAAAGATATAAAAAGGCTAAAGGGATGAAAAAACAAGATCCAACAATATGCTATCTACAGAAGATTCATTATAGCTTTAAGAGCATGAATAGGCTGAGAGTGAATGAACGGAAAAAAAGATATTCGTGAAGATGGAAACCAAGAGAGAACAGAGGTGGCCACACTTACATCAGACAAAATAGATTTTGAATCAAAACTGTCATAATGAGACAAAGAAGGTCATCATATGATGAAAAATAAGTTATCATCAAAAGTATATAAGGGCCACTCTTCCTCCACCACCTCCCACAGCTACTGGTGTGGGGTTAGTGGGCCAGACAAGCAGGGAATTTGAGCAGGCAGGTGCTCCCAGCGCCCCAGCTGGGCCATGGTGCAGAATCTGCCCATGACCCCAGGAGGCCCCACCACACCAAACCAGCCTCCCAGTTGGCCTGGAGCAGCTGCACCAGTTGGGAGTTCTTTGCTAGAAGTTGGTTGCTGACAAATACGAGAATGATCCAGAATTAGAAAAACCTGAAGAGAGAGAAACTACTCCTGGATGGACATAATAACTGTATGCAAAGATAAACAACCAAATCACGAAAAAAAGATTAAGATGTTCTGTGAGGAGCACCTGGGTGATGAGATCTGCTCCATCTTGGACAGCAGTGGCTACTTTGATGTGAGAAATAAAGAAGACATGTGGATCCATGTTTTCATGGAAAAAGGAGACATGATATCTCTTCCTGTAGGGATTTATCACTGCTTCATGCTGAGGAAAAGACCTACATGAAGGCCATGTGGCTGTTTGTGGGAGAACCAGTGTGGACAGCACACAACCCACCAGCTGACCATTTCGAGGCTGGGGGGTGGTGGGCAGTATGTGAAAGTCTTGGCACAGACAGCACAATGGCGCTCCTAGGGTCTAGCTCACCCTTCATTCACGCTTCTGAATGTCCTGAACATGATCACAGCAGAGAACCTGTCCTTTCTCCTTGCTTTTATATTGTTGACTTGGGATTAGGTGAGCTTTCCTTTGCAAGAGTTGATTGGAGTATGTTTTAATGAAAGGAGCTTTATTATAAAAGTGATTTTTACATAGAAGCAAGTCTTAACAAATTGAGGTTGAAATCATATCAAGTTGAAATCAATTCAAGAACACAATTGTATGGGCGCCTGGGTGGCTCAGTCGTTAAGCATCTGCCTTTGGCTCAGGTCATGATCCCATGGTCCTGGGATAGAGCCCCGCATCGGGCTCCCTACTCAGCGGGAAGCCTGCTTCTCCCTCTCCCACTCCCCCTGCTTGTGTTCCTGCTCTCGCGCTCTCTCTCTCTGTCAAATAAATAAATAAAATCTTTAAAAAAAAGAGAAAGAACACAATTGTATCAAACTGGAAATCAATAACAGGAAGAAAATTGGAAAATTCACAAATGTGGAAATATTAAATAGCATGAATATGAACACCCAATAGGTTGAAGAATAAATCAAAAGAGAAATAGAAAACTATCTTGAGGCAAATAATAATGGGGATACACAACATACCAAAACTTTCAGGATACAGAAAAAGCAATTCTAATAGTGATAAATTCCTAAATTAAGAAAAAAAAGTATTATCTCAAATAACCTAATTTTACACCTCAAGGAACTAGAAAAGGAAACTAAGCCCCAAATTGGCAAAAGGAAGAAAATAATAAAGTTTAGAGCAGAAATCAATAAAATGGAGATGAGAAAAACAAATAAAAAGGATCGACAAAACTTAGTTGTTTTTTAAAAAGAAAATTAACAAACTAGCTATACTAAGAAAAAAAGAAAAGGTTCAATAAAATTGTGAGTGAAAGAGGAGACATTATAATTTTTATTTCTGAGAGCACAGAAATTAAAAAGGATCATAAGAAACTGCTATGGACAATTCAATTCAGCAGCAGATTAATAGGATTACGCACCATGTTCAAGTGGGATTTATCTCTGGGATGCAAGGATGGCTCAATAGAGGCAAATTATTAAATGTGATGTACCATATTAATAGAATGAAGGATGAAAATCATATAATTATCTCAATAGATACAGAAAAAGCAATTGACAAAATAAAGCAAGTTTTCATGATTAAAAACTCCCAACAATTTAGGTATAGATAGCATGTATCTCAGCATAATATAGGTCATATATCACAAGCCCACAACTAATATCATCATACTCAATGGTGAATAGCTGAAAGTTTTTCCTTTAAGATCAGGAACAAGACAAGGATGTCCACTCTCACCATTTCTACTCAACATACCACTGGAAATCCTAGCCAGTTAGGTAAGGAGAAAGAAATAGAAGGCATCTGAATCATAAAGGAAGAAGTAAAGTTGTCTCTGTCTACAGATGACATGACTTTATACAGAAAACCCTATAGACTCCACCAAAAAAAAAAAAAAAAAACGCAAAACAAAACAAAACAAAACAACCCTATTAGAAATAATAAACAAATTCAATAAAGTTGCAGGATATAAAACCAACATACAAAAATTAGTTGCATTTCTAGACAATACTAATGAACCATCCAAAAATGGAATTAACAGAACAATCCTATTAATACTAGCATGAAAAAGAGTAAAATAATTAGAATTAAATTTAACCAAGTAGGTGAAAGATTTGTACACTGAAAACTAGAAAATGATGAAAGATTGGAGAAGACACAAATAAATAGAAAGATATTTTATGTTCATAGATGAGAATAATTAATATTGTTAAAATGTCCACAATACCCAAAGTGAGTGACAGAGTCAGTGCAATTCCCATCAAAATTCCAGTGGCATTTTTTATGGAAATAGAAAAAAAAAACCCAAAATTCATGTGGAACCACAAAAGATCCAGAATAGTCAAAGCAATCTTGAACAAGAAGAACAAAGCTGAAGCTATCACACTGCCTGACTTTAAGATATACTGCAAAGTTACAGGGTGGTCCTAGCATTAAAACAGACATGTAGACCAATGGAACAGAACAGAGAGCCCAGAAATAGGCCCACACATTTATCTGATCTTTGATATAATATATGTATAAAACACATAAATTTATAGACACAGAGAGTAGAATGGTGGTTGCCAGGGATTGGGGTGAAGGGAAAATGGAGAGATGTTGGTCAAAGGGTACAAAGTTTCAGATGTGCACGATAAATAAGAGAAATGATATACAGCACAGTAACTATAGTTAAATATCGTATATTTAAAATTTGCTAAAAATTAAATTTCAACTGTTCTCACCAAAAAAAAGTTAAATATGTGAAGAGATGGGTATTATTAGCTTGATTGTGGTGATCATTTCACAATGTACATGTATATCAAAACATGTTGTACACCTTAAATATATGTAATCTCTATTTGTCAGTCATACCTCAATAAAGCAGGGGGAAAGATAGAAGCTATGACATTAGCCCTTTCTTGACTACCCTGAGTACAGGAGTTGGTCCTCCATGACTAGCAACTGAATTGTAATGAGGATATAAGGCTTTAGAGCTGCCAAATGCTGAATAAGGTGTATAATATTTTAATGAATGAGCAGTTATTTTAAGACTATAAATGTTTGATCAGTACAGTATGTCAGTGATAATACATATCAGCTCTTTTGTCTAACCTTGGGGTGATATTTACATAAATAACACAACTCTTGGAAGTTTATAGGGATATATTCATTGCTGTTACTTTTTAGGTAAATAAACAGAACCTAAGAAAGTTTAAGTGAATCACCCAAGGTCACAAAGCTAATAATGGAGAGATTTTTAAAACTAGAAATCCCAACTCCCCAGCCAACCATTTGCTACTTCACGCCTTGATAGAATGTCACCCAGGTAAATTCAAGACCATGGGCACTAACCTTATACTATGCACCTCTATAAAGTGACATTTTGAATGCACTCAACAACTAAATAGGTTATGTTTTATTTCTTTTTAATGCTTAGTCAATAAGATACAATTACAATGACTCCTATCTAATCCTGATGTGTAATATTATTTATGTATGCTTCTGTGAAGCATATGCAAAAAAGCTGGATTTGCTTTGGGTTAATTGGTATAAATTGGGTTAATCTTTTTGAGCAGGGATTATGTGGGTCTTGGATGACATGCAAGAGAAGACTTAATTAATTTTATGAAGCATAATGGCATTTTGCCATTAATGTTGTTCCTTTATTTTTCTGTATCTTTCCCATCTCTTTCTCCAAATTTCTCCCCTCCCTCGTTTTTTTATTCTCTTGGGTGGTAAAGAGATGCAGTCATGTATTATGAAATGTATTTTTATGTTGTTTGATGCTGAAATTAATGCATTTTGATATTGAATTCCCAGTGAGGCATTTTACAGATCACCGTATTACTTTTTATTTTCCTTATGAGAATTTAGTGAAAGGACTAGCCTTGTCCCCACTATTTACTACTGGGAGGAATCATTGACAGCTCCTGATAGTAGAAAAAACAAACTTTTTAAGAGTTAGGGTGTGGTTCAAGTCTCAGGACATACATGTTCCACCCTACCTCTGTCCTACAATGTAATAATGTGAATCTGGCCCTACTTATATACCCTTCACCCTGAAGGAATGGTGATGGGTTTGGCCAGGATTCTTCAGCTTAGGTAGTGACCCCTTTATAGCTTGATTCTTAGATAGCTTAGGTAATGACCCCTTCATAGATCCATAGCATAATATCTAAATTTAGTGTCCCAGTGACCTTGAGTTTGGAACATGCTATTGATAGAGCTTTGATTTGCTTCACATGAGCACTTCTTTTTCACATGATTCTGGAGACATATACCCTAACTTTAGTCCCAGGAAGGGAAATCTTCATTTACTTAAAATAATGATCATGTTCCTAATTCTCTTGGCATTGATGGTTCAGGGGGTAGGTGTGTGTAACTCAGCTCTGTCCAATGGGACATGAGGAAAGACTGCTGAGGAGCTCTGGGGAAGTAGTGGATCTGGATGTGAAGTCTATCTGCCACAGCCATATGAGTATGAGGGGAACCAGCATGAAGGCAAAGCTGTAAGACTGAGGAAAGTAGAATAGACATTTTTTTAAAAGACAACCTTTGGTAATTAACATCACTGATGTATTCAACCAGTTGTGAAACATATCCAACTAATGCTCTTCCTATTATGTGAGATAGTGTATTTCCATATTGTTGAGACCAATCAGATTCTGGCTTTGCTATTACACACTGCTGAAAGCAACTCACCTGATGCATGGTATAAATAACAATACTAGGCTATGCTACAATAAGAAAGAAACCCCTATATCTCAATCACCGCATATAATAAAGTCTCACTTCTTGCTTAAACTAGTCTCTTGTCGATCAGAAATCTTTTCTTTATCTTGTTTTTATGTCATCTGGGATACGTGGCCTTCATGGTTGTTTTGTAAGAGGAAGAGTGAGTTGGAGGTTCAGTAAGATGCTTTTAAGGACTAAGCCTGAAAGAGGCTTACTTTGCTTCCACTGACATTCCACTGGACAGAATTCAGTCACATAGGTTCAACATAACTACAAAGGAGGCTAGAAGATGTCGTCCTCCTGAGTTCCCACAAAGAGGGATTGATAGGATAGCATACAATATTGTGTCTACCATAGGAAATAGATTGTTAAATAGCTCAAAATATATCAGAACATAAAACAATGTTTTAAGGTTTTCCAGAGAAACAGAACCAATAAGGTGTGTGTGTGTGTGTGTGTGTGTGTCTGTGAGAGAGAGAGAGAGAGAAAGTCTATATCTATCTATGTATCTATCAGTCTACCTACCTACCTATCATGTATCTAGAGAAAGAGAGAGATAGGGAGAGACAGAGAAGGAGAAAGAGAGGGGATGAGAAAGATTTTAAGGAATTGACTCCTGAAATTGTGGGGGCTGGCAAGTCTGAACTCTGGAAACCAGGAAAGAGCTGATGTTGCAGACTGAGTCTGAAGGCAGTCTGGATGCAAAATTGCCCCTCTGCCCCTTGAGGGACCTCAGTCTTTTTCTCGTAAGGCTTTCAACTGATTGGATAAGGTCCATTCACATTATGGAGGGTAACCTGACTCACTCAGTCTACTTATTTAAATGCTAATTTCATCAAAATATACCTTCACAATGACCTCATATTTGACATCTGGCATAGAATGGTGTTTGACCAAGCATTTGTGTACCATGGCCTACCTAGCCAAGTTATTACATAAAATTAACCATCACAGTGATAACACTTAAAGTTAGCTTTAACTTTAACACAGATTCATTTATTTTTATGAATCTACCACAATAATTTCCAGTGATAACCCTCCAACTCTGACTTCTGCTTATGAAGTGGTGGTAAAGATGTTCTGATATACCCCAGAACTGATGTTACTGATCCAAGTATTCAGCTTCATGGGACTGGAAGCCTAATGACCAGATTCTGCAGCCCTGAACTCTGTTGTAGAAATAATTACATTATTTTAGGGCGCCTGGGTGGCTCAGTCGTTAAGCGTCTGCCTTCGGCTCAGGTCATGATCCCAGGGTCCTGGCGATCGAGTCCCGCATCGGGCTCCCTGCTTGGCGGGAAGCCTGCTTCTCCCTCTCCCACTCCCCCTCCTTGTGTTCCTGCTCTCGCTATCTCTTTCTCTGTCAAATAAATAAATAAAATCTTAAAAAAAAAAAAAAAAGAAAAGAAATAATTACATTATTTTAAAGTAGGGTTTTTTTTTTTTAAGAATTTATTTGAGAGAGAGAGAGATAAAGAGAGAGAGAGAGAGAAAGAGAACGAGGGGAGGGGCAGACGGAGTGGAGAGAGAGAATCTCAAGCAGACTCCCCGCTGAGTGTAGAGCCAGTGTGGGGCTTGATCGCACAACACTGAGATCATGACCTGAGCCGAAATCAAGAGCCAGATGCTTAACCAACTGAGTCACCCAGGCTCCCCTAAAGTAGGGGTTTTTGATGATCAGTCTGGTGCAGACATGGAATAACAACATAAAGAGATAAATGAAGGTAAGATAGATGATACCCTGAGGTCCTAGGAGAGGACAGCACAGCACACCACTCAGAGGGATATGTGGGAGGAGCTTCAAGGGGGCAGGCTTATCCAAGCAGGTGTAGGGGAGAGAGGGAGAGAGAGAGAGAGCACCGGTGGGCAAGTTCCTTCATTGGGAGTCAAGGTGGAATATTCAAACAGAAAGCGTGAAGGGATTTTACTGGTGCATTTTAATGTCATTAGGGCCACAGTCAGGGGAGGTCAAGAAGAGAAGCTTGTGGGGGCGCCTGGGTGGCTCAGTCGTTAAGCGTCTGCCTTCGGCTCAGGTCACGATCCCAGAGTCCTGGGATGGAGTCCCACATCGGGCTCCCTGCTCCGCGGGAAGCCTGCTTCTCCCTCTGCCGCTCCCTGCCACTCTGCCTGCTTGTGATTCCTCTCTCTCTCTCTGTGTCAAATAAATAAATAAAATCTTTAAAAAAAAAAAAGAAGAGAAGCTTGTGGTAGGAACCAGCCTTATCACACTGGTGCACCTGATAACCTGGGCGGGGTTCTCACAGCCTTCTTGTGGATGTTGAGGCTTCAGGAAAACAAAACAATTTAAAAATTTACAATACATGATCATAATATCTGTATATATTAAAACTCAGCAGAGAAAGCTTTATAACTTAAAACCAGTGTTATCACTTGAAGGATTATCAAAGCAGAAACAAACCATCAAACATTTATTTGACTAGTCCACTACTCTACATGGAACAGGGAAACATTTTTTGTAAACAAGTCTAGCTCAATGATGTGATTGGTTGAATATGAACCAGGCAGAGGAATTAGATAATCTTAAAAAGTTACAGCTGTCTGGTAAATCACCCTGATCCAAACATCTGGAGATTCTTATATATGGTGTTATAGCATTCCTTTACCTTGGCACCACTGTCAGACCTAATTCATCATTACTTCCTCTTTTCCATAATTTCCAGTGATCAAATGCCAGTAGCTTTTCTTGGATCCTATCCTTATGTCAACTTTCCTAATTTCAAAACATTTTCACAGCACAATATGGTTTCCAAGTTTGTGCCCTTAAATTCTTTTACTTGTGTGGGTATCATAGAAATATGCATATGCTGGAATTTTATGTAAAGGCAGCACATGATTAGGGAGCAATTACTGTGCATATTTATAGAAAAAATTCAAAACAGATCATTTTAATACATAAAAATTTAAAATTTTTGCACAATTATTACACATAAATATTTTTTCCATGCATAGGTTTGGGGTTTTTTTGGTTAATTATACTCATAAAAATTATATACTCTGCTAAGTATCCTTAATAGGAAGTCATAAGGAATTTCATATTTTATCATTTTTATATATAAATAAATTTAAATACTTAAGAAAAAAGAAAATAAGATACAAATTGAGAGTTTTGGAAAGATAGTTAAAAGAAGTTGAGTTATCTATCATTAAATGTACTTTAATAATTATTACAGGGAAGTATATGTTTTCTGCATTATTGTATGATATTCCATATTTAATTGACTGTGAATATTATTTTTAACTTTTTTCCCCTTGTTTTCTATGTTGCTCTATAAACCTAATAGCTATTTTTAAAACTGCATGATATTCTAGAGTGGACGCCCTCAATGATTAATCAGTTTTATATTATTGATCACTTGATCATTTGTCTTTTTTTTTAATAACAGAAACAATTGTGAGATGACATTTTCACATAAAATATTTTGTTTTTATACATTTGTTTGATTATATTCAGAGAAAATATATCAATTTATCAATGATTACAAACAATCAAAAAAACTTAAACCTATTTTGGTTTGCTAAGGCCAATAGAATGTGGAAGAAATGATAATGTATTTGTTCTAAAATTAGGCTTCAAGCAGCCCTGCTTGCCTCTGGCCTCTCTTAAAATCCTGTCTCCTCCATGATAATAAGCTTGAGCTTGCCTGATGAGAATGAGAGGCCATGTAGACTCAGTTTTCCCCTGAGTTCATTGAATACCAGCTTAGAGCCAGCCAATATCAAACTTATATGTAAGGGAACCCAGCCCAGCTCAGCAGAACTGCTTCCTTGACTTGCAGTTGTCTCAAACAGCCAAGTTGTGTCAAAGAGCCAAGTTATTTTCAAAACTGCCTAGATAACCCACAGATGGCAAGCAAAAATAAACCTTTCTTATTGCACCCCACTGAAGTTTTGTGAATGTTTTCTTGGTTAACATTATTATGGCAATAGATGGTGTCCAATTTATTACATTCTCACCAGCAAATAGATTTTATATATTAATATTTTAGGCAAAAAATGTAACATATTCTCTAAAATTCTAACTCAAGTCCTCAGATATAAGTACCCATTTGGAGCAAATGAACAAAGTCATAGACTATTGGGGCTACTGCATGTGTGTTTAAAATTTTTATCGTGTAAAACCTTTTCATATGTCACCTTAAAAATAAATATAGTGCTTGGAAGTGAGGAATTTTTAACTATCCTTAATCTGAAGGATATGGCTCATCATTAATTTGTTGTTTTGGTTTTGTAACATAATGTCATTAGTGAAAAGAGGGTGTTGTGAATATTAAAAAACACACAAACTTTAGTGAACTTTAGTGAATTTTCAATTTAATATGGCTTGGGTGGTGATTCTGGATTTAGCTAATATTCTGCTACTTTCATTTTTAAAATTGTTCATGGTAGACTAGTAAATAAGTTTTAAGTGTTAAAAAATGCAGTCGTGTATTAAAACAAGGATGTAGCAGAAAAATTAGACATTTTTTCTCCTGAATTTTTGCATTATGAGAATGCAGACTACTTCAGCACCAAATGTGAACACAAGATGTGTTGGTGTCTATGCTTGGGAAAGTAACTAAAATAATGCCTTACATTTATTAATAGAATGCCAGCTGTGTTTAAAACAGAGAAGTAGAGGTAGTAGAGCACAAGCTCATTTTTGTCAGGATATATATTTTAAATATATCTGCCATTCTAGCACTGGGGAATTAAAATTAAGTCAGGTTTGTGCTAAATGTAGGTTAGGTCTATATATTGGCAAACTTGGAAACAAAGAAGAAAAATAGTCACGGAAAGTGATATCCTTGCCATTAATGAAGAGCAGTAAGACAGGAGGATTACAAAAACCAGGACATGTATAGTAAGGTAATATCCAGAAAAGGGCCCCCAAAATAATAACTGTCAAGAAAGTTTGAAGTTTGTAAGTGAGAAAGTACAATTGAGAATAAGGAGGATAAGAAATGAGGATTTAGCTCATGTCCCAAACACATTATTAGAGTTCTCTACTTATTTTTTAGCGTCACTTCCTCTATTTATCCCACTGACCCCTACCATGTCCTGTGCTCTCAAGGTACACCTCACATGACTCCATCATAGATCATCTTTCCATAGTGTACTCTAAACACATGCTTACATGCCCATCTCCTTCACAAGATGGTAAAATCTCTGGGGCAACGACTTTCTATGAACCAATTCTGTATCCTCAATTCCTTACATGGTACTTGATTCATAGGGAGGTGCTCAACAAATTTTTTAAATGGGTGAATAAATATCTAGGTAAGCAAATAGAAGTAGGGAACCTAGGCTCTAGGGTGCTACAACACAGCAAAGAGAAAGAAAGCCATGATAATATTTGAGGCTCCTCTTCTTACTAAAGTTTTACATGAGGTGGGTTAGGTATCCAGGCATGGCAGAAGGAAACTATGAGTCAGCAGAGTCTAGGAAATAATGAGGCACAACTTGACATATTAAATAACCCCTACTTAGGAAGTACCTGGTCTCAAGAGCATTAGTCACCTAGAAGTTAGAGAGGAGATAGGGTAAATGATTGTACACGACTGAAAGGAGTAAGTGAATAGAACATGTCCAAGTAATTTAATACCTTATTATATTGATCTCCCTCCATCCAATTAAGTTTTATAAAGAAGATTAATTTTATGGTGAAGGTATTTTAGTAAGCTGTTGCCATTGTATTCTCTTGATTATGTAAAGTTGCATGCCATGCTAATTTGGCTTCTTAAACTTAGTACAATGCCATATTGCTCACCGGTCTTATCTTGACTCCTTTCAGAATGACAATGAGTCATTAGAAACACAACTTCCCATCTAGTTCTGGAGTCTCCTGTCTTTGGCAAAACAACATGGATAAGTTGCACACAGAACTCTAGTCATCTGAGGGATGTTAATCTCTGTTCCCTGAGCAACTTGGAATAAATGTTTAGTTGTCAGGCCCAGCCTTCCTACTTTAGACTGAGATTTCATTATGAAGATGAGTTTGGTTTCATCAAGAGGTCCATTTATGAGGGAAGTTTAAGATTGGGAAGAGCAGGCAGGAGGTCAAAGGCTTAGGACTGGGTTTGCCCAACCCTGCCAAGATGGTGTAGATTCTGTGCTGTCCTGAAAACGTAGGAGAGGGAAGTGTGGGGAATGAATGGATGGATGGATGGACGGATGGATGGATGGATGGATGGATAAATGAGTATGTACTGAATCTGTAATGGTCATATGTTTTGACCTAGAAATTCCAATTTTAACAGGTTACCTTAAGAAAATCTTCAGTAAATGTGCAGGAATGTTTACTACAATGTTAATTATAATAACAAGAAATGAACAAAAAAGTCCACTAGTAGGAGATCAGTTTAATAAATTGACACTGCATACCAAGGATTGCAATACAGCCATGAAAGATGTCTGTGTATATTAAAAACACAGAAAGGTGTTATTAATGAACTATTACATTTGTTGAAAAATCTCTTACAAATTAACAGATATGATACACTAATATTTTTTAAAAGGTCTAGGATACCCATCAGAACACTAAAATTGGTTTATCTCTTGTGTAAATATAGATGCAATTTTACATTCTTCTTTATCTACCCCCCATATTATTTGAATAGATTTTCATAATAAGCCTGAATAACAAGAAAAAAATCAGTAAAGACACAACATTTTGATATGTTAAAATGCCATAAAGGATATAGCTTTGGTGGGAAGAAGACATTCTTGTTCCTCTTTGTATTTTAGACATAAAGTAAATTTTTTTCTATAATTGTGACACACATTTCAGTTAATTTTGTAAATGTCTAACTTCGTCAGTTTAAAAATTATGAAACAAACAAAACTCTAGGAGAAGAAGACTTTTATTAGTAAGCAGAGGAGTCTGAACTTCAACAATTTGTAAAATGAAATTAATAGTGTCTTTATCAGAAGTTGTAAGAATAAAAGGAAATTTTATTAAGAAAATTTACTAAATGCTTGCTATATGGAGGCACTAGGGAGTAGTTCCCTTTCTACTTGCACCCCGTTCCTTTTCTTTATAATCTTCCAACTGGGAAAATAAAGTTTAGCATTGGAATTTTTTCCAGGAAACCTCTCACACTACAACTGACCATATCAGGTGGCTTAAAGCAGCATCTTTGTTCACTTTTAGGTCAAGTACTGATTTAGTCAACAATTATTTATGTGTCCTTGAATGTGTCACTGGTCCGTGAAGCCATTGGTTATCTTAACATCTGACTATTCTAAAGGTTGATAGTGAGGATAAATATAAACTTTAAAGAACCATCACATGTTTAAAGTAGAGAAGCATTTAATAGCATGATTCTGCCCTTCAAATGATAAATTAGAAGCCAGTTTGCAAGTGAAACATGAAAACAGAGAGGAAATCATGAACTTGGCTGGCAGGAACCCTGAATCCATTGGCATACACTTGCTGCTTTTATCCATTATCAGCCTAAGACACTCTCACACCAACTGCATGGAGATAAAAGGCTGAATATCCTATTACCAGTTCCCTTGAGCCCTGTGGCCAAATCCTTTTGTGATTTGAGCTTAATTACCTCGAAAGAGGTGCATCAGTTTTATGAGGTTACAAATAAAAAGAAGATTTAGATCTTCCCTTGTGTGAAACTGGTCTATAGATTGAATTCTAAACAATTGTCACTGCTACAGTTTTGTGAAAGGCAAGTAAATCATTTCTTTAAGGGAATAGCCAGGGCCAAGTAATCCTGATCTCCCAATTGGCATTAAATAATAATAATAATAATAATATAAAATAAAAACAATTAAATTTCTTATTGATGAAACTCTGAACAACTACCTTCCATCTCATGCAACTCTTAAGGTGTTTATAACTTCCATTAAGTATAAAATCTTTTTTGTTTTTCTTATTACCCTTAGTGATTTTAACAGGTGAGACCGCTACATTTGAAATTTAAACCTTAGAAATGTCTTCAGCATGAAACTTGACCACAGTGCTTAAGTAACTTTAGAACACTCGGTACACCACATTTTTTAAATCAGTGCTACTAGCCTTAGAGCAAATTTAAGAAATAGAAATATACAGCATTCAGTGCATTTAGCTGTAAGTTATGGTGGAATCCTGGGTATCCTCTTCTTAGTGCCAAGCAACAGAGTGGGTGGGTTGTCTGTGTAGGCTAGGTGTTTTCTGAACACCCTTTTCAACTTCACAAAAGACAGTTATGGTTTCTCCTTATTATAGAAATTCAAATAAATTGCCTGCTATTAGTTTTATATGAGTGTTTCTATAAGATATTTAGCAGTTAGCTGTTCTTAAAAAAATAGAGATGATTTAGTAGAGGAAGTTGAGAGTTTGCAATGTGAGTCCAGGAAATAATAACATTAGTTAGTAATAATGTCCACAGGGTATCTTAGTTGCACGTGTCGTCTAAGACTGATGAACTAGAGACCAAAACTTGATTCTTCACTGAGCTCACTACGTAAAGCAAAAATAAACTCCTTTTTATAATAACTTCTCAGCTAAATAAATGTTGGAGAATAAGGTGATTAATAAGATTTTGTCTTTATTCCATTAACTCACCTATGCTGTGAGACTGCCAAGACAAGTATGATCTTGTTAAGAACAGACAGAGGGAGCTTTTAATGTTAATTGAATTCTTTGCTGTCAGCTCTGTGTTTTTGGTCCTGTGTACTCTTGTAGCATTTTATCTGCTTTTATATTTATCTGTCCTTAACATAAAATTTGGCACTTCATTGTAAATGGCCTTCCTCCACAATATTTTAGGAAGTTATATGTGTATTCATTAAAAAAAAAAAAGATCCACCATTCTTCAAATGTGAAAAATGAAAGAGAAACAAAGATTAAAAAAAAAAAATTGGAAACCTATTCATAATCTAGGTTTATTGAATTTTAACTTACTTAAATACACCTCTGAAACCACATAACTCTCTCACAACACAAAATACAGTATTTCATATATTTATCAAGGTTCCATTAAACATACGTAAATCTATCCCCACAGGTTTCTCAATTTCTTGAAAGCAGGGATATTGATTTTTTATTTGATACTCCTCTGATTCCTAGATAGTGGCATACTAGTTGCTTATTAAGAAAATGGTTAATTGAATATATATTAATATATATGTAACTTGTTAATATATAACTTGATAATAGACTAGAACAAATATGTTATCAAAAATTTTGAGTGAGATTCTTTATTTTTTTATGTTCCCTAGAATAACAGAAGAAAAAATTAAATCTGCCTCCCTATCAAATTCAGAGCAGTGCCTGAAAACAACAGTGCTTTTAGAAAAACAAACAAACAAAAAAACATAACTAAGAAAAGAGGAGGCTGTGAAAACTGCCAATGGGGAGTATATAGCATATTTGTTTAATCCAAGTCAAAGTAATTAGTGGTAAAAAGTAAGATTTGAGTTGTCTCTAATTTAAAAGCATAGATATTAAATTAAAAGAAGACAGAATTTGAGTGAAGAGTGGTCCAACGGACTAGTCTTGGCTCTCTCAGCTGATTAAAATGCTGAGATTAAAAAATAGAGGTTTTTACAAGTTTATTTCTTCATTCAACAAATTTTATTGAGTACCTTCTTAGGTGCTAAAGATAAAATGTTCATTTAAAATAGAGCATATCAGAGGGGAAGTTGGTGGGGGGGATGGGTGAAATAGGTGAAGGGGATTAAGAGTACACTTATGATGAGCACTGAGTAATGATGTATAGAAGTGTTGAATCACTATATTTTACACCTGAAACTAATATAACACTGTATGTGAACTACACTAGAAATAAAATTAAAAAAAACTTAATAAAAATAATTTAAACAATAAAGATAAAGTATCATGTAAAACAGACATGATTCTTTTCCTTGTGGAGTTAAAAATAGAGTGGGGAGACAAATATTAAAAATATATACTATAGAAATAAACATGTAATTGTAATTATCATGAAGTAAATATACAGAAAACTATGCCTGAGTGTAATGGGGTTAACTACCTTAGACTGGGGCTCAGAAGATGTCTTTCTTTTGACAACTGACAAGTGATGTGGCAAAGAAAGTACCAGGCAGAGAGAACACATACTAATATGGGAATAAGCCAGCTATGTTTGAGGAATTAGAAAAAAAAAAAGAACAGTTGGAGGATAGAACATGACTGGCATCAGATTCACATGAAAAAGTAGCCAAAGTGCACATCTTATAAAGTCTTGAGGGGTATTAAATATTTTTTAAATGTTATTATAATTGAATTGGGGAACCAATGAAGATTTTCATATTGTTTGTTTTTTTTCTGGGGAATTGACATGATCAATTTGTTGTTGAAATTATTCTAACATGATTACTTTAGTTGCTGTCTGGAGAATATTTAGAGAGAGATGAGGGTCAGAGACTGATAAGAAAGCCATTCCAATAGCTCAGTCAAGAGACAATTCTAGCTTGGGCAATTGGCATGGCTAATGGAGAGAGAGTGATGAATTTAGACCTTTTTTCAAGAGTTAGAATTGATGTGAATTATAATATATTAAATATGGATTTTGAGAAAAGGAAGAAAAAAGAAGGTATTGAAAGTCTCCGCCTTGACCAGCTGGGATTTTAGAATTGTCATTCAGTAAGCCTTAGGAGACTGACCAGTAACTTTGGTTGGTAGTGGAAGCAATCCAGTCTCAGGTTTGGATATTGGGACAAGTCTGTGAAACAACTGAATGAAGTCAGATAGGTACTTCAGTATGTGGGTATGGAGCTCAGAAGAAACACCTGGGCCAAAGATATCAATGTAGGATCTATAGGCAAACAGACAGCATTTAAATTCATGAAAGTGAATAATATTGTCTAAGAGGCATGTGTAGAACAGTATATTATAAAAATTTGCTTCCATAGACAGTAAAATGGGCATTCCTTGAACACATAGACCATTCATTTTTGGCAAAACTTCATAGAAACATTTATCTAAATTTAAAATAAGACACAATATTTAAAATAAATTTAAAATAATAGTGATAATTATGAAAATAACAATATAATGATAGTACTTATTTCTCTTAAAGAGACTGTATTGTTTATAATCATTGAATAACCTATGACTTTCAGTTAAGCGAAGGATTCTTGAACTGTAGAACTGATTTTGCATCCAGACATTTTTTTCCTTGGTTTTTTGTTCTACTAATTGGGAAGTCCAATAATGAGTCATCAGAAATAACTACATGGTCCTGCTAGATAGTTCTGGAAAATTATGTAAAACAAAGGCTAAGAAACAATGGACAGATTCCTCCTTAAAAGTATTCACATCACTCTTTCAACTACTAGGTCAGCTAGTACATCCCACTAAAATCTGAAAGTGTGAATGTTTCAGCATATGCAGTAGCAGAGAAAGGGTTCCTAATACTTTCTAGTCACAACAGCTTTAAAAATTGCAGATTCAGTTTTCAAATATTCCAAATGTCAAACCTTCCTTCTTCAAACAACAGACCTTATCATTATCAATAACTTCATTGTCACCATAATCTCAATCTCAAATTCATGCATTCCATTCTCTGACCACAATCTTCTATATTTCCAACTCACTCACTCTACACCCTAACTCCAACAACTGTTCAACTACTCTTTGATCACTTACCTATTGAATCAACAACTTGACCCCTGACCTCATTGATGTTCTGTTCTCTTCTTCTTACCCATTTATAATTCCATGGTCAAGCATTTTACCCTTCCCCTTTCATAGATCCTCAATACCTTTGCTCTTTGTTTGCTTCTGTGATATTTCCCTTCCCAAAGCCACAAACATAGTTAAATTCATACCTCTTACTACTGCACCTTTACATTTGATTCCATTAAGGAAAAGCACATAATTGTGCTGCTTGGCCTCATTTTACTTTCATGTCCTCAAATCTCAAGTGATACATCAATTCTGTCAGGCAATCATATTATACTTTCTTAGACCAGTCATTCTCTCATTCCCCTATATGGTTTTCATACCTTCCCTTCAAAATCCCAACACCTTCTCCTCATCCTAATTCTCAGCTGGAAACCTTACTTAATATGAAACAATCCTAAGAGAAGTTGTACAGGCTCCCATCATCTCATCTACCACCAATACCTGCACATTTATACTCTACTAACCCATCTGTTATGGTAAATGAATGATTCATACTTTTACATAACTTCTGCATTCTTCACACCTCATCCTCTCTCTCCTATTCAAGAACAAAATATCACCAACTTTCTCCTTTCCCCTCTAGATTATTATAATCAGCAAACATGATGTAATTTCCCTTACCTAAAATGAATGAATAAATGAATTAGTGAATGAATAAATACAAAATGCATTCAGGATCCACTATACCTGTTAGCTATCATCTCATTTCTTTTTTTCTTTTCTTTTTTTGTAGCAACACATCATAATAATAATAAATGATAAATGAATAAATAATAATATGAATAATATTAATGAATAAATAATAAATGAAAATTTATTCAACTTGCCATCTCCAATTCATGCCCTTCCATTTTCTCAAAAGTTTATTCCAGTAAGACTTTTATCCCTGTACATAAACAAAATGGGTTTTCTTGATGTCATCAGTTAACCTCCACCTGGTTAAATCCAATGGTCAGCACCCAGTCCTCATCTTATCTGACCAATTAGCAGCTTTTAACATAATCAGTGACTTCTTGATACTCTTCCTTCAATTGGCTTCTAGCGTACTACTATACCTTCCTGGCTCTCCTCTTAATCAGGTCCTTTACTCCTTTTTCTTGTCAGGATCATTTACTAATTACTCTTTTTTTTTTTTAACCTTACATCTTAATATTGTAGGTCTGGTTGCTCAATTCTTGGTTATCTTCTCTTTCTATATTAAATTCCTTGTTGATTTTCATCCAGTCTCATGGTTTAAATGTGTCAAATCTATATCTTCAGACTTCTCCAGCAAACTATAGAATCATATCTCCAAATGCCAACTAATATCTCTACTGGGATAGTGAATAGGTATTTGAAACTCATCATATCCCAAACTACTGAATGTCCTCTCACTTAAGGCTACCAGATAAAACACAGTATACACAGTTAAATTTGAATTTCAGAAAAACAGCAGTTTTTTTTAAGTACAAGTATATTCCAGATATTATCTGAAATCCAAATTTATTGGGGTATTTTCTGTTTTTATTTGTTAAATATAGCAGTCCTAAAACTCTGTACCACCCACAGAACCAAACTGATGACAACTCTAACTTTCCACTTGGTCAAAAATCTTGGAGTGATCTTCAGTTTCTCCCTTTTGGACCCCACACCCTAGTAGGAATGACAGAATATATTCAGAATCACACTGCTTTTGACCATCAATTTACTATCACTGTGGTCCAAGTTTGAAGGTACCATCATTTCTTACCGAATTAGCACAATAGTTCCCTGACTGGTTTCCCTGATTTTACACTACCTCCTGCCCCCTTCCAGATAATTGTCAATATAGCAGCTAGAGTAACTGTTTTAAAATATAAGGCTAATCATTTTTTTTTTTTTGTACCAAACTCCCTGATAGCTTTCTTTTTTTTTTTTTTTAAAGATTTTATTTATTTGACAGAGAGAGATAGCGAGAGCAGGAACACAAGCAGGGGGAGTGGGAGAGGGAGAAGCAGGCTTCCTGCCGAGCAGGGAGCCCGATGTGGGACTGGATCCCAGGACCCTGGGATCATGACCTGAGCTGAAGGCAGATGCTTAATGACTGAGCCACCCAGGCGCCCTCCCTGATAGCTGTCTATTTCATGCAGTTCTTGCAATGGCCCACAAGTCCCTATATGATCTGTCAGCCACCATGTTACCTTCCTAATCTTATCTTCTCCTATCTTCCCTTACTTCATATGCTCCAGCTATATTGTCCTTCTTGGTTGTTCTCAAACATAACAGAAATGCTCTCCCCTTAGTAACTTTGTCTTGGTTATTTCCTCAGCCGGAAACATTCTTCTTCAGGTGGCTACACAGCTAAAACTTTCATTTAAGTTTCTCACCCCCTTCACATGTTACCTTTTCAATGAGATCTGCTCTGACAGTTCTATTTAAAATCACAAATATTTCTAGTCCCTCACTCTGTATCACTATTAACTTGCTCTTTTTTCTTTTTAAACAATAGCACTTGACATCTTTCAATTGATTACATAATATATGTAATATTTATTATATAATTATTAATAATTATATATAAATAATTATATATACTATATATAATAAATATAATATTTATTATATTCATTCCAAACATTAGAGTAGTTTTTGGTACATAGCAGGTGTTTAATTAATGTTTGTTAAATGAATACATGAAAAGCTGGATTTTATAGGATCTTGATTCTTATGATCTTGATCCCAAAGTCACTTTCTAATTATAAAATTTTGTGAAATAGTGTGATAATGCTTTCAAATTTAGATACAACTTTTAAACAAAACATGGTGCACATCAATCAGGTTTTTACTGAAAATACATTAAAAAAATTGAAAACAAGAGGTTGATACTACTGATAAAGATAAAGACAGATCATTCAAGTTAAAATGCTCATAAAATAAGATAGGTAAAATTCATGTTAGTGCTGGGAAACATGTAAAGGAAATCAAAATATGAAGGAAAATACCCACATGAAGGGAAATATTTTACCACAGCTCATCTGCACTCTGTTAAGAGCATTTTATAATGAGATGATCTAACCAATGTGTGTGTGTGTGTATATATATATATACACACACACATATATAATTTAAATTCAATTAGCCAACATATAGTACATCATTGATTTCACATGTAGAGTTCAACAATTCATCCATTGCATATAACACCCAGTGCTCATCATATCACATGCCCTCCTTAATGCCCATCACCCAATTTCTCCATCCCCCCACCCATCTCCCCTCCAGCAGTCCTCAGTTTGTTTCCTATAGTTAAAGAGTCTCATGATTTCTTCTTCCTCTCTGATGACTTCTCATTCAGTTTTCCCTCCCTTCCCCTATGATCCTCTGCACTGTTTCTTATATTCCACATGAGTGAAACCATATGTTAATTGTCTTTCTCTGATTGATTTATTTTGCTCAGCATAATACCCTCCAGTTCCATCCATGTTGATGTAAATGGTAAATATAAATCCTTTCTGATGGCTGAAATATTCCATTGTGTGTATATATATATATATATATATATATATATATAAAATCTTCTTTATCCATTCATCTGTCTATGGACATCTGGGCTTTTTCCGTAGTTTGGCTATTGTAGACATTGCTGCTATAAACATTGGGGTGCAGGTGCCCCTTCAGATCACTATATTTGTATCTTTGGGGTAAATACCTAGTAGTGCAATTGCTGGGTCATAGGGTAGCTCTATTTTTAACTTCTCGAGGAACCACCATACTGTTTTCCAGAGTGGCTGCACCAGCTTGCCTTCCCACCAACAGTGTAAGAGGGTTCCCCTTTCTCCATATCCTCATCAACATTTGTTGTTTCCTGACTTGTTAATTTTAGCCATTCTGACTGGTGTGAGGTGGTATCTCATTATGGTTTTGATTTGTATTTCCCTGATACCAAGTAATGTGGAACATTTTCTCATGTGTCCATTGGCCATTTGGATGTCTTCTTTGGAGAAATGTCTGTTCATGTCTTCTGCCAATTTCTTGACTGGATTATTTGTTCTTTGGGTGTTGAGTTTGATAAGTTCTTTATAGATTTTGGATGCTAGCCCTTTATCTGATATGTCATTTGCAAATATCTTCTCTCATTCTGTGGTTTGCTTTTGTTTCCCTTGCCTTTGGAGATATGTCTAAGAAGTTGCTGTGGCCAAGGTCGAAGAGGTTCCTGCCTGTGTTCTCCTCCAGGATTTTGATGGATTCCTGTCTCACATTTAGGTCTTTCATTAATTTTGAGTTTATCTTTCTGTATGGTGTAAGAAAATAATCCAGTTTCATTCTTCTACATGTGGTTGTTCAATTTTCTCAACACCATTTGTTGAAGAGACTGTCTTTTTTCCATTAGATATTCTTTCCTGCTCTGTCAAAGATTAGTTGACCATAGAGTTGAGGGTCCATTTCTGGGCTCTCTATTCTGTTCCATTGATCTATGTGTCTGTTTTTGTGCCAGTACCATACTGTCTTGATGATTACAACTTTGTAAGAGAGCTTGAAGTCCAGAATTGTGATGCTACCAGCTTTGGTTTTCTTTTTCAATATTCCTCTGGCTATTCGGGGTCTTTTCTGGTTCCATACAAATTTTAGGGTTATTTGTCCCAGCTCTGTGAAAAAAGTTGATGGTATTTTGATAGGGATTGCATTGAATGTGTAGATTGTTCTGGCTAGTGTAGACATTTTAACAATATTTGTTCTTCCAATCCATGAACATGGAACGTTTTTCCATTTCTTTGTGTCTTCCTCAATTTCTTTCATGAGTGTTCTGTTTAGAGTACAGATCCTTTTTCTCTTTGGTTAAGTTTATTCCTAGGTATCTTATGGTTTTTGGTGCAATTGTAAATGGGATCAATTCCTTAATTTCTCTTTCTTCTGTCTCATTGTTAGTGTATAGAAATGCAACTGATTTCTGTGCATTGACTTTCTATACTGCCACACTGCTGAATTCCTGTATGAGTTCTAGCCATTTTGGGGTGGAGTATTTGGGTTTCCCACAGAGTATCATATCATCTGCAAAGAGTGAGAGTTTGACTTCTTCTCTGCTGATTCAGATGCCTTTTATTTCTTTTTGTTGTCTGATTGCTGAGGCTAGGACTTCTAGTACTATGTTGAATAACAGTAGTGAGAGAGGGCATCCCTGCCATGTTCCTAACCTTAAGGGAAAAGTTCTCAGTTTTTCCCCATTGAGAATGATATTTGCTGTGGGCTTTTTGTAGATGGGTTTTATCATATTGAGGGATGTTTCCTCTATCCCTACAGTATGAAGAGTTTTAATCAAGAAAGGATGCTGTATTTTGTCAAATGCTTTTTCTGCATTGAGAGGATCATATGGTTCTTGTTCTTTCTTTTATTAATGTGATATATCACATTGATTGATTTGTGGATGTTGAACCAACTTGCAGCCTATAATCCTTTTAATGTACTGTTGGATCCTATTGGCTAATATCTTGGTGAGAATTTTGGCATTCATGTTCATCAGGGATATTAGTCTGTCATTCTTTTTGGAAGGGTCTCTGTCTGGTTTTGGGATCAAGGTAATGCTGGCCTCATAAAATGAGTTTGGAAGTTTTCCTTCCATTTCTATTTTTTGAAACAGCTTCAAAGAATAGGTATTCATTCTTCTTTAAATGGTTGATAGAATTCCCCTGAGAACCCATTTGGCCCTCAGGTCTTGTTTGTTGGGAGATTTTTGATTACTGCTTCAATTTCCTTGCTGGTCTTTTCAGGTTTTCTATTTCTTCCTGGCTCAGTTTTGGTAGTTTGTAAGTCTCTAGGAATGTATCCATTTCTTCCAGATTGATAATTTATTGGCATATAGGTGCTCTTAATATGTTCTTGTAATTGTATTTCTTCAGTGTTGGTTGTGATCACTCCTCTTTCATTCATGATTTTATTAATTTGGGTCCTTTTTCTTTTCTTTTTCATGTCTGGCTAGGGGTTTATCAATCTTATTAATTCTTTCAAAGAACCAACTCCTAGTTTTGTTGATCTGTTCTACTGTTCTTTTGGTTTCTATTTAATTGATTTCTGCTCTAATCTTTATAATTCTCATCTTCTGCTGGGTTTAGACTTTATTTGCTGTTCTTTCTCTAGTTCCTTTAGGTGTAAGGTTAGGTTGTGTATTTGAGATTTTTTTTAATTTTTTGAGAAAGGCTTGTATTGGATTGCCTATACTGTATCCCAAAAGTTTTGAATAGTTGTGTTTTCATTTTCATTTGTTTCCATGAATTTTTAAAATTCTTCTTTAATTTCCTGGTTGACCCATTCATTTTTTAGTAGGATGCTCTTTAGCTTCCATGTATTTGAGTTCTTTCCAACTTTCCTCTTGTGATTGAGTTCACGTTTCAAAGCATTGTGGTCTGAAAATATGCAGGGAATGATCCCAGTCTTTTGGTACCAGTTGAGATCTGATTTATGACCCAGGATGTGATCTATTCTGGAGAATGTTCCATGTACACTTGGGAAGAATGTGTGTTCTGTTGCTTTAGGGTGGAATGCTCTGAATGTATCTGTGAATTCCATCTGGTCCAGTGTGTCATTCAAAGCCCTTGTTTCCTTTTTGATCTTCTTAGATGATCTATCCATTGCAGTGAGTGGGGTGTTAAGGTCCCCCACCATTATTGTATTATTATCAATGTGTTTCTTTTTAATTTTATTATGAATTGGTTTATATAGTTGTCTGCTCCCAAGTTAGCATAAGTATTTACAGTTTTTAGATCTTGTTGGATAGACCCTTTAAGCATGATATAGTGTCCCTCTTCAACCCTTAATATGGTCTGGTTTAAAAATCTGTCTGATATAAGGATTGCTACCCCAGCTTTCTTTTGATGTCCATTAGCATGATAAATCATTCTCCACCCCCTCACTTTCAATCTGGAGGTGTCCTTGGTTCTAAAATGAGTCTCTTGTAGACAGCATATGGAATTGTCTTGCTCTTTTATCCAATCTGATACCTTGTGTCTTTGGATTGGAGTATTTAGTCCATTTACATTCAGAGTAATTATTGGAAGATATGAATTTAGTGCCATTGTATTCCCTGTAACGTCCCTGTTTTTGTATATTGTCCCTGTTTCTTTCTAGTTTATGTTACCTTTGGGCTCTCTCTTTGCTTACAGGATCCCCTTTAATATTTCTTGCAGGGCTGGTTTAGTGATCACAAATTCTTTTAGTTTCTGTCTGTCCTGGAAGCTGTTTACCTCTCCTTCCATTCTGAACGACAGCCTTGCTGGATAAAGTATTCTTGGCTGCATGTTTTTCTCATTTAGTACTCTGAATATATCATGCCAATCCTTTCTGGCCTGCCAGGTCTCTGTGGATAGGTCTGCTGCCAGTCTAATATTCTTACTCTTTTGTGTTAAGGACATTTTGCCTCGAGTTGCTTTCAGGATTTTCCCTTTACCTCTGAAATTTGCAAGCTTCACTATTATATGTCAGGGTGTTGATCTATTCTTATTGATTTTGAGGAGGGTTCTCTGTGCCTCCTGGACTTGAATGCTTGTTTCCTTCCTCAGATTAGGGAAGTTCTCAGCTGTGATTTGCTCAAATATACCATCTGTCCCTCTCTCTCTTCTTCTTCTGGGACACCAATAATTCTAATATTGCCAATGTATATTAACAACACTTAAAAGCTAAGTGATCATGGGGTTCTGGTTCAAGATGGCAACATAGGAAGACCTTGAATTTAACTTCTCCACAAACACCAAGCCTATCTATTTATAGAGAAATTCCATCGGAAGAACTGAGGTCTGACTGAAAAGCTTCTGCACAGCAAAATATAGAGAGGCCACATAGAGAATGCAAGAGAGATGGGAGACACCATAAGGAAGGGAACCCTCACCCCCAAAGCTGTGAGGGGCAGTGGGGAAGGACAAGGCTGAGAGCCTAGGAGCAGATTTATCTGCCCTGGGGCACAGAAAAAAAAAATGCTATGGTTTAAAAGGGAACTAGAATATAAAAGATCCAGCCCTAGACTTCCATCAAACAGCAGAGGGCAGGGGTGGAGGGGGGTGTTGGATGGGTGGTTGGAACTCTCTCTGGGTGGAGAGGCTGGTGAGCACCATGGTTTACACTTCCCCTGCACTTTGATAGTGCAGACAGGAGCAGGATCCAGGTGCCATAGCTGTCCTACTACCTCGACAAGTCCCAGGCCCCTAACCCACATCAGCCCCAGCCATCCCACCAAGGCAGTCCCAGTATGGTGCACACCAGGACATCCTTGGCCAGTGCTCACTACAGCTGCAGCGGTTGTGACAAGGTGACATATTTCCAAAGCACCTTGGAACACTCTAGGCCCATACTACTTTGTCTTCAGAGAGCCTGCTTGGGCACCCCCCTCCCCAGCACAGAACACTCCGGGACCTCCAGGCTCATGCCTGCTTAAGCTCTAGAATTATTCACAATAGCTAAGAGGTGGAAGCAGCTCAAATGTCTATTGACAAATGAATAGATAAAGAGAATGTGGAATACATCTCTCTCTCTCAAATATATATATATTTATATATATCAGGCTTACAAAAGAAAGAAATTTTTCACAGGCTACATGTGTGAACCTTGAGGATATTATGCTGGGTGAAGTAAGTCAGTCAAAAAAAAAAAACCCAAATAATGTATGATCTCATTTATATGAGATATCTAGAGTAGTCAAATTCTGGAAACAGAAAGTAGAATTGTGGTTGCCAGGATCTGTAGGGAAGGGGAAAGTGGGGCTTTTTATTCAATGGGTATAGAGTTTCCATTTTACAAGATGAAAAAGTTCTGGAAATCTCTTACACAGCAATGTGAATATAGTTAACCCTACTGAATTGTACTCTTAAAAATGGTTAAGAGAGGGGCGCCTGGGTGGCTCAGTCGTTAAGCGTCTGCTTTCAGCTCAGGTCATGATCCCAGGGTCCTGGGATTGAGCCCCGCATCAGGCTCCCTGCTCGGCAGGAAGCCTGCTTCTCCCTCTGCCATTCCCCCTGCTTGTGTTCCCTCTCTCACTGTCTCTCTTTCTCTGTCAAATAAATAAAATCTTTAAAAAAAAAAAATGGTTAAGAAAGTTAAAAAAAAAGTTGAATGATCATGAAAACTGTAATGGGCCCTCTGGGTGAAAAATCATTTAACTATCCTATATTTCAAATTTGTGAAATACTTGGAAAATTATATATATACATATATATGTGTATATATATAGTATATGCATAAAATTTATCTATTATTTATATATTAAAATATATAATATTATATTTATAGTTATAATTATATATTATGATATTAAATATGTTAAAATGTATATATTATTTATATACACACGCACACAAAACGACATGTAGATTACTTGATGACCCATCAGGAAACACTAGTGTTTTACAGATCATACCATAAGAAAACATTTATTCTCACTGAGCCTAGGGTAGACCGCTAGGGAATATTCTACACCTAGAAGCTTGAATTTGGTCATTGCCATGAATACCTGAAAAGAAGGCTGGAGCCTATTCCTCACTTAATTTTTAAATCAGAGAAAGGAAGATTGGTTAAAAGAACCTCAAATAGGGTACCTGGGTGGCTCAGTAGACTAAGCATCCGCCTTCAGCTCAGGTCATGATCCCAGAGTCCCAGGATCAAGTCCTGCACTAGGCTCCCTGCTGAGCAGGGAGTCTGCTTCTCCCTCTGGCCCTCCCCCCTTTCATGCTCTTTGCCTCTCAAATAAATAAATGAAATCTTTAAAAAAAAGAACCTCAAATATATTTGAGAAATAAGAACAGAAAAAAGTACATCCTTTCTGGCCAGAGCCATGTGATAGACTTAGCAACCAGAAATAAGAATGGAACTATAATTTAGCCATAAACCTCAGTCCATAGCTAGGCTCAGGCAGGTGAGGCACATCTCAGTGGATGTCAGGAAAGAGGGTTTCTATAGCAAACACACCCCATTCATCAATTCCTGAGGCATTCATAAAAGGCCTTCTCATAAATTGCATCAGTATTTAATTTGTACATTAGAGTAAAATGCAGTAAAATAAAAACCAAATTTAAATTAATTTGTCCAAGTTTTGCTACATATTAAAACTGGAATATATATCCACATTAGTTTTACATGTTAATTTTAGGTAACGTTTACATTTAGCTTCTGCCTGTGTTTTTCACTACAAAGTCCATTTAAAAATTGTCAATTTAATGACCATCTATAAATGAAAAAGCAGATCATTTGATGAATAAACTCTCCTTTAGATCACCTTTAAGAGAATACCCCATCAGGCAATAAAAACTTCCAGTTCAATTTCCTTTAATAGAACGAAGTTTCCCTTGAATAAAATTCTCTTCATTTGCTGATTGGGGAAGACAGCTCATTTTAATAGAGATTGTCCCTCCATGACTCTCCTACATTTGCAGATTACTTAGGAAATATGAATTTCAGGAGGAAAAACATCATTAGCAATAGAAGTATTTAGAAGAAGTAAAAGTGTAAAGTGTACATTTAGCACAAAGCAGCAATCTCTTTACTCATAGCTCCAGGGTTATCAGGATGCCATTAACAGCTTTTCACTATGTAAATGTTTTCAAACAAAATACGCTAAATGAGTAACAAGGTGAATATGGTTCATTCCAAAACACTTATTTAGTGTTGCTTGAAAATCGAAGGGGAAAAAAATGGTCCCATTCCAGCGCCTTTCCAAACATAGTAAACCCAAAAATCTTTCCACTGCATCTAATCAATTTGTGTTCTAATGTAATTTGGGTTTCATATTAGGTCAAACACTGTTTTTAGAACCCTGCCGAGTAACAAATGTTGTCACGTATTTGTTTTATTTCTACCTAGCATGCTACAGAGAAGTACCTTAAAAATTTTTACTTTGGTGTAGTCTAAAAGTGTCCCTTTTCACACTTGAAGAGATGAGCTGTTTTCCAGTGAAATGGCCAGAGATTTAATGACGGAGTATCCAGAAATCCAGCAGAATTCATTTTTCTTATTGCAAAAGAGTAACTAGGAAATGCTTGATAGTGTGACTAATTATACAGCACACATTCACTGAGCACCTCCTTCAGAACCAGACCCTGAAGGAAGTTTTTGAATAAGACTCAAACCCTTCCTTTAAAATGCTTCTACACTAGGGGCACCTGGGTGGCTCAGTTGGTTAAGCATCTGACTCTTGATTTCGGCTCAGGTCATGATTTTAGGGTCCTGGGATGGAGCCCAGTGTTGAGTTTCTTGCCCAGCAGAGAGCCTGCTTGAGGATTCTATCTTCCTCCCCCTCTCTCCTTACCCCACTCATGTTCTCTCTCTCTCAAATAAATAATTAAATCTTTAAATAAAATGCCCCTAGTCTAGTGGAGAGAACTGCAGTTCAGCAGCCTGTCCGTATTGTTGATTTAGAAAATAAACAAAATAAAGAAAATAAATATTATTAATTATCTTGTGGCACAAACAAAATTACCGTTAATATGCTTGTATATATCTTATCATAATTTTTCTGTGCAATTTTGTATATATGCTTTCTCCAAGTGGGAATATACCATCTAAAATTCTTGATTGCTTGCTTTTTAAATCTACTCTTCATTTATTGAATAATATGCCTCCATTTCACCAGTTTTAGTGGTATTTACATATAGGGGTGTACCAAATTTATTTAACTATCCTTGAAGTGATGGACATTTTTACATGACCAAAGTTTGTTATTATAAAAGAAAATGCTGGGCTGATCATTACTATAAATTTTTGCATGATATTTAATCATTTCCTTAGAATAAGTACTAATAGATAAAATTCCTAGAGAAAATGTTAGGCATAATTTTAAGACATCTGAAACATACAGCCAAATTGTTCTTTTAAGTTGGTTTTTATTGGTATGAAAATAAGTTATGTTGTTTTATTTTTTATTTTTAATGAGCCTCATTGTTTTCTCTGTTTTATAGTTTAAAAAAATAGCTTCTAATTTGTGAATACTTTTCTGCTGGGTATTTGCTAGTTTATTTTGTAGAAAGTCATTTATATTAAAAATATCCTCCCCCAAATTTATCCTTTCTTTTCAATTTGTAGGTAAAGAGGGCCACATGCAAGGACCAGAGGGCAGCATCTAGGAGATGAGAACATCCCCCCAGTCAGCATCCAACAAAGAGCTGGAGACCTCAGACCTCCAATTTCAAGGAAATGAATGCAGCCAATAATCTGGATGCATTTAGGAGTAAATCCTTCCCCAGAGCTGCCAGGTAAGACCTTGATTTTAGATTTGTGAGACCCCAATCAGAGAAGCTATCCAAGCCCACCTACTCTTCTGACCTACTCAGCTGTGAACTAATAAAGGGAAGTCATTTTAAGCCACTAAATTTGTGGTAATTTGTTACTTGACAATAGAAAATTAGTGCAGCCCTATAATGGCAGTGATGGTGGATGATTGACTTTCTTCTTTTCTCATATGCCCCCTATAAAAAATTATAATTAATCTTGGTTTTGGTAATCATTTAAAGCTAGGTAAATAACATATTCAGATAAACAACATATTAAGTGTCAATTATTCCAAGTTTAGTAAGAGCTTTTAAAAATAATAATAATAATGACACTACATCTCATCAAATGCTTTTAAAGCATTTTTATAAAGTTTGTATGTCTATTATTCTATTTTGATGTATTTATGTGATGAATTATATAAAATATTTCCCAATCAGATTTATTTATGAAATAAACCTTTTTTTGACTCTCATATGTTATTATTAATTTTTATTTATTTATTTTTAAATTTTATTATGTTATGTTAATCACCATACATTACATCATTAGTTTTTGATGTAGTGTTCCATGATTCATTGTTTGCATATAACACCCAGTGCTCCATTCAGTACATGCCCTCTTTAATACCCATCACCAGACTAACCCATCCCCCATCCCCCTCCCCTCTAGAACACTCAGTTTGTTTCTCAGAGTCCATAGTCTCTCATGGTTCGTCTCCCCCTCC
This sequence comes from Phoca vitulina, assembly GCF_004348235.1. Lineage (NCBI taxonomy): Eukaryota > Metazoa > Chordata > Mammalia > Carnivora > Phocidae > Phoca > Phoca vitulina. The sequence continues at coordinate 18,132,153 of NW_022589719.1, read as the reverse complement.
GATTTCGCCCCCTTCATTTTACCCTTCCTACTACCTTCTTTTTTTTTAACATATAATGTATTATTTGTTTCAGAACAAATCTGTGATTCAACAGTCTTACACAATTCACAGCACTCACCATAGCACATACCCTCCCCAATGTCCATCACCCAGCCACCCCATCTTTCCCACCCCCCACCACTCCAGCAACCCTCAGTTTGTTTCCTGAGATTAAGAATTCCTAATATCAGTGAAGTCATATGATACATGTCTTTCTCTGATTGACTTATTTCGCTCAGCATAATACCCTCCAGTTCCATCCATGTCATTGCAAATGGCAAGATTTCATTCCTTTTGATGGCTGCATAATATTCCATTGTATATATATACCACTTCATCTTTATCCATTTATCTGTTGATGGACATCTAGGCTCTTCCCATAGTTTGGCTATTGTGGACATTGCTGCTATAAACACTGGGATGCATGTACCCCTTTGGATCCCTACATTTGTATCTTTGGGGTAAATACCCAGCAGTGCAGTTGCTGGGTCATATGTTAGCTCTATTTTCAACTTTTTGAGGAACCTCCATACTGTTTTCCAGAGTAGTTGCACCAGCTTCCATTCCCACCAACAGTGTAGGAGGGTTCCCCTTTCTCTGCATCCTCGCCAACATCTGTCATTTCCTGACTTGTTAATTTTAGCCATTCTGACTGGTGTGAGGTGGTATCTCATTGAGGTTTTGATTTGTATTTCCTTGATGCCGAGAGATGATGAGAACTTTTTCATGTGTCTGTTGGCCATTTGGATGTCTTCTTTGGAAAAATGTCTGTTCATGTCTTCTGCCCATTTTTTGATTGGATCATTTGTTCTTTGGGTGTTGAGTTTGAGAAGTTCTTTATAGATCTTGGAGACTAACCCTTTATCTGATGTCATTTGCAAATATCTTCTCCCATTCTGTCGGTTGTCTTTTGGTTTTGTTGACTGTTTCCTTTGCTGTACAAAAGCTTTTTATCTTGATGAAGTCCCAATAGTTCATTTTTGCCCTTGCTTCCCTGGCCTTTGGCGAAGTTTCTAGGAAGAAGTTGCTGTGGCTGAGGTCGAAGACATTGCTGCCTGCGTTCTCCTTTAGGATTTTGGTAGACTCCTGTCTCACATTTAGGTCTTTCATCCTTTTTGAGTCTATTTTTGTGTGTGGTGTAAGGAAATGGTCCAGTTTCATTCTTCTGCATGTGTCTGTCCAATTTTCCCAACACCATTTGTTGAAGAGACTGTCTTTTTTCCATTGGATAGTCTTTCTTGCTTTGTTGAAGATTAGTTGACCATAGAATTGAAGGTCCATTTCTGGGCTCTCTATTCTGTTCCATTGATCTATGTGTCTGTTTTTGTGCCAGTACCATACTGTCTTGATAATTACAGCTTTGTAATAGAGCTTGAAGTCCAGGATTGTGATGCCACCAGCTCTGGTTTTCTTTTTCAACATTCCTCTGGCTATTCAGGGTCTTTTCTGGTTCCATACAAATTTTAGAATTATTTGTTTCATTTCTTTGAAAAAAGTTGATGGTATTTTTATAAGGATTGCATTAAATATGTAGATTGCTCTAGGTAGCATCGACATCTTCACAATATTTGTTCTTCCAATCCATGAGCATGGAACGTTTTTCCATTTCTTTGTGTCTTCCTCAATTTCTTTCATGAGTATTTTATAGTTTTCTGAGTACAGATCCTTTGTCTCTTTGGTCAGATTTATTCCTAGGTATCTTATGGTTTTGGGTGCAATTGTAAATGGGATCGACTCCTTAATTTCTCTTTCTTCTGTCTTGTTGCTGGTGTATAGGAATGCCACTGATTTCTGTGCGTTGATTTTATATCCTGCCACTTTACTGAATTCCTGTATGAGTTCTAGCAATTTTGGGGTGGAGTCTGTTGGGTTTTCCACATAAAGTATCATATCATCTGCAAAGAGTGAGAGTTTGACTTCTTTGCCAATTCGGATGATTTTTATTTCTTTTTGTTATCTGATTGCTGTGGCTAGGACTTCTAGTACTATGTTGAATAGCAGTGGTGATAGTGGATATCCCTGCCATGTTCCTGACCTTAGGGGGAAAGCTCTCAGTTTTTCCCCATTGAGAATGATATTCACTGTGGGTTTTTCATAGATGGCTTTTATGATATTGAGGTACATACGCTCTATCCCTATACTCTGAAGAGTTTTGATCAAGAAAGGATGCTGTACTTTGTCAAATGCTTTTTCTGCATCTATTGAGAGGATCATATGGTTCTTGTTCTTTCTTTTATTAATGTATTGTATCAGATTGATTGATTTGTGGATGTTGAACCAATCTTGCAGCCCAGGAATAAATCCCACTTGTTCGTGGTGAATAATCCTTTTAATGTACTGTTGGATCCTATTGGCTAGTATTTTGGTGAGAATTTTTGCATCCATGTTCACCAGGGATATTGGACTGTAATTCTCCTTTTTGATTGGGTCTTTGGTTTTGGGATCAAGGTAATTCTTGCCTCATAAAATGAGTTTGGAAGTTTTCCTTCCATTTCTATTTTTTGGAACAGTTTCAGAAGAATAGGTATTAATTCTTGAAATGTTTGGTAGAATTCCCCTGGGAAGCCATCTGGCCCTGGGCTCTTGTTTTTTGGGAGATTTTTGATTACTGCTTCAATTTCCTTAGTGGTCATGGGTCTGTTCAGGTTTTCTATTTCTTTCTGGTTCACTTTTGGTAGTTGATACATCTCTAGGAATGCATCCATTTCTTCCAGATTATCTAATTTGCTGGCATAGTGTTGCTCATAATATGTTCTTATAATTGTTTGTATTTCTTTGGTTTTGGTTGTGATCTCTCCTCTTTCATTCATGATTTTATTTATTTGGGTCCTTTCTCTTTTCTTTTTGGTAAGTCTGGAAGAGGGTTTATCAATCTTATTAATTCTTTCAAAGAATAAGCTCCTAGTTTTGTTGATCTGTTCTACTGTTCTTTCATTTCTATTTCATTGATTTCTGCTCTGATCTTTATTATTTCTCTTCTCCTGCTGGGTTTAGGCTTTATTTGCTGTTCTTTCTCCTTTAGGTGTAGAGTTAGGTTGTGTATTTGAGACCTTTCTTGTTTCTTGGGAAAGGCTTGTGTTGCTATATACTTTCCTCTTAAGACTGCCTTTGCTGCATCCCAAAGATTTTGAACAGTTGTGTTTTCATTTTCATTTGTTTCCATGAATTTTTTAAATTCTTCTTTAATTTCCTGGTTGACCCATTCATTCTTTAGTAGGATGCTCTTTAGCTTCCATGTATTTGAGTTCTTTTCATTTTCCTCTTGTGATAGAGTTCTAGTTTCAAAGCATTGTGGTCCGAAAATATGCAGGGGATGATCCCAATCTTTTGGTACCAGTTGAGACATGATTTGTGACCTAGGATGTGATTGATTCTGGAGAATGTTCCATGGGCACTAGAGAAGAATGTGTATTCTGTTGCTTTGGGATGGAATGTTCTGAATATATCTGTGAAGCCCATTTGGTCCAGTGTGTCATTTAAAGTCTTTATTTCCTTGTTGATCTTTTGCTTAAATGATCTGTCCATTTCAGTGAGGGGGGTGTTAAAGTCCCCCACTATTATTGTATTGTTGTCGATGTGTTTCTTTGCTTTTGTTATTAATTGCCTTATATAATTGACTGCTCCCAATATAGAGGCATAGATATTTTCAATTGTTAGATCTTCTTGTTAGATAGACCCTTTAAGTATGATATAATGTTCTTCCTCATCTCTTATTATAGTCTTTGGTTTAAAATCTAATTTTAAGGATTGCCACCCCAGCTTTCTTTTGGTGTTCATTAGCATGGTAAATGGTTTTCCACCCCCTCACTTTCAATCTGGAGGTGCTTTGGGCCTAAAATGAGTCTCTTGCAGACAGCATATCGATGGGTCTTGTTTTTTTAACCAATCTGATAGCCTGTGTCTTTTGATTGGGGCATTTAGCCCATTTACATTCAGGGTAACTATTGAAAGATATTAATTTAGTGTCATTGTATGCGTGTAAGGTGACTGTTACTGTATATTGTCTGTGTTCCTTTCTGGTCTATGTTACTTTTAGGCTCTCTCTTTGCTTAGAGGACCCCTTTCAATATTTGTTGTAGGGCTGGTTTCGTGTTTGCAAATTCCTTTAGTTTTTGTTTGTCCTAGAAGCTTTTTATCTCTCTTTCTATTTTCAATGACAGCCTAGCTGGATATAGTATTCTTGGCTGCATATTTTTCTCATTTAGTGCTCTGAATATATCATGCCAACCCTTCTGGCCTGCCAGTTCTCTGTGGATAGGTCTGTTGCCAATCTAATGTTTCTACCATTGTAGGTTACAGACCTCTTGTCCCAAGTTGCTTTCAGGATTTTCTCTTTGTCTCTGAGACTCGTAAGTTTTACTGTTACATGTCAGGGTGTTGACCTATTTTTATTGATTTTGAGGGGGGTTTCTCTGTGCCTCCTTGATTTTGATGCCTGTTTCCTTCCCCAAATTAGGGAAGTTGTCTGCTATAATTTTCTCCAATATACCTTCTGCCCCTCTCTCTCTTTCTTCTTCTTCTGGGATCCTAATTATTCTAATGTTGTTTCATCTTATGGTATCACTTATCTCTCGAATTCTGCCCTTGTGATCCAGTAGTTATTTATCTCTCTTTGTCTCAGCGTCTTGATTTTCCATCATTTGGTCTTCTATATCACTGATTCTCTCTTCTGCCTCATTTATCCTAGCAGTTAGAGCCTCCATTTTTTATTGCACCCCATTAATAGCCTTTTTGATTTCCATTTGGTTAGATTTTAGTTCTTTTGTTTCTCCAGAAAGGGTTTCTCTAATATCTTCCATGCTTTATCAAGCCCAGCTAGTATCTTTATAATCGTCATTCTGAACTCTAGTTCTGACATCTTACTAATGTCTGTATTGATTAGGTCCCTGGTAGTCGGTACAGCCCCTTGTTCTTTTTGTTGAGGTGATTTTTTCCGTCTTGTCATTTTGTCCAGAGGAGAATAGATGAATGAGAGAACAAAATGCTAACAGGGTAACAATGACCCCAGAGAAATATACACTAAACAAATCAGAAGAGACCTGAAACTGGGGGAAAAGAAAGGGAAAGAAAGCAAAGAGAAAAAGAAAAAGAAAAAGATTAAAAAAAAAAAGAATATGATCAAATATGATCAGGCTGGTGAATTGATCAGTGCCACACACTAGATTTGGGGCATATTTTGGTCTGTTAGAAGAAAGTGCCTCCCAAAATTTTAAAGAAAGAAAAGGTTTTATATGTACAAAAATAAGGGTAAATATGATGAAGGGATGGATATGACTGTAAAGATGAAAATTATAAAAGATTTTATAAAAGGAATTGATAAGTTGGTTGAAAAAAGAAAGAAGAGAAATTTAAAAAAAAAAGGGAGAGAATGTGATCAGGCAGGAGACTAGAACAAAGCCATACACTAGAGATTTAGGGTATATTTTGGTCTGTTAAAAGAAACTGTATCCCAAAATTTTAAAGAGAGAACAATTTATATATATATCAAAAATAAGGTTAACTACTATGAAGGGATAGAATATGACTCTAAAAATGAAAAATAAAAAAGATTTTTAAAAAAGGGATTGATAAGATGTTGGTTGAAAAAGGGAAAAAGAAAAATTAAAAAAAAAGAAAATTAAAAAAATTAACTTTGAAAGACTAAAGAATCAGTGGGAAAAAGCCATGAATTCTATGTACAGTATTCCCCTAGTGCTGGAGTTCTGCCATTCTCATTGATCAGTAAACTTGGTCTTGGCTGGCTGTTCTTGCTGATCTTCTGGGGGAGGGTCCTGTTACCGTGGTTCCCAAATGTCTTTGCCAGAGGCGGAATTGCCTTGCCATTGTGGGTCCGGGCTAAGCAATCTGCTCGGGTTTGCTCTCCTGAGCTTTTGTTCCCTGCAAGCTTTCTGTACAGCTTTGGAGGATAAGAGTGAAAATGGTGGCCTCCCAATCTTAGTCCCAGAGGAGCCGAGAACTCGGGGCCCCACTCCTTAATGTGTCCCCAGAGAAAAGCAGTCAATCACTCCCATCTCCCCAGTCCCCAGCCGCACTCCGTGCTCACCCAGCTTGTGACCGAGCGTTTCTATCTCTGGCACCGGACCCCATGTGGAGTCTCCAAACCCAGCAGATTCCTGCAGTGCACTCCTGAGCCACTCCTCCCGGTGGAGAATGGGGAGTCTCCCCGGATCTGCCGCTTGTTGGGTCCCTGCTAGAAGAGCAGTGGCCCGACTGTGCCACGGATCACAGTTTATGGCATCCCCAAGCTGAGAGCCCACTCCTTTGCTCCGCCTCTGTAGCCGGCTTCCCCGCTCAGATACCTGGGAGCTCTGCTGCACTCAGGCACCCCCGGTCTTTCTGTGACTGAGAGTGTCCTGAGACTACACTGTCCCAGCGAGGGTTCCACCCCCGCTTAGCCACTGGAGCGACGTCCCTCAGTGGAGCCAACTTCTAAAAGTTCCAATTTTGTGCTCCGTGGCTCTATCATTTGCTGGTAGCGGCTGACAGAGGCCCCCTCCCCCGCTGTCTATCCTCCCGAATATCACCTCGGATTCACTTCTCCGCACTTCCTACCTTCCAGAAAGTGGTCGCTTTTCTGTTCAGAGAGTTGCTGCTATTCTTTTCTTCAATCTCCTGTTGAGTTTGTAGGTGTTCAGAATGGTTTGATCCCTATCCAGCTGAATTCCTGAGACCAGATGAAATCCAGGTCTCCTACTCCTCCGCCATCTTGCTCTTCTCTTCATATGTTATTATTTATTTCAGTTATGGGTTGTTATTTTATTTGAAATATTTTATATGTACTTATAAGGAGGTGGACATGTAAAATTTTCTTTTATTTTATGCTATTATTTTTCTTATTTAAGGTTTTAAGATTATGCCAGAGTCATAACATCAATTGAAAAACTCTTCATTTTTACATGTTCTGTGAATTATTTGTTCTTAACTATTTGAAAAACTAACTTGTCCATAAAATCATTTTGGACTAGAAACACTTAAGCAATAATTCTTTAAAAACTTGTTCATTTTTTGTCAGAGTTATTAGTCTATTAAACAGTGCAGTGCCAGATATATTCAGGGGCATAAAAATCAACACAGGGTGGGAGGTAAGAAAACAGGGATGGCTTTTGAAGAGAAAATAATGCTGACTTATTGTGAAGATCAGGAAGACAGCCAGACAAACAGGGCAGGGAAGGGAATTTCAGGAAAAACAGCATTTATAAAACCATAGGTATATGTGGAAGTACATTGCCTACTCTTTGCTTGTTGTTTCATATCTGGTATATATTTTATTCCAAATAATTTTATCTTGCCACATAGCACATATGAAAAGGAGAAACTCAAAAAATTTAATACACTTATGTAAAGTTACCAGTAAATGTAAAAATGAAATTCAAACTCAGTTCCAACTAATTCCAAAATATACATTTTATTTCTTCTATAATATATTGTTACTGGAAATAAAATAAAACTTCAAAAATCTAAAGATGGCCAAAAGGGTTGAAAATGTGGGAAAATAGAAGTAAGTTTGTTGATTTATATCCTACTTCTATATTGCAATAATTTTGATTGTTATAGGATATGAGCTTTATTAGATTCACATTGATACTTCTATTTATTAAGAAATTTCATATTTTTCATTTAATTCTCCAATGCATATGTGATACATTCTTTACAACCCAGGAATGTCTTTCTCAAGGACCTGGCAGCCATCCCTTTGAAATGCAATCATCAATAAAGGTAGATCCCCTATCTTCTAGTCTCTGAGAGGGTAGGAATCTAACTTTGATAAGGGATGTTTTGGCAGACACAGTGAACTAGTCTCGTTCACCAATCTCCTCCCCTAATATTTTCCTGTATTTTCCCATTAACTAACTCCAGCTTTTAAAAATCCTTCAGCCTCTTCTTCTGCTAATTTGAATTCATCTCTCTCCCCAGTTACAATAATCTTGACCTCTATTATAATCCTCTGGAATAAAGTCTTCCTTACTATTTTTAGCAAGTGTCCAGTGCAATTGTTCTTTTACAATACATGTTACAATTTACCTTGATTGTATAGTTACTAAGTAGCTCAGCGGAGATTGTAATTTTTCTATCACATCAAAATTGCTTGGAATGTTTATGTATAGGTACTGTGTCACTTATAAAATAATTAAGTAGAGGGCGCCTGGGTGGCTCAGTCGTTAAGCGTCTGCCTTCGGCTCAGGTCATGATCCCAGGGTCCTGGGATCGAGTCCCACATCGGGCTCCCTGTTCGGCAGGAAGCCTGCTTCTCCCTCTCCCACTCCCCCTGCTTGTGTTCCTGCTCTCACTATCTCTCTCTCTGTCAAATAAATAAATAAAATCTTTAAAAAAAATAATAATAATAATTAAGTAGATATATATGAACAAATCAGACTTTCTTTAATGTAGTTCTGTTCAACAAGCATTGACAACTTGAAGTGACTTTAGTAGCTGATCTTCAGCTTAGGTTTGAAATGGTACTTGCATAGTATAAGTGGTATGGATGGCAGGTGATCTGAATCTCAATATATATATATATACATTATCATTCAATGCTTTTATAATTATCATTGCAGTTATTTCAGTTTCCCTAGCTGATTAACATCTATGTAAATGACCACAACTCCATGCTTCAAGATCATTGTTATTGAACACTCAGCTTGGAAATATAGACCCAAATTTTCCTTTTTGTAAAGCCATTTAGCAGTATTTTGTCCTTGGACAAGTCTGTTCTCACTCTGATAAAATTCTCAAGAATGATATATGCTTCCCAGATTTTTGATCAAGTGGAACAAATTGTATTTTGAAGCACTTTGAAATAGACATTATTATATAAAAAGAAGTCGCTGTAATTACTTGGTCAGTGGAAATCCATGGGATTTTGAAATTGTTACCATAGTGGTTTAGGTAAAATTTGAAGTCAAAGTAAAAAAAAAAAAAAAAAAAATGATATTTAATATCAAAAATAATACATTTGGGGCGCCTGGGTGGCTCAGTTGGTTAAGCATCTGCCTTCGGCTCAGGTCATGATCCCGGAGTTCTGGGATCAAGCCCCACATCAGGCTCCCTGCTCAGTGGGAAGCCTGCTTCTCCCTCTCCCACTCCCCCTGCTTGTGTTCCCTCTCTTGCTGTGTCTCTCTCTGTCAAATAAATAAATAAAATCTTTAAAAAAAAATACATTTAACTTTTTTAAACAAAAAAAAAATCCTATTTCCTCATATATCTATTTAATACAATAGCCTCAAACAAAGTATTCTAAGTTTCATTTATTTTTGTGTCATATTCCATAAACACTACTTGTCTTAGACTTTTGTGTAATTGATATTTAAGTGTTTCAACAATTAGAACATTTGAGCAGCTGTATTCTATCACAGGCTTAAGGAAGTCAATGGAAACAGTCTTTTTATAAACAAAGACTGTTGAGCAGATTCTGTAAATTTATAATAGCTTTGGAACATATGTTTAATAATGTATTTGGACTCATTTTGAGCCAGGTAACAGAAAACTGGTTCAATTACCTTTAAGTGGAAAGGGTACATGAAGCAAACTTCAAAAGGAGATGGGGTGGAACTGATTTCATTAATGACTGGATGCAGGAATATCATCATCAGGCCTTTTGATTTTGCACTGGATCTGGTCTCTTTTTTTCTTTGTCTTTTATCTCCACTTCTCTTTGTTTTGACTTCATTCTCTTGGAAGAGCTGTCTCCACAAATCCAAGACCATGGTCACATGCTGTTTCTGGCTTTTATACAATATAGCCTCATGAACAGAAAGAGAACACTTTTCTGCCAGTTTCCGTTATAGAAAAAGGTCCTAAGGAAGACCTCTGATTAATGTGGATTGGTCACATTTTTACCACTGGAAAATGAATGAGAACAGAGGGATGGGTTGTTCTGATTGTCACCACCAATATGAAGGAGCAAGACCAATAGCACTGCAGGGCTCTGCCCTAGCAGAATGGGAAGAAACTATTGGAGAGAGAAAACCAACGCTATACCACAGAGTTCTGATGATTGGTTCATTTGAAATCACCATTTATCAACAAGCCAAAGCTGACCCAATAGATCTGAATTTTCCATGTTTATAGTAACATTTTCAGACTAGATTTATTTAATCTATGATTACCTAAAGTCTATCTTCAGAATAATACTTCCTTTTGAAGAGTAGTAACTGAATATCATAAAAATGGATTATTGAAACAAAATATACACATTTTCAGACCTGCAAATGTGCTTTATATTAATATAACTCAAGACAGGAATCTGGATTAGCAGACATATATATATGTGCTTATTTCCAGTTGGAAATGGGTAACTTTTTTTTTATATAAAATGAAAAAAAAGTGTACATAAACACTTTTGAAATAGTCATTAATTTCCATTTTCCTTTATCATTATGCTAAATTTTTAAAGTGTTATCTACTTTTTTTTAGCATAGTCTAAAACATGGTCCATTAAGCATGTTTGATAAGGCCTGTTAAAACACTATGTACACCTGACTAGACCATGAGCTTGTTAAAAATAAAGGGCAATGTCTTCTTCATCTTTGTTTTCCAATCCCTGTCAGAGTACCCTGCACATAGCAAGTGTAGGGGCAGAAAACTTTCTTCCTTCCTAGGTTCTTCGGCTGGTTTAATAATTACATTGATATAAGACAAATTAACAGGAGAAAAATAAATTTCTTTTTCTTCTGAGATATGGGAACCCCAAAGACATGAGACCCAAAGATAGTCAGGCAACTGAGGCTTATATGCCATCCTGAGAAGCACTGGGGCCTGGGGCTTCACAGGGGAGGAAAACAATTCACAGGAAGATGAGAAGAACAAATGTTTGGTAAACAAATCTTTGTCATGCCATGCAGATACGTCTTTATAATAAAAAGTTATCTTTGGTATTAGCTCTCTCCTGGTACAGGCTCTCTATCTAAATTGTTTAAGGAAGTTTAGGGGAAGGTAACCAGCTCTTGATTATCTTCAGTTTGAAATAATTCACATGTCAAAGTGGCATGTTTTGGGGTCACATTCTCCTTCCCTTCTCTATCTGCATTTGTGGAGATGAATTAGTGGTTGGGTATTAATGTATTATTGGGTGGTAAATAAACATAATTTCTCAACTCTGAGAAATCACTAAGAAGCTGGTCATCAAAGAATTTATGGTCCTTCATTTTCCAAAAATATAGGTACTGAATAGCCATATTTCTTACATAACTAAAGACATATCTCTGTATGCTATTTTTTCCCTAGTTTTCTCATTCATGCTCTTCAAAACAAAACAAAACAAATATGACCCATGTTTTGTGGTTTCTTGCCATTAGTGGCTCTTTTGGTCATACCTTCCCAGTTATTTCAGGAAGCCAATATATGTATCTCCTCTTCTACTTCCCTGCCTCCTGCCCCTCCTGTGAGGTTCATTGCTGTTACCTTGATTATGAGCAGGTAAATTACTTCTGCAGCTGAATCTCATTTGGCATGGATTCTTCCCAGGCTTCTCTGCAGCTTCTGTTCATTATCACAGTAGCCACTTACCAGGGCTAATCTGGTACAGAGCAGGCTGCCACACAGCTTCTAGAGTCCTCAAGGTCCCAGAGTGGCACTGTGTCATCCAGAGTCTTTTGCTGCAGAAACACTGCCTTCCAGGTAGATGTAGAAGATGCTTTCTTCCTTGCCCTTAGCTGCATTTTGTTATCTGGTACGAACGCTGTTTTGCCCCCAGTTTCTTACAATACTTTTAGAAAGCTATTATTTAAGATTGGACCTTAGAATTTACACACTCCAAGGACTAAATTCAAACTCAGAGATTTTAATTAGAAAAAGTCACAGAAATAAGGATAATACAGCTCACCCGTGAACAACGTGGGTTTGAACTGTGTGGGTCTACTTATATGCAGATTTTTTTGATAAATACGGTATAGTATCTTAAATGTATCTTTTCTTCCTTATGACTTTAATATTTTGTCTTCTCTAGCTTACTTTATCATAATACAGTAGATAATACATCATACAAAGCATATATTAGTTGACTTTATGTTATCAGGAGGTTTCTGGTCAACAGTGGACTACTAGTTAAGTTTTGGAGGAGTCAAAATTTCTTCAGAATTTTTAATATTGTGTATATGTTCTTATTTGTATTTGGAAGCTTGGTTAATCTTTGGGAGAGCCCCCAAATAAGCAACTTTATATATATTTTTGTTTTTATACCCCAATAGTTTGTACACAGGTTGAATGGCTTACCCAATTAAATACGCACTTATGCCTATTTATAAGCCCAAAGTCAGTATAGGTACAATTAACCTAACAGCCATTTTTTAGATTTAAATTACATTTACATTTTGATTTGAAGAGAAAACCTGTCTCGATTTGTTTCTTTATGGATCCCTAAGCAGGGCAGTGTCTTTAGCATGCCATGGGGTTATATACTGCAGACCAGGTTATTTGGATCATTGATGTCTTTAATTAACACACAGAAGGTCATGTGAGTGCCCATGAGCTACCCATGGCAGATGCTTTGCCTAAGCATTATTGGATCCAATCATTATTAATCACTAAAGTTTCACTGGGGTTTGCGAGTGTTGAGAGGAAACAGCAGGTTTTTCTACACAGCCCATTGAAGTCATTCTTCTTGTCCATTAACTCTTATGAGGTCATGATGCTAATGCCTTCCCAGGAGGACCATGTATCTTTCCATACACTATGTGTTTCTGGTTTAAATTGTAGAGCCTGGTTTGGATCACAGCCTACATTGGTATACTCTTCATTAATGAAAACATTCCCATTTAGTATGTCAGGCCATACAGGGCAGACTCAGGAGCAGGAAAATAAATAATGAGTTCAGTTGGATCATGACCATTAAATAGCATTATTAATAAGAACTATTTTGTATGTGGCCTTCTGTACTTGGGCCATTTTCCACATTGAACCAGATCCAAAAATTATACATGATTGAAGAGAAGCAATGTTTGAGTCTCAGTTTGTCTTAAGTGGATCTTGAAGTAGATGGACATCACCAAACAATTATACAATGGCTGATCTCATTTTTACTCTGTAGGATGCAACCTAACCAAACTCATATTTAATAAATTATGAGTTGGTGACCAACTTCCAAGCCAACATTTCTTTTCTTTTCAAAAATTTTTTATTGTTATGTTAATCACCATACATCACATCATTAGTTTTTGATGTAGTGTTCCATGATTCATTGTTTGTGCATAACACCCAGTGCTCCATGCAGAACGTGCCCTCCCCAATACCCATCACCAGGCTAACCCATCCTCCCACCCTCCTCCCCTCTAGCACCCTCAGTTTGTTTTTCAGAGTCCATCGTCTCTCATGGTTTGTGTCCCCCTCCGATTTCCCCCCCTTCATTCTTCCCCTCCTGCTATCTTCTTCTTTTTTTTTTTTTTCTTAACATATATTGCATTATTTGTTTCAGAGGTACAGATCTGTGATTCAACAGTCTTGCACAATTCATAGTGCTCACCATAGCACATACCCTCCCCAATGTCTATCACCCAGCCACCCCATCCTTCCCACCCCCCACCATTCCAGCAACCCTCAGTTTGTTTCCTGAGATTAAGAATTCCTCATATCAGTGAGGTTATATGATACATGTCTTTCTCTGATTGACTTATTTCGCTCAGCATAACACCCTCCAGTTCCATCCACTTCATTGCAAATGGCAAGATCTCATTCCTTTTGATGGGTGCATAATATTCCATTGTATATATATACCACTTCTTCTTTATCCATTCATCTGTCGATGGACATCTTGGCTCTTCCCACAGTTTGGCTATTGTGGGCATTGCTGCTATAAACATTGGGGTGCACATACCCCTTCGGATCCCTACATTTGTATCTGTGGGGTAAATACCCAGTAGTACAATTGCTGGATTGTATGGTAGCTCTATTCTCAACTTTTTGAGGAACCTCCATACTGTTTTCCAGAGTAGTTGCACCAGCTTGCATTCCCACCAACAGTGTAGGAGGGTTCCCCTTTCTCTGCATCCCTGCCAACATCTGTCATTTCCTGACTTGTTAATTTTAACCATTCTGATTGGTGTGAGGTGGTATATCATTGAGGTTTTGATTTGGATTTCCCTGATGCCGAGCAATGTTGAACACTTTTTCATGTGTCTGTTGGCCATTTGGATGTCTTCTTTGGAAAAATGTCTGTTCATGTCCAAGCCAACATTTCCATTCTCTTTATTGTTTCTACTCTCACTGTGTGGGTCCATCCAGTTGAGCAAATATTTTATGACCACAATAAGTTTCAAGCCCTTGCTGGGGCTATGAGTACTACTTAAATAGGCATAGAATAAAATAAAAATATTCTGCTTTCAGAATATTAAAAAAATAGAGAAGATAAAATCAAAACACTAAAAAATATAGACAAAATGTGGTAAATACTGTGAGATGAGTTACAAGCAAAACACATGCAAGTGTGAGGAGCCCCCTCTGAATACAGAATAAAGTGTAATTGTTTAGCAGGCCATTCAAAGCCACTGTAATATGTTCCTCAGCTCATTGCATGGGGTTTACCTTTCAGTGAGTCTACACGCTGACCCCCAGTTTCAGCTTTACTAGGTTACTTACTGTTCCCACATCAAGTCTCCATCTTCTTTTACTATTTTTTTTTTTTTTATTTTGGAAAGCTGTTACCTTTAATACTAGTGGTCAAATACATTTTTAAAGATCACTTAGAATGACCAACACTGATGGAATTTTAAGAAAGGAAGATCAAAGTTCTCCTTAATGATATCATTAATCAACAATAAGAAAATAAAAAGAAGGAAAAAAAAGAAGAGAGATGTTAGCTTAAAGGTTTAGGAAATAGAAAAAGTGATACACTCGTTATGTGTACACTCAAAAAGTGATACACTCAGTTGACACTGAGATATCATCCTGTCATTTGTGAGGAAATATCCATATATAGATTAAAAATGTTTCTCTAGGGCCCTAGAAGAAAATGTTGGGCCTAAAGAATTAGATGTAAAAGACATTGCATTAGAAATTCTATTTGAAACAGAGATAATCAAAGGGAGGCACATCAGAAAAGCACAGGAAGGTAGTGTCAGACCCAGGAGTCCCTACAATTTATGGGCAATTGGAGGAATACAAAGTTGTAAAGAACATAAATATGCAGTCATCTGGGAACTTTGAGAAAGAAACATATAGATGTAAAGATAAGTTTAAAGAAGCTAGGGCTCTTTACTACTATCAACTACTGGAGAAAAGTCAAAGACTGAGTATTAGGAAAAGGGCTTTGGCTTGGAAGATGAACTAGATCATTGACCTTTACCAAAGAATTTCAGTAGAGAGTAAGGGCAATAATTTCCAAGGTATTGGTTGTTGAGTGGATGGTAAAATAAGACAGATTTTTCCAAGGTATTCAATATAGTGTCAGAGAAATTAGCTAGTAACGAGTTATTTACTCTAAATATTTGTAAACTTAGATTATTATAACCTATATTAACAAATTATTATAAGGATTAGACACAATACTAAGAACATAAGCACTTGCTAAATACTATTGTCTATTACTATTTTAACTATTACAGAATTCAATCTCTCTTTTCTGTCTTTGGTCACCAACCATTTCTTTCTCTTTTGATCAGCTTCACTTTTTCTAAGTAAGTGTCACTTGAAGTAATTTCCACTCAGTCTCTTAGGCCTTGGTGTCTCATCTGGCCTCCCTCATTACTGTTAGTGAGTTGTCATGTTTGAGACCCTAGTTCTTCAGATGGATATTGTTGACAAGACTGGTGGGAATATGCACATTTTTCATTCTGGAGGAGTAGTGTCACTCCTCTCTGACACGTACTGGAACTGTCTACATATTCTTCTGGCTGCTGCTGTTGACCTCTGGAGTTCTTGAATGTCAAAGCTAAGGCACAACTACAGCAAAGTTGCAGTAAGAAGGCCCCTTTGCATTTCCATGGACCACGTTATTAGAAGGAAGTGAAAGCACAACTGCATTGAAGACTAATGTTTATTTTTTGTTTTATTTTTTTAAAGATCTTTTATTTATTTTAGAGAGAGAGAGAAAGACAGAGAGAGCATGGGGGGGAGGGGAAGAAGGAGAGGGAGAGAGAGAGAGAATCTCAAGCAGGCTCCACACCCAACATGGAGCCCAATGCCGGGCTTGATCCCATGACCCTGAGATCGTGACCTGACCCGAAATCAAGAGTCTGATGCTTAACTGACTGAGCCACCCAGGTGCCCCAAAGAGTAATATTTAAATCCAGAGGTCTTGTTGCCAGTTTAGGAGTACCTGGGAGGTAGGCCAGTGGCAGTTCTGAGTGATACCTTACTGTGCTCAGATTCATATACCATTTTAAAATAAAGATATATGATTTTTTTTTAAGCTAGAGATCCCTCACTCCCTCAGGTGAACTGGATAAGGCAGTCCCTCCCTGCCAGTTTGTCAGACATGACCAAACAATTTGAACTTCATTCAAGCGTAAGCCCAAATTGTACTCCTCTATACAGATGAATCTCTACTGCCCACAGTTAGAATACAATTCTTTATGGGTCTTTTATAATTCTTCACATTTGTAAGCAAGATTATTGCTGCCCTTTGTTCCTGACGTCTTTTTAAGAATGTCTGTATAATAACCGGCTTGGAAGATAGAGGTCATGTCTTCCTCTGGAGCAAAGGAAAGGCATGCTTACTGCCCATTATAAAAGATTCAGGTGCTCTAAATTCAGAATTCCTTTACTGTAGTCCAATGCACACAATGTACTGCTCTCCTCTGGCCTTCTGTGTATCATCCTGTGGGAATGTGGACTTGGGAATTGGGCACAAGAATATGTTAATCCTCTGACTAATGCTGTTTTGTGGGTAACAAAGTACTTTGTTTATGACCCTAAGACTTCTGCCAGCATCTACGTAACTATGGCAGCTAATTTGTTAGCTTTCCAGGAGAAAAAAAATCTTAGATTCCACATAGTTCTTCACACTTACCTCATAGTAAACAGTCAATAAGAACAATTATTAGTATTCAGAGCCTTATCACCACAAGGAATCTCTGAGCTGGAATAAATGGTGTCTAATGTGTCAACTTCCAACACATCTGATTGATACTTTTAAAATGTATTAGGGAAAAAGGAATTTTGGTATTGGAACTCTGTTCTTTAGCAAATTATAACTTTTCTGATTCTAAGACTTTTTATTGGTCTGCCTGCTTCCAAGATTTCGACAGAAACCAAATGAAAAAGTGAGGAACATGTCTTTGTAAACTGTGATGTTGATACAATTCAAGTTTTTACCTTTTGTGCACGTGGAATGGAACATTAGGGTCTGGAAATGATTTAAAAATCTTCAAGAATTTTATATGAAAGTTAAATGAAAAAATGCACATACACATAGCCGCATGTTTGAGTAATAACATGACAGTGGAAAAGCACTTGAATAGAAAGCCAGGATCAACAGCTTTGATTTGACATCAAATATATTTAACTTATCTGGTTCTTAGTTTTCTCTCCTATACAAAGCTTTAGGACAATAGGGTATTTAGGGCAGTATATTTATTTTCTATTGCTGCTATAACAAATTTCCACAAACTTAGAGGCTTAAACCACCACAGATTTATTTTATCATTGTGCATTTTGAGTCTGGCATAGGTCTCACCTGGTTAAAATCAAGGTGCCAGCAGGTCTCCTTTCCTTTCTAGATGCTGTAGGGGAGAATCTCTTTCTTTCCTTTTACAGTTTCTAGAGGTTGCTCATGTTCATTTGCTTGTGGCTAATCCTCTTTCATCTTTAAAGCCAGCAACATTACATTTTTTTCTGACCATTTTTCCATAGTCACATCTTCCTATGACTGCATCGAGGAATAGTTCTCCACTGTGTGATTAGACTGGGCCCACCCCGTTAATCTAGGATAACCACTGCAGGATAATTCTTTTTGTGTGTGGGATAGAACCTCTCATCATAGGTGAACATCCCTCATTTCTACTTGTGAAGTGCCAGTCATATACCCTAGTCATTGTAATGAATAATAATAATAATGAATGTTCTAAAAATGACCCCATTACTTTCATCCAACATTATAATATCTTTAGATTTCCCAGAATACCTGGAGTATAGGGAGTCACATGTTGAAAGGAAGGACTTCCTAGATGATGAAAGATAAATGAAAAATGGAGCTTATCTCTGGTTATATTTTTGTGGAGATATGCATCTATTATCTTTTAACACTTAAAATCTCTGAAAACAGGAGAACGACCCACTTTTCTTATGCTGTAAACATCTAAAACTTGAATATCACTTGTTATTCTCTAAGTTATTGGGGAGTATGAAATCTAAATCAGCAGGTAGCTCTTGAGAATAAACTCTTAGCCATTGGTATGGATATGATATACTACAACTGCAGGGGAAATCCCTATAACAAATATAGAAAGAAGTTTAAGCATATAATTCCTTTTCTACATCACCTGAACATCATTTGTCACCCACTATCCCTTATCAGATACAATATACTTTCATTGCTTTTCCAGTCTTAAATGAAAGTTGTTAGTAGGATGGTGGTGAGACATCCTTAGATGATCCATTTCCACTGTAGTCACCATATGGGGTTTGTCATCCAAGAGTGAGTTGAAAAGAATGGGGATAGAAAACTAAGTTACTCTTTTCATCTAACCTGCAAAGAACCTGGTAAAATATTTCTCTCCTTTGCTACTTTAATTTACTTTGCATGTCTCTTGTACATGGTGCTTTGAATAATATTTGAACTTGGGGCAAAATAGCTAATGATATGAAGATATAGGAGAAGTGGTAAGGGGATTACCTCCTACTTTCGTTATCACTGCTAAGGCCAGAAATTATCATAAGCAAGGTAGATGGGCAAAATTGTTCAGTGAACTGAACTGAAGCAAGTTCTTCAAATTAATCTCTTTTCCACATGAGGAAAATGTACATTTTAAACATGTGATAGAAGAAACATTTAAAAAAATATTTTATTTATTTATTTGACAGAGTGAGAGAGCACAAGCGGGGAGGGGGGTGGGTGGCAGAGGGAAAGGGAGAGAAGCAGGCTCCCTGCTGAGCAGGGACCCCCCCCTCCCCTATGTGGAGCTCCATGTGGGGCTCGATTCCAGGACCCTGAGATCAAGGCCTGAGCCAAAGGCAGATGCTTAACCGACTAAGCCATCCAAGTACCCCAGAAGAAACATTTTTTATCTTCTGCCAACAACTTCCAGAGATCAAAAACAAAAAAAAAAACAAAACTTTTACCTGCATCTTTTATTTGTATGATATGTTTTTAAAAATATATGTTGGTGTTGTTAGTATCCATTTAATGATTTACAAATTGGAGAAAAATAAAGAGATCTTTCTCTTTATGGAGATAGATGTGGAGTGATGGAAAATTAGATAACAAAAGTATCATTTTTTATATATTATTTTGGTTCAGTACAAGGTTTTTGAACCATAGCACATTTGGACCAGATGAACCTTTATTGTGGGGGGCTGTCCTGCTCATTGTAGGATGTTTGGTAACATCCTTGTCTTCTACCCAGCAGATGTCAGTAGCAACCTCTTCCACTGTTGTGACCATCAAGAACATATCTAGACATTACAAAATGTTCTCTGGAGGTTAAAATCTTACCCAGAATTGAGACCCACTGGGTTTAGAGCTTGACAGTTTTTCCTATAATTTTCTCTATAATTTATCTCATTCTAACTTCACATGATGTATTTTAGAAATGAAGAAAATGAATCTTAGAAAAGTTAATTACCCATAGTAGCACATCTACTGGATGCTAGGACTAAAATTGCAATCCATATCTTTTTCCTTCAGTATGGTGTTTTTCCTCCCATTCACCAAGGGTTTTCAAACCTTGTTGCATCAAAACAAGTTGGAGGGCTTTTTATAGTACAAAATGCTGGGGCCCATCCCCAGAGTACCTGGTTCACAAAGTCTAGATTAAAATTTAATAATCTATATTTCTAACTAGTTCTCAAGTGATGCTGATGCTGCTTTTCCAGGGACTACACTTTGAGACTTACTAGGCTAGACTCTACTGAAATGTAGCTTGCTTAACGTTTTACAGTGTGTCCAATACACTTCCCCAAAGTGCAGGCTTTTTCTCAACCATGAGTAATTTATAGAATTTGAATCTCTTCTACGTATGTGAGAATTGTGACAAAACGCAATGAATTTGTGACAATAGATGATAAGAATGACTGAAAGGTTTGGTCCAGAACTTAAGTTCATGTATTATTAGAATGTCTCCCTTAAGATATTTTTTCACAAAAATTAGAAGTTGAATTGGATCACTACTAATTCTGTAATGAATTCATGCTATAACTTTGCAAAAGTTACTTTAGCTCTCCCTTTGAGTTTTAATTACCTTATCTATAACATAAGTTTTCTTTTTTCTCTTAGCGTAGATGATTAGCTCCAACAGTCTATGTCCCATTATTACTGTAATATTTTTTAATGCATTTAAATTAAAATGAAAAGGTCAATGACATTTCTTTGAATTCTCTTCATAGATATCTGGATAGCCATGTATTTATGTAATATTCTCTGTCAGTAAACTTCAGGTACTGACAGCAGGATTTTAAGCCCTTGTGCTTTTCTTTATTGTCCAGCTGAGAAATTTAATTTCTCATTTCTTTGTATGAGCATAATCTGACTGATATTGTTATTTCCCAATCTATTCTTCAGTATTAAATGTCTTCAAATTCTGTTCTCAAGTTCTTACTACTCTAGTCTCAAGTTCTTATTATCAAGTTCAAAACTTATTCTGCTTTCATATTAATGTGTCAATCAAAAAAAAGTCTAAAGCTTAATTTCATAGTAATTTGGTAAAGATCAGGAGATTTTTCTTCCTTTCCCCAGTTGACATAAATGAATGTGTAGTTTAGCTGAAGAAAATAGCTTCATCTTTTAGCAACATAAACACATTATTCCCTCTTTGATCATTTCAGTTAGAGAACATTTTTGTCACCTGTGTATAATAGTGGAAATGATTTTATTGGTCATGTAAATCCCATAAGCTTTTGTGAATCACTTAGCTATAGTAAGAAGAGATCAAATCATTTAGATGAGAAATGAAGTAATGGCAACAAAAGGGAGAGATTCTTATAGTTTTGTGTTTGCTTTTTCTGTGACTCATAGTCTGTGACTCTTTTTTCAGCAAAGGCTCTATGTGAGCAAGGGGTGTCTGAGCAATGAGGTGATAGAAACTGCATGAAGATCTAAATCATCCTTTATCTCTCTAATGCAGGAACTGCTATAGTTAGCCACCATGCCTCTCAATTTCAAAAAAGCATTACCTAGGAAAATGGCAGATTGTACAAGTGAGAAAATAGAAAATAATTATAAAATCCTCTATTGTGTTCTTTATAGTCATTGAAACTGTTCAGGAAAAAGCTTATCATATCAACGAGATAAATACAATGTAAAAGCATTGGGGGACAGTACAAGGAGACTACTCCGAATTAGAGCCCTTGTTTTGCCATCTACAGGTAGCATGATGTGAAACAAGTTATTTGACTTCTCAGTCTTAATTTTCTCATCTGTAAAATGTGGATAAGAGTAGCACCTGTCTTACAGCAATTGTGTTATATATGAGGAAGCTTTATAGTACCTTGTAAGGTGCATAATATATTCTCAATAAACTCACATTATTATTGCTGAGGCAGGATATATATTCTCAAAAATATACATTTTTATTGCTCAAAGAACAATCTTTGTCAAATTTGTTTTAGCCTGTTCTTCATTGTACAGGATTCATAATTCATCAGTGGTAAAAATAAATTAATTTGGATTCAGAGATGCATCACTCTTTCAGATAAATTATTTTTGTACTAGGATTTAACTTATTTCAACAAGTTTTTCTCAAATGCATACTATGTGCTACCACAAAGCTGTAAGGATCAAAAGAAAGAAAAGACTGAGGCTACGATGGCAAAATTGTTAAATGTGTTTAGGATTAAAGAAATAGTCTCATCTATAAAGTGGTAATCATGAAACTTGCTTTATCTCATGGTCATATTGTAGACAGTAATACAAGGTTATTGCTCTATTAATTCATTCAAGATCATATTTGCAGTAATGAAATAATGGATACTAATGTACATAATCACATAAAGTAAAAAACCAAAGATTTAAATGTAAAATGACACCCTTGAAAATGTGTACAAATCACCTCAAAAAACCCACTCAAAAGATATTTTAAATTATATGACAGGTAATATTTGGATACAGCTTCAAGGTTATCCAAAGTTGAGTATCACCTTTAAATAAAGTGGCCTCTCAATAGACTAGCAGTGTTTTACATGTATGCCAAAAAGGATTTTGATGGCAGATACTATTGATAACTAACAAGGGATATTGGAAAGGAAGAATTGGACAGTAAGGATCTGTAAGTAGATCTGCTATATCACTCAAAAGAACACTGGGCCTGATTTTACTAACCAAATACCAATATTCTATCATAGTCTCAAACTTAAGTGGTTTTATTTATTTAACTTATTTTTTTTTTTAATTAATTTATTTATTTGACAGAGAGAGAGAGAGAGAGCGCACACGCAGGGGGAGTGGCAGGCAGAGGCAGAGGGAGAAGCAGGCTCCCCGCTGAGCAAGGAACTGGATGCTGCATCCCAGGATCCTGGGATCATGACCTGAGCTGAAGGCAGTCGCTTAACCAACTGAGCCACCCAGGCACCCTTAAGTGGTTTTATTGGTCACTGTTGTAGAGTTAAGAGATGTATAAGAGTAATAAGAGAATAATAAGAATAGAGATATATAAGATGTGTAAGAATAGAATTGAGAGAGAGAGGTAAATTTCCTCTCTAGAATTATTTAAAATTATTCAACATCATGTGGACTAGACAAAATGTTTTCAATGGCCAAATTGGGCTAAAGACTACAGATACTGCAAGATGGTGGAATAGAAAGCACCAGGAATTTGTCTCCCCACCTCAACAACAAGTGCACTGGCAGAATCTGTTGATATAACTATTTTGGAGTTCTGCAATTTATAAAAGGCTTGCAACTTTCAGGGGAAGACTTGGATGTAAATTGCACTTAATTTTGGTCAATTTCATCCCAGCAGACTAGCAGCCATTTATCCTCCACCAGCAGCCTTTTGGTAGGCAGTTGTGCCTGTGTTCCTGGGGCAACCTGCGCACAGTCTGCAGAAACCAGGATGAGCAAAAAAGACCCTGTTCTCTAGTCATAGAGGATCTGTGCTGTGGTTATTGATTACTACTTCTGATCTCTGAAGTACAAAGAGGCAGGTGACCATTGTTGTTATACCTTCCCCCTTTGTTATTCATCCCTTCCTCACTAGCTGAAGAGATTGCCAGAAGATGTAAAGGGCCAGAATCTTTCCCTGACTTCTTTTTTCCCTTTTTCCTCTTTTGGAAGCCAGACATTAAAGACTGGGACATTCAAAAGCAACTGTATTTGGGAGAAATTAGAAAGTGACTAAGTATACCAAGGGAAAGGCACAGACTCATAAAAGACGGGATGACCTTGGATTTACACATCAGGCTGATCCTTGACACAGAGATAGCTCACAGAATTAAAAACACAAAAACAATAAATGAAATCAACAACAACAACAAAAAGAAAATGGGGAAAAGAAAGAATCTGATTTCCAGAGTTAACATGTTATTAGATTCAAATGTCCAGTATTGAACAAAAAAAAATCACAAGGCATAAAAAGAAACAGGAAAATATGACCCATTCAAAGGAGAATAAAAACAAATCAACAGAAACTCTTTGAAATAGACCTGCTGTCAGATATGCCAGACATAGATTTTTAAACAGTTATCCTAAAGATGCTCAAAGAACTAAAGGAAGATGTGAAGAAACTCAAGAACATGATGGATGAGCAAAATGGAAGCTCTAATAAGTAGATAGAAACTCTGGAACTTCTTTTTTTTTTTTTAAAGATTTTATTTATTTATTCATGAGAGACAGAGAGAGAGAGACAGAGGCAGAGGGAGAAGCAGGCTCCCCGCAGAGCAGGGAGCCCAATGTGGGACTCGGTCCCAGGACCCTGGGATCACGACCTGAGCCGAAGGCAGACGCTTAACCGACTGAGCCACCCAGGCGTCCCAGGAACTTCTGTTCTGAAAAGTACAATAACCAAAATAAAAAATACCCTAGAGAGATTTCAAAGCAGATTTGAGCAAGCAGAAATATTTCAGCAAACTTGATAACAGGACAATGGAAATTATGAGGTCTAAGAACAAAAAGAAAAATATTGAAGAAAAGTGAACAGAACCTAAGGGATCTGTAGGACAACATCAAAGAGACCAACATATGCATGGTGGGAGTCCCAAAGGGAGAAGAGAGAGGAAAAGAGGTAGAAGGAACATTTGAAGACATAATGGCCGAAAACTTTCCAAATTTGAGAAAAAGCTGAATATAAACATTCAAGAAGTTCAACAACCTTCAAGTAAGTTGAAATCAAAGATATCCAAACTAAGATACATTTTAATCAAATTTTTGACTACCAAAAACAGAGAATCTTGAAAGCAGCCAATATAGAAATGCTCCTCAACAAGATTATCAGCAGATTTCTTACCAGAAACATTGAAGGCCAGAAGACAGTAGCCTAATACATTCAAAGTGCTAAAAAAAAAAAAAAAATGTTAGCCAAGGGAGTGCCTGGGTGGCTCATCTGTTGAGTGTCTTGTCTTCGGCTCAGGTCATAATCCTGGAGTCTTGGAATTGAGCCCCATGTTGGGCTCCCTGCTCAGCAGGGAGTCTGTTTCCCCTCTCCCACTGCCCCTCCTGCTAGTGCTCTCTCTCAAATAAATAAGTAAAATCTTAAAATAAGAAAGATCTCAAATCAGCAACCTAACTTTACAACTAAAGAAACTACAAAAGGAAGAACAAACTAGCCAAAGCTAGCGGAAGAAAGGAAATAATAAAGATTAAAACACAAATAAAACAATAGAAAAACAACAGAGAAAAATCAATGAAATCAAAAGATGGTTCTTTAAAAAAAAAATCAGTTGACAAAACTTTAGCTAGATATACTAAGAAACAGAGAGAGATTAAAAGTATTAAAATCAGAAATAAAAGTGGGAACATTAATACTGATTCTACAGAAATAAAAAGGATTATAAGAAAGTAGTATAAAAAAAGCACTATGAACAATTGTACTCCCGCATTATTGGATAACCTAAATGAAATGAACACATTCCTAGAAACACAAAATTATCAAGACTAAATCATGATGAAATAGATAATCTGATTAAACCTATAACTAGTAAAGAGATTGAATAAGTAATTAAAAATCTCTTGACAGGGGCACCTCGTTGGCTCAGTCAGTTAAGTGTCTGACTCTTCATTTCAGCTCAGGTCATGATCTCAGGGTTGTGAGATCAAGCCCCTCTATCACCTCTGGGCGTGGAGCCTGCTTGAGATTCTGTCTCTCCCTCTCCCTTTGCCCCTCCCCTCCACTCTTGCATGCTGTCTCTCAAGAAAAAAAAAAAAAATCTCTTGACAAAGAAAGGCCTTGAATCTGATGACTCCACTGGTGAGTTCTACCAAATATCTACAAAAGAATTAATACTAATCCTATTCAAATTTTCCAAAAATTTGGAGAGGAAGGAATACTCCCTAACTCATTCTATGAGGCCAGCATTAACCTGATACCAAATCAAAGGATACTGCAAAAAAAGAAAGCAGCAGGCTAATACCCCTTATGAACATTAATGCATAAATCCTCAACAAAATATTAGCAAACTGAATTGAGCATATCAAGAGACTATACACCATTACCAAGTAGAATTTATTCCTGGAATGTAAGTGTGGTTCAACATATGAAAATCAATCAGTGTAATATACCACATTCACAGAATGAAGGAAAAAACCCCACATGATTATATCAGTTCATGCAGAAAAGCATTTGACAAAATTCAACACTCTTTTATGATAAACACATTAAACAAACCAGGAATAGAAGAAAACAACCTCAACCTAAAAGCCATATATGAAAAACTCACAATGAGTATCCATACTCAATGGTAAAAGACTAAAAGCTTTACTCTTAAGATCAGTAACAATACAAGTATGCCTGCTTTCACCACTTTTATTCAGCATAGTATTGGAAGTTTTAGTCAGAGTAATTAGACAAGAAAAAGAAGTAAAAAAATAAAATTATCTCTGTTTGCAGGTGATATAATATATGTAGAAAAACCTAGAGTCCACTAAATGAATTCAATGAAATAGCAGGATATGAAGTTGACATGGAAAAATAAGTTGCATTTCTATACATGAAAAATGAACAATCTGAAAAAGAAATAATAAAAACAATTCCATCATGATAGCATCAAAAACAGTAAAATACTTAGGGGTTAATTTAATCAGGAAGATGAAAGATTTGTACAATAAAACTTCAAAACATTGCTGAAAGAATTTGAAGAAGATAAAAATAAATGGAAATATGTTACATGTTCATGGGGAAGACTTAATATTATTAAAATGCCAATATTAGGGGTGCCTGGGTAGCTCAGTTGGTTAAGCATCTGCCTTTGGCTCTGGTCATGATCCCAGAGTCCTGGGATCAAGCCCTGCATTGGGCTCCCTGCTCAGCCAGGAGCCTGATTCTCCCTCTCCTACTCCCCTTGCTTGTCTTTCCTCTCTTGCTGTCTCTCTCTCTGTCAAATAAATAAATAAAATCTTTTTAAAAAATGCCAATACTACTCAAAGCCAAATGCAGATTCAATTTAATCCTTATCAAAATCCCAATGACATATTTTGCAGAGATTAAAAAAAAAAAAAAAAGACACAACCTAAAATACATATGGATCTTAATGGACTCCAAATAGCCAAGGTAATCTTGAAAGAGAACAAAGC
This sequence comes from Phoca vitulina, assembly GCF_004348235.1. NCBI lineage: Eukaryota > Metazoa > Chordata > Mammalia > Carnivora > Phocidae > Phoca > Phoca vitulina. The sequence continues at coordinate 18,105,308 of NW_022589719.1, read as the reverse complement.
TGGAGGACTCACATTTCCTGATTTTAAAGCTTCACACAAAACTGCAATATTCAAAACATTGTGGTACTGGCATAAAGAAAGATATATAGACCAATGGAGGAGAATAGAGAGCTCAGAAAAACCATTGTATATACAGTCAGCTGATTTTTGACAAGGGTGCCTAGACCATTCATTGAAGAAAGGACAGTTTTTGATCAAATAAATTGCCAAGAATACTGGATGTCCCTATGCAGAAGAATGAAATTATATCCTTTCCTAACACCATATACAAAAATTAACTCAAAATGGATCAAAAACCTAGATGTAAAACCTAAACTACATAAAATTCTTAGAAGAAAACATATTGCAAAAGCTTTATGACATCGAATTTGTCAATGATTTCTTGGATATGATGCCAAAGTCACAGGTAACAAAAGAAAAAAATACACAAATTGGACTTCCTGAAAAAAAAAATGCATCAAAAGTAAATAACAACCAGTAAAAAAGCAACCCACAGAATAGGAAAAAATCTTTGAAAATTATATCTTTAATAAGGAATTGTCAAAATAGATAGATTATTTCTAAAACTCAGCAACTTAATGAAAAACAAAAATCCAATTCAAAAATGAGTCACAAAATTGTATAAACACTTCTTCAAAGAAGATATATAAATGGCCAATCAGCATATGAAAGATGCTCAATGTCACTAATCTTTAGGGAAATGCAAATTAAAGCTACGATAATATACCACCTGATACCCATCAGGATGAATACTATAAAACAAAACAAAAAACAAACAGAAAATAACAAGTGTTAACAAAGATGTGTAGAAATTGGAACCCTTGTGCACTATTGTTGGAAACAGAAAATGGTGCAGCACTGTGGAAAACATTATGGCAATTACTCAAAAAATTAAAAATAGAATTATCATTTGATTTAGCAATTTCACTTCTGAAGATATACTCAAAAGAATTGAAAGCAGAGTCTTGAGATATTTGTATACCTGTGTTCATGAAAACATTACTTACAACAGCTAAAACATGGAAGCAATCTAAGTGTCACTGATAGATGAATAGATAAGCAAAATACGGTATCTACATTAAATGGAATACTATTCAGCCTTAAAGAGGAAACAAATACTTCAATATGGTACAACATAGATGGACCTTGATGACATTATGCTAGTGAAATAAACCATACACAAAGAAACATGTATGATTCCACTTATATGATGTACTTAGAGTAGTCAAAATTATAGACAGAACATAGAAGGGTGGTTACCAGGGGCTTAAGGGAAGGAGGGCCAGGGAGTTATTGTTTAATGGGTATAGAGTTTCAGTTTTACAAAATGAAAGAGTCATGAAGATGGATAGTGGTGATGGTTATACGACATTATGAATTTATTTAATGCCACTGAATTGTATACTTAAAATGGGCTATGATGGCAAATTTTATGTTATGAATATTTTGCCACAATAAAAATTATGGGAGACAATTATGAACACTAAAATCCCAGACATATTCCTAGAGTGGGGAAAAGCATACAATTTTAGACCCATAAGTTACATGGGATTTATAGGTTATGAGAAATCATAATGGATTCTCCCTTGAGTAAAATCTAAATTATGTTAATTTTAATTATGTTAATACTAAAAAGGGAAAATATGTAATTTCAATTTTTCTAATCCATATCTAGTTACAAAAGAGTTAAAACAAGCCACAAGCAACTAAGGAAATGTCTTCAAAGTAGGAAAATACTGAATATGTGTGATATTTTCTCTTTCATTAGAAAATATAAATTAAAAGAATGAAGGAGAAAAAGAGTCACAGAAATCTTTTAAGCTAGTAAACTTCATCTAATCAATTAGCTTTTTAAGTTTTCCTTAGTCGCCTTGCAAAAAATCAATAATCTGAATAAAACTAGGGACACCTGGGTGGCTCAGTGGGTTGAGCGTCTGCCTTTGGCTCAAGTCATGATCCCAGGGTCCTGGACTCGAGTCCCGCATTGGGCTCCATGCTCAACAGGGAGTCTGCTTCTCCCTCTGCCCTGCTCTGCCTGCTCTGCCTGCCGGTCCCCCTGCTTGTGCTTTCTCTCTCTCTCTCTGACAAATAAATAAATAAAATCTTTAAAAAAAATAAATTAAAAAAATAAAACTATATGTATGGATTTATTTAGAACTGTCCATTAATTTTGGATTTGAGTTTGTAGATTTAGATGCAAATAAATGTATTCAACATTTCCTAAAAAAACAAAACAAAACAAACTTTGGTAGTTTGATATCTTGCCACAAATTCTGATAGTATATCAAAATATGAAATGCAAAGCACACTATATTAGCAAAAAGGATAATAAGTCACATTTATTGAAGGCTTATTGTATGCCTAGTGTTTTGCAAATATTTTTCATTTTATTCTCCCACTAAATTTGTGTCATTAACTCTAACAGATGACTAAACTAAAGCTTAAAATTTTGCAATGATTTGAGTTAGGTTCCATACAAAATAGACAAGAATCGATTTCAAATCCATTGTGCCTGGCTCCAAAACTTGTATTTCTTGGAGACACAGAGACTACAGAGAGGTGATTTGAGAACCCCTAGAACTGGAAAAGGTGGAGGGCAGGTGAAGCAAAGACCCAGTCTGGGTCTCCTATCTCAGCTTCCATGAAAGCATTTCATTGATTATTGGTTCATATACTGGACTTGGATGTTGTTTCAATAAAGTGTTTCTTTGCTAAAATATTTTAAAAACCACTGTTTTAAAGCAAAATCATTTCATGATACAAATGTGTGTTATTACTCCTTTTTTTTCCTTTAACAGATTCAATTGGTAACCTTAAAAAACAACCTCAAAATTAACTTGCTATGAAAAACTTTTCCTCAGGTTCTCCTGAGTCTTCATAGCTTCAGGCTAGGTTGTGATCAAAGATCTTCCTCCAAGTTCACTTTGGGCACATCATTCAAGGTCATTATTTCTATGATTGCCTTTTTAATAGCTTGATTCTGGAGTCATTTTCACAAGGATTTCAATTCTTCACATCTATCTTATATTAAAACTTATCTTTTAGAGGGGTGAATTGTAGGAAAAGGAGAAGACAAACTAGTTATATTTTCCTAAAATTATAGGTCATCCATCCCAGTCATAGGAAACCTATTGTTTCTTTACCCAGGCATGGGGAGTGGAACTGGTCCCATTACTGCACTCTCATTGACTGGTGCTGCTACCTTACTCAGACATAATTTATTCTCTGTCATTTATTGGTTTATTCCCATCAATGCTTTTAGGTGTAAATTTCTTCAAAGTTGCCAGAGCAATTAAGCTGACGTTTAGAAGTGCTTATAAGTTCCCTGAGATCAGAGACCTTGTCTGCTTCATTTTTGTGTTACCTTCCTTTCACAACACTATGCAAGACTAATCAATTTCAAAAGGAAGACATTTATAAAATATTTAGAGGAGAGAATACAGAAATTAAAGTGTATAATGGAAGGACCAAACAAGATTAGATTTATCTGTGATTAAAGCTAGTATTTTAATTATTTTGCATGTGTATGATATTTGAATAATGCCTAGTTCTCTTACACATACACACACACTCTCTACATGAAGATAAAGTTATGTGTGAGTCCATCTTTCCTACCACTGTTGTCTCCACATCTAAGAACGTAGTATGTTCTCAATATTTATGTGTTAAATGAATAAACTAATTTCTACTAAATTCAATTTTTATTATAATACGTGCCACATTGGAAGGGACTAACTATGTCTACTGCAAAACAACTTTTGTCTAACTTTGCCATATTGTTCACTGACTTGTATTTATTTGACTATAAATTAATTAATTTTGGCACTGAATTTCTGTACATATTTATGACTTAAGACACCAGGCAACTTCAGAGTCGGGGTAGAGAAAGGCACTTATAGTTTGGGACTCATAAAGGCAAGTTTTTATGAGGACAATAATATCTCGGATGGATTTTGTACAAATTTAGTGTATTCTCTTCATGGAAGAGCTTAATGTAAGAGTTGTAAAAGATGCCAACATGTAGGGCTATCACTCATTTGAGAAAAGAAGACTGAATGGATAAATAAATGGTCAATGATTTGTTTTATGCCTACAGTAGCTTAACCAAAACCCTGTATAATATTTCAGCACAAAGATATTTATGACCAGGCATTAATATCTCAGCACATACCTCATGGCAAAGCTGAAATACCTGTAAAATATTTTCAAGCTATTTTTATTTGAAAGTAAAACAATTATCAGGAAACATTTGCAGCCAAATCTACTTCATCTTGAAATAAAAGTGAATTTAAGACCATAGTACCAATTTTAATGGATTGAGGGACCTATGTATTTAAAATCACCTTAATGGATGGTGAATATATTCACAAATTATTAGACCCTATGAAACAAGGAAAAATCATTGTTATCTCAGATGACTAAATAGTTCGTTTTTTTTAAGCATAATTGAAATTCAACCATCATAATACCTATGAGACATGACTATCTATATTCAGATTAATTGATTTAAGTTAATTTCTCAGACAATTTAAGCGTTAGAAACATTCAATTTTGTGAAATGCTTCTTTAAAAAGTGCCTTGCATGAGGTCATGGCATGATAAATGATTAATACATACCTGTGTCATGCTATGACTCTATATTACTAGACAACTGGTTATCAGTTCTCAAATATCCTTTTAGCATGATTGATTGATTGATTGATTTTTAAGAGAGATGGGAGATGGGCAGAGGGAGAGGGAGAGAGAGAATCTTAAGCAGGCTCCATGCCCAGCTTGGAGCCTGATGCGGGGCTGGATCTCACAACCCTGAGATCATGACCTGAGCTGAAATCAAGAGTCTGACACTTAGGGCGCCTGGGTGGCTCAGCTGTTAAGCGTCTGCCTTCCGCTCAGGTCATGATCCCAGGGTCCTGGGATCGAGCCCCGCAACGGGCTTCTGCTCAGCGGGAAGCCTGCTTCTCCCTCTCCCATTCCCCCTGCTTGTGTTCCCTCTCTCAGTATCTCTCTCTCTCTGTCAAATAAATAAATAAAATCTTAAAAAAAAAGTCTGACACTTAGCTGACTGAGCCACCAGGAGCCCCCTTTAAGCATGATTTAGAAGTAAACATAAGAGCAGGGAAAGATCATGATGCATATAATATAACCCAAGGGTTTTTTTTTTCTGTAGTGATATAGATTTCCCTAATATTATTTTGAACAATTTCCTCATTTTTTAAAAAAACAGCCATATGGGGACAAAAGATTTAACCCTATTTTCTTCCTTTTGTTCCCAGGTCTGATGCTCCCTCAAAACTAAAAGATGATGCAAAGGAAATTGTCCTGTGGAAATTTCTAGTATATGTTATGACTATATTATTGAACACTGTATAAACTTAAGCAACTCTACTTACCACCAAGGTGTCTAGGAATGGAAAATCAAATAGTGCCATTGAATAGTCAAAGCGTATAGCCATTCCTTTGTCCTGACTTTGCTCATCTCTTTATTTTCCCTACCCTGTATAGGTGGACAACAAAAGCAGCCTTTAGAGTTGAATTAGTTATTAGCATTATGAAATACCATAATAATTCTAGAAAAATAAGTGAATTAATATATACAGTAGTTAACATTTTATGACATGTGCCAAAATATCTGAGGGTTTTCCTAATGTCTTATTTGGTGAGGAAGATTTTTAAAAAATATTTATTTATTTGAGAGGGAGAGAGCAGAAGCAATGGGGAGAAACAGAGGGAGAGGGAGAAGCAGACTCCCTGTTGAGCAGGGATCCCAAAGTGGGGCTCTATCCCAGGACCCTGAAATCATGACCTGAGCCAAAGGCAGATGCTTAACTGATTGAGCCACCCAGGCACACCGGTGGGATAGATTGTTTTTTAATTACCATGAAAAGAATTATTTTCCTGCCACCATTTTATGAGTCTGCTAACACAGTCCCTATTTAAAAGATAATAAAAGAGGGATGAGATCTATTTTATTCCCCAAAGAGAATGCAACTTATAAATCTGTGGCTTGAATTTAGTTTTCCTGACACCCTGTGATACCTATTATTCTAAATTATGATTGACAAAGTGATGTAGCAATGCCTTGTACTTAGCAACACATTTATTTATCATATTTCTAAGCAATATATAATTATAACTATGACTGTATTGACTAATAAGGAACCTAAAGCAGTTGATATTTTATGCTGGAAGCCATCACAAACTCAAAAGATCTGAAACCAGTCAAGTTTAAAGTTGTACTCTCATATAAGCTACATTATTACGGTTTAATTATCTATCTCCTTTATAATCTAACCTATATGAAGGTAGTGATTTTGCCTGGTTTACTAATAATTGTATCCTAAACACTTTACTAAGATAAGTATACAGTAGATGGCTCAATAAGTATTTGTTGATCAAATTAATAGACAAATGAACCCTAAGGGAGGAGAATAGATGCAGAATTTCATTAAACAAAATTGTTCTAAAAGATGAGAAGAAAATCAACAGAAAAAAATTGACAGTCCCCAAGAGGTCCCAGGTTAACTTTTTTTCCCCAGCATTATTTATTTATTTATTTATTTATTTATTTATTTATTTATTTATTTTTTAAAGATTTTATTTATTTATTTGAGAGAGAGAGAGAACACCTGAGAGGGGATAGGGTCAGAGGACGAAGCAGACTCCCTGCCGAGCAGGAAGCCCGATGCGGGACTCGATCCAGGGACTCCAGGATCATGACCTGAGCCGAAGGCAGTCGCTTAACCAACTGAGCCACCCAGGCGCCCTCCCCAGCATTATTTAATAAAAATTGTATATATTTGGGTTGTACAATGTAATGATTTGATATATGTATACATTGTGAAATGATTACCACAGTCAGTTCAATTAACATATTTATCACTTCACATAGTTACTCTCCCACTGTTTTGTGTGTGTGTGTGGTAAAAACACTCAAGATCTACTCTTAGCAAAATTTAAGTACACAATACATTACTATTAATGATACCCACCATATTGTACCTTAGGTCTACAGAACGTATTCATCTTATAACTGAAAGCTTATATCTTTGACCAACATATCTCTTTTTTCCTCTAACTCCCAACTCATGGTAACCATTATTCTGCTCTCTCTTACTATCAGTTTGACTTCTTTTTTAGTCCACATAAAGTGAGATCGTGCAGTATTTGTCTTCCTATGTCTGACCTATTTCACTTAGTCTAGTGTCCTCTAGGTTAATCCATGTTGTTGCAAATGGCAGGATTTCCTTCTTTGTTAAGCTTTAGTAATAATTTTATACATATAAAATTTCATTTGTCAATGGACAATTAGGTTGTTTCCATATCTTGGCTATTGTATGAACATGGGAGCATAGAAATTTCTTTAAGATAATGATTTTATTTCCTTTGGATATATACTCAGAAATGGAATGCTGGGTCATATGGTAGTTCTTTTTTAAATTTTTTGAAGCTCTTCCATACTGCTTTCCATAATGACTGTACTGGTTTATATTCCCATCAAGAGTGTACAGAAGTTATTTTTGCTCCACATCCTCACCAACACTTATTATCTTTTACTTTTTGATAATAGCCATCTGTACAGGTGTGAAGTGATATCTCATTGTGGTTTTGATTTGCATTTCTCGGATGACTAGTGACATTGAACATCTTTTCATGTGCCTGTTGGCCATTTGTAGGTCTTCCTTACAAAAAATATTTATTCAGATCTTTATTCCATTTTTTAATTGATTATTATGATTATTTTTGCTAGTGAGTTGTAGGAGTTCCTTAGAAAGTTTTATCATCAAAATAGTATGGTACTGGAATAAAAACAGTCACATATACTCATGAAACATAGTAGAAAGACCAGAAGTAAATGCAAGCATATATAGTCAACTAATCTTTGACTAGAGTACACAGTGGGAAAAGGATAGTTTTTTCTATAAATGGTGTTGAGAAAGCTGGATATCCACATGCAAAAGAATGAAATTGGCCTTTATCTTATGCCATACACAAAACCAATTCAAAATGGATTAAATGTATAACCTGAAACTGTAAAACTCCTAGAAGAAAACGTAGGGGAAAAGCTCTTTGGTTTTTGCAATGATATCTTGGACTTGACATCAAAAGCACAGGCAACAAAAGTCAAAATAAACAAGTGGGACTACATCAAATTAAAAAGTTTCTGCATGGTAAAGGAAACAGTTATCAAATTGAAAAGGCAAACCTATGGAATGGGAGAAAATATTTGTAAACTGTATATGCTATAAGGAGTTAATATCCAGTCTGACTTCTTTAATTAGTTATTTTTGTGATTTGGCAATGTCCTAAACATTCCAGTAAAATGAAACAACTCAGCAATAGAATTCAGTGAACTGTTGGGCAAAATGAAATTGGAACATATATATGGGCAGATACATTTTGGCATAGAACATTGCAGTAACAAAGTTGTTCTGATCATTTGAGCACTGGGTTATTAATAAAGTTCTCCAAGCAATTATAGTGTTCCCTTCCTGTCCCTTTATCCTAAGGTACAAGTTATAATTTTATCCCTGGCATTAACATACTACAGCTTGATTTACAAGATATTTTCCCTATCTCCACTAATGCAGGCGACAAGTGATAATATGAGCCATCAACAAATACATACTAATATTGTATCTCACTAAATGTGTATAATTCAGATTCCTTGTCTATTAAATTTAGTGTACACATCAATAGATATTTAGAATTTAGAAGCCAACTCTTTGAATTGAGTTGGAATAGCCTAGACCTAATATCCTATGGCTCATCAATAGTGCCTGTCTTTTTTAATCTAAATTTTTGCACTAAATTCAAATTTCAATTATATGAGTCACAGTGTCAACAAATCTGGTGAACTACTTCTTTAGGCTATATTTTCTAGGCTCACCTAACTTCAGGTAGACTCAGATATTTAATGATTTTATATAATATTCCACCACAATTCTAGTTTAAATTAGTGGGGGACAACTTGAAATCTTCCATATTTTAAAGTCATTTAGAGTTGGGTTCCAGTTGTTAAGCTTTATCATCAATGTTAACTCCATAAAATAATAATAGAAACATTTCATCAATATTTCTCTGTAACTCAATTTTTACAAATTTATCTTAGAAGATGTGGTGTAGCTAAAAACATGGTTTGAAGCTTAGGACAGCTGGAGAATTTGGTTGGCGATTGAGGGATCCCTAAGATGAGATCTGTGGACATTTTTTTCAAATACTTTGAGGACTCTGTTGGCTGCTTTATCAGAGAATTTACTGGGAATTGTAACCCTGATATGTCAAAGTAAATAAGCCCATTGCTTCCTTAAAAGAAGAAAATGTATATTCTGAGTACTATTTTGAAGATAAGTAACTCAGTTTTTAAGCATTTCTGTATGTATATATGTGTGTTGTATGTTTTCAATGCAAGATAAATTATTTTACAAAGCTGATTGCTGAACACGTTTAATGTGTACAATGGCTTAAATATAGAATTTTTTTTTTTATTTCTTGCTTGTATAATGTCCAGGATGTGTGATCCTGGCAGACTGAATAGTCTTCTTCCAGGGGTGGCTCAAGAATCCCAGTATCTTTCTCTTGTGGTTTTACTTACTTCACCTTGTGGCTTCCATGATTACTGTGTTGATTTTTATTCAAGATAGCAGGAAGGAGAAAGAGCTTGGAATTCACATATGGAAGTTTTTAATGAACCAGTGGTATAAGGGGTTAATATGACTTTTCCCTATATTCTATTGGCCAGAACACCATCACCTGGTTTTATGGGCTGAATTGTGTTTGCCCATAATTTATATGTTGAAGTCTTAAAAAGTCCAGTATCTCAGAATTTGACATTTATGGAGGTAATTAAGCTAAAGTGAGGTCTTTCCCCTTTAGACTATTAATTGTCTGAGGTCAGGAATTAGATGCTCTCCTTGATTCCAAAGTGCCTAGCACACTGAATGACATGAAGTTGACATTTAATAAATATTTGTTGAATGAATAAGGGATTATGTCAACATGAAAAACCCTGGAGGGAATGTTAAGAACTGGTAAATAGATTGCTGATGACCTTCAGATATATTTTTTTCTGGATTATTCCAAGTTCTTTATTTCTTGCCACAGAAACTGCCAGCTTGTGTATTTTAATTAACTGTTAGCTCCCCCTGGGATAGTTAGAAGCCGGCAGTTACTTTGGTAAATAGCATCAATATGGAGCATCTGGTTCTCTGAAGTTAAGTCCTATGTTCAAGTCCTGTAAATTGTTCAGTCTAGAGACAGGCAGACTCCATCCCCTGGCAAAGGCAGGGGAAATTTGATCTCAGGAATGCCTCTTACTACTTTGCATTTGCATGCTCTCCCAGACAATAGCCCTTCATTAGACTTTCAATAACACTCCTCAAAACCAGTTGAACTGTCAGGAACTATATGTCACTGTCTTACCTGTTTTCTTGGTTGTCCCATTAGCATACTTAGGTGCCTGTAGAGAGTTGAGAGCCTTTATCAGAAGAGAAACAGGAATATGAAGACTCCTGAGTCATTCAAAAGTATTTACTTTCCCGGAAAAGCCCAGAAGTCATCAAAGGTTAGAACTAAAGCTGATAGTGATAAACAATTATACTGCCTAGAGAGATAGAAGCACCAAGATCATAAAGAAAACGAGGGTGAAAATGTTTTTATTTGAGATAAAATAATAGAGCAGAAAATGTGGTAGAGAGGAAGGAGGGTTTGTGTGTGTGTGCGTGTGTGTTTCCCCAAGACTGCACTAGGGTTGTATGAGATATTACCGTCCCTCAACTTTACAAGATTCTTGAGTAGCTCTGGGAATTGGGAAGTCTGCAGTTTACAACCTCTCTCTTCTGTTCTTATAAGCAATTTAACCAAGCTCCTGTTAGCAAGAGACACTTAAGCAACAGAAATCCTAGAGGAGATTTTTAAGCCCATAGTAAAGATAATACAATCCTCCTGCATAAAAACAAAGGATTATTAATGCTGTGCTGCTGGTGAAGTCTCATTTCACAACCGATGTAACTTTCTATATTAAATCAGCCCCACCAGTACTGGAATGAGCCAAACTCAGGTGTCATTTATCACTAGCCATTTTGGGTGCACCAACCATAGAGCCAGCCCTCAGTTTGACCCTTCCAATGGCTCACCCCACTGTGTGAGCAGAGTTTTTTATCTGTAGACATGCTGATCTTTTTCAGGATTCAAATTTATTTTCCTGACATGGTTCATGGCTCCTGTCTCCAGGTGCTTGTCCTCTGAAGGAAGAGCCTGCCTTTGCAGTACACCTCCCATAACAGATCATATCCCTTTGGCAATTTGTAGCCCTGGCCTCTTTTTCATCTCTTAAATCTCAGTTTATGATCCATTTACCTGAATAATTCATAATCAATTGAGGCACTAATTTTGCCATTTGCTGAATCACCCAGGATGTATGTCATGAGAAGGTACTATTTAATTGCAGAGTGATTGGTGATTGACAGATTTGGCTTTTTGTTTTTGTTTTGCTTGTTTTGTTTTGCTTTATGGGTTACTTTGACAGACCTGAGGAAAACACATTCCTCTTACTTTCCCAGATGAGAGCCTATATTAAAACAGGTGATGTTATTTTATACTTCTTTCTTTTGTTTTTCTTTTTTTCTTCCTTTTTTCTTTTTAAAAATAAATTACCTTGTGGAAAGCAAGTTCTTTGCTCACACTTAGAATGGATAGCTCATTAGAGTAATTTCTAATCATTATATTGCTCCTCTATTCTTGAGGTGTTATCAGTGGGGGATTAGAGTCATACATTATATATGAGGTCACACCAGTGTGACTGTAAACACCAACATTATTGAATTCATTCATTCTTCAACACATGTTTCTTGAGTGCCTACTATATGTTTGTAGGTACCTACTTGTGGGTGCTAAAAATACAAAGTAAAAAAAAAACAAAACAGCATTTTTGCCCTCCTTAAGCTTGTATTTTATATTCCTTGGACTCCATCATGGTAGGATGGTGTCACCAAAACACTGCAGTCTTTGAAACCAGTGAACCTGAAGTTTCCCCAAATATTAGAATTGTGATGTTACAATATAAGGGAAGCACAGTATAATGTTTTTTTCATAACCTTTGGAACCAGACAGATCCAGGTTCTCTTTCTGGCTTTGTGACCTTGGCCAAATTATTCAACTCCTTTGAGTCTCAGGTTTTCTCACTTGCACAGGGTGAAATTAATACCCCATCCCATCCCAGACTATGATAGGGCCAAGATCAATATGTATGTAGTCCATCATACCATATATCTAAATGCTTAAAAGGTATGAGGCAAGTTAACCTGCTGTTAAATAAAACATCTTCTTACTCTTACCTTAATATTTTCATAATCACCTGAAAGTCCAATTTAAAATTTAACATTCTTGAATTCCTCAAAGTTTTGAACATGAAGCACTGGTGACTGGTCTGCAGTCTCTAGCCCAGAGCTCATGCTTTCTTCTCTTCCCACTCCCAGGTCACTGGCTCACCATGAGAGACCCATCCAGGTTCCATCTGCAACCCCTAAACAGCTGTCCCTTGACCACCCCCTAGCCTAAGTGTGCATGTGTCAAGCTTTGAAACCAGTGAACCTGAGGAAATGGACCTTAGAAACACGCACTTGCATACTCTGAAAGTGGGCTTGGAAGAAGGGCAAGGGTTTCCATGATCTCTGGTAGCCAGAACATTAGCTATGTTAAAAGATAAACTGAGACCTATTAAAAATGTTGAGTTCATTTGGGCAAAAATCAGTTCAAAGAGGGCAATATCCCATCTAGCAGATTGAAAGGAGCTCTGAGATTCTAAACAAGATGAAAACCTTTTGTAGGCAGAAGGGAGTGGGAAAAAGAAGGTGTACCATGAAAAAGTGGGTTAGTAATTGCAGCTACTTTCCTTTCCTAGACAGCAGGGGTTTATCAGGCAGATTATCCAGCTAGTGCTGATGAAATGATTCCTGGCTGATTGGGTTTAAGATTCCATTTTTGTGAGAGCTAAAACTGTAATTAAGTCTCATTTTGGTGATGTAAGACTTAGCACAAGTGACTCCATTTGGAGCCTATTACCTTATTTTTTTTTTAGCATCCAGGATTAGAGGATGTCTCAGGGTTCTGGCAGACATATTCTTTTGAGTCTATTGACTCTTTTCCTTATAAGAGTGGATTAGGAGGAGGGCCAGAGTGGGGCCCAATTAATTGAGGAACTGTTAACAGCTAAGGTAATAGTAAGTCTAAATGAAGTAACAAAAAGTTCTTACTTTTGTGCTGAAGTCATGGTAAATACTCTACCAAAGGGGTATAATTTATATCAATAGTAGAATAATAACAATTTTGTTGACCTCAAAGATATACTAACATATTTATAGCTGCCATCTCAGTGCCTGGTATTTAGAAAGATCTTAAAAGATGTTTTTGCCATTTATTCTTCATGGGACATCAAAAGGGTAGCTGATTCCTGTGCCAGGAGCATTGGTGGGCTTAGATTCTTCAGAGTTCTCAAGGGGATCTCCTGCAGCTCTGGGACCATACTAAGCTCTGAATATATTTGAAGGTAATTTCTCCTTTTGGTAATATATTTTTGGGAGGGACAGATAGTTTTCCACTGAGGACAAAGGAGAGGACATTGCTATATTTACAACAAACACTAAGCTACCATGAAATTGCTCATCTTTTGATTTTAATTTCATGCCCCTACAGAGGTGCACTCATAGGAAAACTAGTTTATTCCACTTATCAAAGTGAGATGAATGGGTGAGATTTAACAGCAGCAGCTTGATGAATGAATGAATGTATTTTTGTGACATTAACATAGTTAAAATTCACTATCTTTCCCCATGACCTCCCATATCTCCTGATGGCTTGTGGCCTATTAAGAGGCATATTTTAATCCTTAGAACAGCCACAAAAATAAATAAAATAACTACATTTGAAAGTGACACAGCAAACTACCCATTTAACAAGTATATACAAAAAGAAAAAGGAAGAGAATCATCAGACATATAGACAATAAATAGCAAAATGGTAAACATATAGTGAAAGATGAATGATATTCCTCTAAAATCAGGACAAAGCAGAGAGGTCTGCTCTTTGCCATTATTTTTCAATATTGTGTTGCCGGTGTAATAAGAGAAAAAAAAGTCATCATATTGGGAAGAAAGAAGCAAAACTGTCTTTAATCTCTGACATTGTGATCCTCTATCTAGAAAATCCTAAGGAATACACACATGCACATATGAGTTCTCTCTTATATGTCTCATAAACAAGTTCAGTAAAGTCATTGGATAAAAAAATCAGTATGTATCTATATATTAGCAACAAACACAACAAAAATGAAATTAAGAAATTATTCCATTCACAATAGTATCAAAAGAATGAAATGTTTTACAATAAAAAGAACAACAACAACAACAACAAAATGCACTGGCATCTATGAAACATTTCTGAAAGAAATTAAAGATCTAAATAATGGAGAGGCATTCCAAGTTAGTGGATTTGAATATTGAATATTATCACGGCTGTAATTCTTTTCAAATTAATGTATATATTCAACGCATTTCCATCCAAAAAAATCCAACAGATTTTTTTGCAGAAATTAACAAACTGATCTTAAAATTTATATAGAGATGCAAAGAGAATAGCCAAAATAATTTTGATTAAGAACAAAATTGGATAACATACTTCTCAATATCAGAACTTACTATAAAGGTATAGTAATCAATATGGTAATCAATACAACATGGTGTTTGCCTGAGGATAGTCATATAGAGCAAAGGAAGAATTTAAGAGTACAAAATAAACTTTTATACTTAGGTTAATTGATTTTTGACAATGAGGACAAGTCAGTTTAGTGGGAAAAATACATACTTTTCAATAAATGGTGCTGGGAATTTGGATATCCTTGTACAAAAGGATGAATTGAGACCATTACTCCATGCTATTGACAAAAATAAACACAAAATGGATTACATATATAAATGTAAGGGTTACCACTCTAAGCCTTGTAGAATAAAATATAAAAGGAAATCTTTAGGACCTTGAATTAAGCAGTTCTTACATATAACACCCAAAACATGATCAATACAATTTTATAATATGAATAATTGGACTTCATCAACATTAAACTTCGGTGCTTCAAAAATAATCATTAAGAATTTTTTTACTTTGTTTTAAAAAATATTTTATTTATTTATTTGACAGAAAGAGGGCACAAGTAGGCAGAGCAGCAGGCAGAGGGAGAGGGAGAAGCAGGCTCTCTGCTGAGCAGGGAGCCCGATGCGGGGCTCGATCCCAGGACCCTGGGATCATGAGCCGAGCCGAAGGCTGACGTTTAACCAACTGAGCCACCCAGGCACCCCAGAAATTTATTTTTTTAAAGCCACAGCTTGGAGTAAAATATATACCATATCTCTAATAAATGACTTGTATTCCTTACTATATAAAATATTCTTTTTTTTTTTTTTTTTTTTTTTTAAAGATTTTATTTATTTATTTGACAGAGAGAGACATAGCGAGAGCAGGAACACAAGCAGGGGGAGTGGGAGAGAGAGAAGCAGGCCTCCCGCAGAGCAGGGAGCCCGATGTGGGACTCGATCCCAGGACCCTGGGATCATGACCTGAGCCGAAGGCAGACGCTTAACGACTGAGCCACCCAGGCGCCCTATATAAAATATTCTTACAACTCAATAAGAAGACAAACAACCCCATTAAAAATGAGCAAAGATTTGACTAGAGATTTCATCAAAGAAAACATGTAAGTGGCAAGTAAGCACATGAATCTATGCTCAACATTAATAATTAAGGAATGCAAATGAAAATCATAATGAAATAACACCACACTCACTGGAATGATTATAATAAAAAGATAGACAATAACAAATGTTGGTGAGGATGTGGACAAACTGGAATCCATATACATTGCAGGTGGGAATGTAAAATGATGCAGTCACTTTGGAAAACAGTTTGACAGTTTTTCAAAAAGTTAAAAATAAATTTACTCTATGGCCAATAATTCCAATCCTGGGAATCTACCCAATAGAAATTAGTGCATGCATATTCCTGCATGTGAATGCTTATAGCAATGTTATCCAAAATAGCCCCAAATTATTAAAAATCAAACCAAATGTTCATTAAATGGTGGATAGATAAACCCATGTAAAGGAATACTATTCAGCAGTTAGAAAGTGGTAATATATGTTATCAGATGAGTGAACCTCAGTGAAATTATGGTAAATGAAAGAAGCCAGACACAAAAGGCTACATCTTCTATAATTCCGTGTACATGAAATGTCCAGGGGAAAAACATCTATAATGCCTGTAAGCAGATCAGTAGTTGCCTGGGGCTGGTGTGGGAGTAGAGATTGACTGTAAACAGACATAAAGAAATGATGGAAATATTCTAAACATGGCTTGTAGTCTATATATTTACTAGTAATCACTGACTAACTTAAAAAAGAAAGACAACTGTAACATTAGAAAAGAACTTGAAACAAATAATACATTATATGTTAAAAAAAAAAAAAGAAGATAGTAGGAAGGGAAAAATGAAGGGGGGGAAATCGGAGGGGGAGATGAACCATGAGAGACCATGGACTCTGAGAAACAAAATGAGGGTTCTGGGGGGGCGGTTTGGGGGATGGGTTAGCCTGGTGATGGGTATTAAAGAGGACATTTATTGAATGGAGCACTGGGTGTTATACGCAAACAATGAATCATGGAACACTACATCAAAAACTAATGATGTAATGTATGGTGATTAACATAACATAAAAAAATAAAATTTAAAAAAAAGAAAAGAACTTGAAATTGTCCTAGCCAATCTCGTTTTTAAATCATATTTCAGATTGATATAAATCAGTGATTATTGTAAGCTTTCTATATGATGTGAATTATGAATTTAAGTTAATGAATTCTCAAAATGTATTTGAATCTCAACCCCAGAAAGCTTAAATACTGTGCCCAATGTAATATAGTCAGTAAATGGTGAAGATAATATATCAACCTGGATTTTTGTAGCTCAGAAGTCTGTGTGTATGCATTTCCAATTATGTTTCCCAGTATAGGATATACACTTAACAGTAGTGCCATTCATCTTAAATACTACTCAATTTTAATGATTGCAGTTTATTTTCTCTTTGACCTAGTTGTGTTTTCTAAGACTTTTGGCCAGCTATGGAGAAAGATTTTTTTCCTTAAATCAAACTATGCATTTGACACTTGTTAAAAAATCCAGTTCATAGAATGCCAATGGACAGATGCCAAGAGGGAATAAGATAGAAAAATGAACAGCAGATTCAGATTTGGAATCAGAAATTATAAGATTACACTCTCAGATGCCCCAGTTTCCAGCATTGTGGATTTAGAGAGTTGTTAATTAAGTTCTCTGAATTTATTTTCTTTAATTAGATAAATAACACCTCTTTTCATGTGTTTGTGGCCATCTGTATGTCTTCTTTGGGGAAATATCTGTTCATGTCTTCTGCCCATTTTTTAAAATTTGATTATTTGGTTTTGGTATTGAGTTATAGAAGTTCTTTATGTATTTTGGATACTAACCCTTTATTGGCTATGTCAATTGCTAATATCTTCTCCTGGTCAGTAGGTTGTCTTTTAGTTTTGTTGGTTGTTTCCTTGCTGTGCAAAAGCTTTTTATTTTGATGTAACCCCAATAGTTTATTTTTGCTTTTGTTTCTCTTGCTTCAGGAGAATATCTAAAAAGATGTTGTTATAACAGAGATTACTGCCTGTGCTCTCTTCTAGGATTTTCATGGTTTCAGGTCTCACATTTAGTCCTTAATCTATTTTGAGTTTATTTTTGTGTATGGTATAAGAGAGTGGTCCAGTTTCATTCTTTTGCATGCAGCTAGTTTTCTTTGCATGTCCAGTTTTCCCAACACCATTTGTTGAAGAGACTGTCTTTTTCCCATTGTATATTCCTTCCTCTTCTGTCAAAGAATACGAAAACACAAATTCGAAGGAATATATGTACCCCTATGTTTATTGCAGCATTATTTACAATAGTCAAACTATGGAAACAGTCCAAGTGTCCAAAGATAGATGAATGGAAAAAGACGATGTGATGTGTACACACACACACACACACACACACACACACACCGTGGAATACTACTCAGCCATAAAAAAGAATGAAAACTTGCCATTTGCAACAACACAGATAGATTGAGTATAATGCTAAGTGAAATGTCAGAGAAAGACAAATACCATATTATTTCACTCATATGTGGAATTTAAGTAACAGAACAAATGAACAAAGAAAAAAAAAAAAAGACATAAACCAAAAAATAGAGTCTTAACTATAGAGAACAAGCAGATGGTTACCAGAGGGGAGGTATGTGGGTGGATGGGTGAACAGGATTAACAGTACACTTACCGTGATGAGAACTCAATAATGTATGGAAGTGTTGAATCACTATATTATACGCCTGAAACTAATAGACACTATAAGTTAACCACATTGGAATTAAAAAACAAAAAAGCAAAACAAAACAAAAAATGCCAAACCAAACAAACAAACAAAATTGAATTGAAACATTAAAAAAAATAAAAATAACATTTCACTTGGAATTTGTAAGAATTAATCATGTGAAGGTGATAAGCACAGTCTATATGAGCACCCACTACTATTGAGTCCGTTTTCTTTCTTATTGACTTATGAGGGAGCTTATGAAAAGTTATAGCCTTCATGTAAGCTTCAAATAAGCTTTAATTATCATGGATTCAATAAGTCTACTTGCATTCCAAATTGTTCTCCACCATATAAAAAATGATTACTAACTGGATGATCCATACTCACCTCAAGAAAACGTGTTAATTTTCTTCTCCTCCCTAGACAATTCAAGCTTTTCAGATTGTTTAAACCTACCACTTTAACTCCGTCTTTCAAAGTAGGCTTTTGCTAACTTCCTCATTTCTCTTGGAGTTACTGCATTTTCTTTCCCATTTTCTTAAAACATGAGTCCTTTATCAGTTATGTTTTGCCTAATGTTTGCCTTTTCATTTTCTTTTAACAATGTCTGTCGAAGAGTAAGTGTTTTGTTTGTTTTTAAGTAAGCTCTATGCCCAACGCAGGACTTGAACTCATGACCCCAAGATCAAGAGCTGCATGCTTTACCAACTGAGCCAGCCAAGCACTTTCTAATATCGAACTCTTTTCTTGTTAGTACATTTTTATCAGAGAGGAACTGAATATTTTCAAAGAATCTGTTAACTTTCTTTTCCCTATGTTTCAGATTCGTTTGTTTTTTATTCCCATAGCTTTACATTCCAAACTTTCTTTCCCTATAAATGATTGGGTGTTCTATTTCCCAGACCCATCTAACAGCTGTTTTTTTTTTGTCTCTTGTTCTAATAGCTGTTTTTTGTCTCATTCATCTGCTCTTGTCCTCTTCCCTCTTCTTCCTGCTTGCCTCATAGAGCCCTCCTGTTCCACACTCTTGTACCCTCAAGCATGTTATACTTGGCATAAAATAGGTCATTTTCTTCTTGAGACTGCCATGCTACATTGATTCTCCAGCGGACAGTCTAAACCTCTGCCTGACATTCAGTAAGCTGTTATTGTACTCTAAAATGAACTACTCCTCTTTACTACTATTATTCTCTCCCTCCGGGCAAACATATATATGTGTATATATGTATACACACACATAGAAATATATATACATATATATGTGTATATATATACATATATATATGTGTGTATATATATACACTAGAGTCCTCTCATCTTCTGGATATTCCCACACATTCTTGTTTTGTTAGCTTCTATTGATGTAGTAACAAATTACTACAAACTCAGCAACTTCAGATAATACATTTATTATCTCATGTTTTCCATGGGTCAGGAGTCTGGGCACAGCTATCTGGATCCTCTGTTTAGATCTCACAGGGTGAATCAAGGTGTTCGCAGAGCTGTGATCCTCATCTGAGGGTCTGGATCCTCTTCCAATATTACTGGTTATTGGAAGATGTAATTTCCTTGCAGGTATATGGCCATTTTCTTGCTGGCTGCTAGGAGGGGGCTGCTCTGAGCTTCTAGAAGTTGTTCCTCAGAATTCACAACATAACTATTTGTGTTGTTCCTTAAAGCCAGCAAGAATATATCTCTCTGACTTCTGCCCTCAGCAAAAGAAAATTCTGCATGTAAAGGGTTTACTTGATTGAGTCAGGCCCACTCAGATAATCTCCAGTAGTTTAAGGTCATTTCTGAGGGACTTCAATTACATTTGCAAAATCTTTTCATAGCAAGTACCTTGATTAGTATTAGATTGAACAGAGGATGGCTAGCTAAGGGGTTATCTTCAGAATCCTGACTTCCATACCCCTCATTGCCCATCCAACTTCTGCACAACCCTCAAGGTTAATCTCAAGCCCTATCTACCCCTTGTTGCTCTCTCCAAATTCCTTATTTCTATTATAAACTTCTAGGCCATACAAAGGTTTTATTTATTTATGTTTATGTTTATCAGTATAGAGAATTGTGTTTTGTTTGGAAAAGCGTGACTCATACAACTACCCACCCACAACTGCAAATATACACTCATATACATATATACTCTCCCAATTTTGATTTTAATATACTTGAAGTTACAAGATAATCTTTAAAATCTCTTTTGCATAAAACATATTCCTTGACTATGATATACCAAACACCCAGACAAGAAAAACTCAGTGTTTAGAAGAGCAGTAGACTTACAGGGTTTTATGCTAACTTTTCTTGAGATGGTAGAGAATCTCTGAACTACTATTTAGGCTGAAAGCTCATTGTAATTTTCCCTAATTCACAAACAGCAGAACTTGGAGCCAGCACTGTAGGATACTAATGAAGCTCTATTATGAACTAAATTGGGTTGAAGACAAGTAGGCAGCACTTTCCAATGGTCTTTCTCCAAATATTACCATAGGATTAGTCTAAATCATGAAGCATTTTAGTTGATAAGCACACATTCAGAAGACATACATTTAAGAAATGATCTTCTGAAGAGGTTGAGAGATCTTATGTTCATTTTTTACTAATTCTTGAACCATGATTTGCAGCCTAATGAACTTACAAATTATTTCTTTACTTTATAAGGGGGTAAGGGAGATTAGGATGAGGAAACTTTTTAATAGAGAATTTTTTTTTTGTAATTGGGTGTGTCAAAAGCCACAGGCTTTATGTTATGCCCATATTGATAGAATATTGAAACAGAAATTAATTTCCTCTCAGAGTGAAGGCAAATATACTTTCTAACACTCTCCTCAGATTGCGTGATAGCAAAACTCAATGAGGAACAAATAGTTTTATACATGTGTATTGTTAAACATATGCACATATAAATTTCCAAATTTTCAATGTTCAAATTTCTCTTTTTTGAGAAGAATAAATTAGTGCAGCTCTGGTTATGATGGAATAATTCCTGGCATTACTGTGATTAAACTAGGTACATTAAAGTAAGCAGTGATGAATTGAAAGCACAGTAGAATTCTTGGTGGGTGTGAACTGATGAGTAATCTTAATTAGAGGTAAAATGTGCCCATTATTTTTGCACTATAAATGAATTTTCATATTATGAATTACAGAGATAAAGACAATCTGATGCACAGTGACACATTAGTCAAAGACCAAGCATAAATGAACTAGGTACAGTTACTTCTTTTGGAAAAGAAGAAGACAAAGAAAATTTATTCTGCATCTGATTACCTCAATTTACCTAAATTTGAATGGTTCCTACATTTGTTAATTGGTGATGTCTTATACTATAGTTCATGACCTGGATTTGCAGTATAGTTTGGTTGTAGCTAAAATTCAGTTATAAATTGGTATTTAATTTGATATTCAATTTAAGCTAAAATATTGGAAAACTGCCTATTCTAGCCCCATCATAGAACAAAGGAAAGTCAGGAAAATATACATCTATTAGTTTCCCCTCTAGTGAATGTTGCATATTAGCCAGTTATTAGAAAATAAACTCACAATCTCTCGAGATGGAGCACTTACTAGTTTAAATAAATGGACGTGGAGGTAGGAAGATCAGTAATAATAATTTCTTATATTATAAATGATAACATCATCATTGAGCTGTATTTTATTTTACTTTAATTGTTTGGCATAAAGTACCAGCTGACAACCAACTGAGTAGAACATCTAAAGACACTAGTCAAAGGAAAATGACCTTTTGGAGTATCCTATCCTTTGAACTGAGCATCCTGTAGAAAGAGTATACTCACCAGATTCTTCATATTGACATAAGTCTGGGATACATGATAAAAAACAATTTAAAAAGGTTAAAAGTTTTGGTTCAGAAGTATTACTTTAATTAATTTATGTAATATTTCCACAGCTCCAACAAAGTTTGACAAAGAGGAAAATAAAGTTCAGTTAAGAACCTAAGACTTCAAATATCAAATATCAAGTAGGTAGTAAAAGACTCCTTATTTCCAAAGAACTTGTGCTTTTCGATATATCACAAAGAGGTCTTCTTAAATACCCTGGTGAAAAACTACAGAGATGCTTGGTTTTCTCTTTTGTGCTTTTGGTAAACTAAGAGAAAAGAGAATAGTACTTTTTAATCCAAGGATTCTGTTTCCTTTGCTTTTTTCCCTAGCCAAACTGTATCCAGATTTATTAAAGATACTCCTTCATAAACAATCATGGTATTTTCAGGCAGGACACTGGGAGACAATCATTAACAGTATAAAACTTCCAAACTCCCTTCTTCAATGGACAACTAAAGTCAGAAAGCCACTATAAATCCCAATGAAGTCTTCATGTGATGATCTGAACAGGGAAAGTTTAGAGTGACAGTTGACATTTCATGTTTAGAATATTGTTCAACAACTTTTCATAAGCTGACTCTGACTTTCAGGAAATGAAATTAAAATGGCAGCATTATCAATCTGAAGATCCACGAGATAATAAGGGAGTCTTTGAAGGGATGCCATCTCAATGACAGATTGCCTGACATACTGGGAACCATTTTGGGGGGTCAGGTTTCAACAAGTCTCTGGGCTTAAGGGAGTCAAGTCTATGCTGAAGACAGAGAAGGAAAATAGAAATTAAAAAATGAATTTTCCCTTTTCCTCACCACAAGGAATTTGTTCCAAGGTGGCTAATGCCTGTCAATATTAAGGTATCCTTCCTCCTATGAACCAAGAGGAATTTTCTCAAACTAGAAAGGACCACTCATTTCCCCCATATCAATTCAGCTTCTGAGATATTCTATTAGTAGCATATGCCCTTTCCCCCAAATGACAATGAATTGTTCTGTGTGCTAACAACATAGCTTAAAAAAAAAAGCAAAACAAAATTCTGCATTTTTAAAAACTTGATAAAAAATAGTATTTCAAACTGTACAGTCATGAGAAATATACAGTTATCAAGAAGTGGCACACACTTCGTGTGGCTTCATCAGCACCTTCAGCTTTCTGTGTTCAGTCTGTTTTGGTGTCTCCACTTCCTGCAGGGTTATTCCCATCCTTGCCAGCATCAGCTTTTCTCTTTTCCCCTTTGGGTATGTTCTCTCCTTTCTTTGCTGGGGTTTTTATAGGCTTGGGCTCTGGCTTTGGAGGAGATCTTCTCTGTGATTCATCCTTCACCTTGTCTTTATCTCCTTTAGCATCCCCTTTAGCCTTTCTCTTGGGCATGGTGGCATTGGAGAGACATAGGCCCTGGATGTAGGGATGCAGTGGAGGTGGGCTCTAGTGGGTCAAGGGGTCTTTCTTGCCTCTGCTTCATACTGCTCCTGAGGATTTTTGTTTCCCTTTCATACCTAAGTTAACTTTAGGATGCTTGAAACACTGTTTAAGGTTGCCCCCTGGAAATACCGGTAATCACATATGCTAGGGGAGACAACTCCTATAAATTTACATTGTCAGGGCACCTGGGTGGCTCAGTGGGTTAAGCATCTGACTCTTGGTTTCAGCTCAGGTCATGATCTCATGGTTCAGGTCATGATCTCATGAATCATGAATTGGTGGGCTCCACGCTCAGTGGGGAGTCTGCTTGAAAGATTCTCTCCCTCTGCCCCCCATTCTCTCTCTTTCTCAAATAAATAAATCTTTAAGAAAGAAAGAATTTAAAGTATACACACTTTAACCAATCTGTACATACCATGGCAGGTCATCTTGTAATAACCATAATTGGGTCTCCTACTAGTAAAAATAGTCCTTTCTTAGACTGTGGAGGTATTTCTGAAGATTTTTTTGAAAATACGTACAAGAGAAAAAAAAGATAGTCTGGTTATGCAATTATGAAAGAAAATTAGAGAAATTATTTGCAGTGTAATCTTTAGAGCTAATGGCTCTCCTGAGTTAATAGTGGGCTTGTCGTTCTTTTTGGATCAAAGTTGGTAGCTTTATGTCATTACTGTATACGTCAAGGTTTTCTAGAATGGGAGATTTTACATAATGTATTACATGTCTCAGTTCTCACCAAGGGGCTATAAAAAGCTCAGGTGGCATTGTCTGGTAGATATTCCGGAGATGGACATTTAATTCTAATCATATGTTAATTTATTTTCATATGGGGTGTTTATTACCTTGAGAATTTCTCAGTGCATTCATGAAGCATTTTCTATAGGAAGTAAATATTTCTAATTTTTACTGACTTTAGCATCCAAAAATGTTTGTCCTTTGTAGTTTTGTTTAAACAGAGACATGAGTGGATTACAGGTAAGGAACTATTTCTAGATTAAGAACATTACTTATATAATAACATTGCCCAGTTAATTCTTTTCTTCCAATATTTAAAACTCAGGTTTTATTAATAGAGTTGAAAGACAAACTATAAATAGAAAATAAATAATATTCACAATAACAATCATCTTAAGACATAAAATGGAGCAGAGTATGGAATTTGAAATAACAAAGATATTTAAATTTCCTGTGTGAGCCTATGAAAATTTACTAAATATTGGGCCTCAGTTTCTTTCTTGATAAAAATAGAATAAAACCAATGTTACCTTGTTGTAGAGAATAAGTGAAAAAAAATAAAGGAAGATACATATTTTTGAACATATGTATATTTTTATTTATTTTGTACAGCAGATAGCACTTTAGTAGGTATTCAAGAAATGGTACCTTAATTTTGTTAGTATTTAGAATACATTGTATTTTACAAATATTGCTTTTGTATGGAGTAATATTTTTTCACTACTTTCCCTTTTTTACATATAAGAACCTGAGACTCTGAGAGGTTAGATGATTTTCTCCAGTTTTTACATGTAGCAACTTTCTAAATGATGGCTTCATACATTTATTCCATAAATATTCTGATGTTTCACATTATCTAATTTAATCTTTGCAACAATGGAAGGAACTGAAGCACAGAGTTTAAATCATTTTCCAGGGATCACACAGCTAAAGTGTGTGAGATTTGGAGACAAGACTCCTAATCTCTCCCAGATCTCAAGCTCTTTATATTACAGCACTCTGAACCCCAGTGCAGTCGAGGATAACCATGCTACATTTCCAATCTAATCTCCATTCTCTCTTATGCTGTATTTTTTATCCTCTAGCTATACAAACCACTTACTGTTCCCCAAACATACCATATACTTTCCAACATGTTTTACTCACATCTTGAAATTTTATTCCCACTTTTCTTTACTAATTACATTCCCAGTGTTCTCCCAAGGTTTGTGTACACCGATCTCTCCTTCGAATTCCTTCAATGAACTACAGGCAAAATCACGTCATCTTTGTGTTTCCACACTCCTTATACAAGAGTTTCTGATAACATTTATAACACTTTCTAAGCCGAAAATAAAATATCTAACTACATTTTTAGAACTATGTGTCTGATCTAAGCATTTTACATGTTTATTCATTTAAGAATCACAAAAATCTAATGGGTTACTTACTATCATCACCCTACTTTCACAGACACACAGTGAGGTAAACTTCCTAAGTTCAATCAGCTCAGCCTTCATATGCTTCCTATTTTCATGTTACATCTTTTTCCACCCATTCACCTTCACATTTCCATGTATTCTACATTTACAGTTTCTCACTTGTAGACAGCAGATAGTTAGCTTTTGTTTATTGATCCATTCTGGACATCTCTGTCTCTTAGTTGGGATTTTCATAAAAATGTGTCCTTACTGGTGTGATGGTTGTTTATGGAACAAACTGCCATGTGAACACAGAAACTAGAGAGGAGGGAAGGTGTCCCAGGGGAGAGGATATTTGATTTCACCCCTGAAGAGCAAATGAAGAAGGTTGTCCATGTATGATGGCTATGGCATCACTGACAGAGGAGAGCATGTGCAAAGACACAAAATCCCCGAAGCAGCAAAGGTATAGTGTAAAAGAGATATTTGGACCACATACCTTTTTTATATGCTTTTCTATAGGAGCACTTTATGCCTTCTACTGGAGGATTGAGTTTTGCTGTCACATTTATACCAGATGGACCCCTCGTACTTTACATCTCCTGGCAGAACCCTGACTAATTGGGCCAGCTTTGGATGTGTTAGTTAAGTTAGATTCCCCAGATCTTCCTTTTAAGGATTAGAACTAGGAAATATGGACACTCATATTGGAAAATGGTGACACATCAAAAAACATACTGATGAGGGGAAAAAGAACTACAGGCTTATGTAGTAGTTTTGTCTTGATTTATAGAGAACAGTATATTCCTTTCAACATCATTTCCATTTAGTAGCATGGCACTATTTATTCTGGCCATATAGATCTATTAGGTTTACTGCAAAGATGTTTTCAAGATTCCCATGGTGCCTTTTTTGGCTACCCTAGGAGAGAGAGTAGCAAAAATGACAGCCTATACAATCATGGCAAAGATAGTGTAGGTGAATAAAAAAGAGAAATCAACTCAGTTCTTTCCATTTTATTTGCACTATTTCAGTATCATGTCATGAGTATTCATCATCCCTCACCTATGTAGAGTAATAGCAGGGTGATATGAACTAGAATGGGAATGGATACTAACATGATGAGAGATGGTTATGTTTTCATGTGTTCTATAAAGTCCCATATACAGTTACGGAATTCCATAAATAATGTCGATACTGGCTTAATATATTCAGTACCTGATGTTCCATTTGAGACTCGGATTGACCATGTATTTATATTAAAGAAAAATAATACTAATCCAAACAGTTTAGAGGAATGGAAAACATTACAAATCAAAGTTGTGAAGAAGTGATAGACCATTTTCTTTATATTAAAAAAAAAAAGAATAAAAAGTGTTGAATTGTGGCAGAGACTTGAATGGACCATAATGAATCTCAGTGGCTGAAAGCTGATTCAAAATAAATGGAGATAATTAACAGATTGGAGATCTGCAAGCAACAGGTAATTGGATTATCAATGGATAATTTGTTTCCATGGACGTTTTTACTATCTGCACATCTGCAATATTTCATTCGTGTCATTTTGTTCTCTAAAAGAATGTCCTCAAAACTCAGTTAATCCCCTGTATGATCTCTGTAATTAAGTTATTTTGAAGAGATGGGTACTGCATTTTTATCCTCAAACAACATCCAAATCCCTCATTTTAATTACAAATGACACTTTATTTCCGCTGCTTTGTACTGACCCTTTGAAAAGAATGAGGCTTTTTTCATTCTCTGGGGAGCACAAACCCAAGTTTAATAACTTTAATCTTTTAAAATATTGATCATTAATCTGGGTCTTTATGCTAGTCATAACAATTTAACATTTCAAGTTTCAAATATCTTTTCATCAAATTTCTAATCTGGTCGTAAATTTGAAAGTTTCAATTCTGCAGTGAGCCTCCACATGACCTATTTTGCTGTTTATAGTCATGTCAAGGCAATGGCAGTCAATTTTCTCTCTCTTTAAGGAATATGGAAGACCACTTCCCTGTGTTTGTGGGAAGAGAAGGGGGTGACTTTCAACATCGTCATAAAGATTTTGTTCAATCTAGCTAAAACATGTAGCAAAGTTTCAAACACACAAAAAAGCAGACAACAAGACCAAGATATCAGGTCCAAAGTCACAGAAATGGTAAACCAAGATTTTTGTGAGGGGGGCCATTATGTGTGACAGAAACACCATTAACAATTCTTGGCCTTGGTTCCTAGATCCAAGTATTCTGTAAAGAGTGCACTCTGAAGCCAGACACATTGGCTTCCTATCCCACTCTTACCTCTTATTAGTTATATAAAGTTGTATAAATTATTAAACACCTTGATTCAGTGTTTTCATCCATGAGTAGAACATAATATTAATCTCCAAATGCCAAATCTGCAGAAATGATTAGAAGAGTAATAAAGGTCTTAGAGTAGTGTCTCCTGACACATGGTTATCACTATGTTAGCAATTATTATTGTTATTACAATCAATAGAATAACCATGGGTATGTGAACTCATAGTTAAATGAAGCTGTGAAAGCGATCTAGAATTCAATCAGATGTTACTATGATATTGTTAAGTGTTATAGTGCTACAAGAATGAATCCTTTTGTCAAGTTCTATGGTCTTCAAGACTGAACCAAAAATATTTAAATATCATATGATTGCTATCTCATTAAATAATACATAATTGATTCAAAATTGTGATTTTTTAAGTGAAAAATATGCTAAGTTTTTAAATACAGTATTAGAACATTTTAAGAAAACTTGACACCATATTTGTTAATTTACTTTTATAGATTCATGGCATTTACTTAAATTTTCAGAAAGTTTGATAGAACATTGAAATACTTAAAAGGGATGTTGAATATATTAAATTTATAAAAAAAAACACTTGAACCATTTGAAATATATAAGAAAAAAATTAATTAGTAAAGAGTTGAGTCCCCTTAAAAATAATTGTCAAAATTTTGTTTTTATAAAAACATGAGCTAGTATACTGAACTAACAGATTTTAAAATTTATATAAACTTTTACTATTTAAAACTAACGAAACTCTGGATAATCTTTTCTTGGGGGAAAATCCTCAAGGGAATGTGTGTGTGTGTGTGTGTGTGTGTGTGTGTGTGTGTATTCATGAGTATCATATTTAACAATCATTATCATCTTCAAACTGGTTGGATAATTTATCATCAACCTCTTTCTACAGCTTTAGATTGTGAAATTTTTCTGAAATTTTGAAACTAATTAGAAGATTGTTTGGGATTTCAGGTATTGTACCTGGGAATCATAAATTGGATAATAATAAGGCTTAATTTGTTGAGATTTTGGGAGAAAAGATAACATACATATTTGCACTATCCTCTGGAGTCTAGGAAGACAAGTATTAAAGTTCGAGGTCAAAAGGACCATTGGTAATTGGAGCCTTCTTATTTGAACAGGATCACATGAATATAGGAAGTCAAGGAGTGTAAAGTTTTATGGTACTTTTGGGAAGAGACAGTGGCTACAAGAGAATGAGGATATTTAGAGCCTCTAAACTTTCTGCTACTTCTCTGTGTTTTTCAAGACAAAGGCTTCTCTTTAAAAACTTCCATGTTTGCACATTTTATATGATTGTGTCCTTGTTTTTTCTTTGTTCTTCTCCAGATTTTAATAAAATGCTTTTGTAATTGGGATTATAATAGTTTCTGGTCTCAGTTATCACCTTGGGTGGAACCAAGGATAGGATTTCTGTACACATTTAGAAAAGTATTTTGGAGGGGTCAGTGATCCCTGGGGGAGGAACTAGCAGAGAAGGGAAGAGGCAGGAGCTAAAATTTGCTGAGAATATAGCAGGTGCCTACTGTCATCATTTTGTGATCCCTTAATAACAACCATCTTGGCATAATTATCCATATTTTAAAGATTAAAAATGAACCAACCAAAAATCTGAGATTGTGAATAAGGTCACACAGCTAGTAATTAGCAGGATGGGTGTCAAACTCAGGTCTGATGCCAAAGTCTTTAATTTTTCTAAAAATAGTAAAGGAAATAAAAACTAGTGATAAAGTCAGATGTATTTCCCACTGAAATATTTTCATTTCAGACCTCTCTGCTCCTCTATTTTAATTTTTTACAAGGATATCTTTATTTGACCTTTATGATTAAATTTATCATGAGAAATCTATTTGCTTATCCCTGAAAGGTATATTATTATGTTCTATGTTTGCTAGGTTGAATATCTCACTAATTTACAGAAGTCATGTTTAATTCTTAATTTATTTTTGTCTGTTATTTTCCATTTTGTTTTTGCCATGTGGTATTAAATAGTACAAGAACCTTTCTTAATGATTTTCGAAAATATATGGAATCAATGCCCATGGCCAAATTTATTTGCTTTCACTGGAAGAGTAATGTTAATGTCAAGTGTCTGTGTTTTTCCCCTTAGGATCTGTTTTAATGACTCTATGTTTAGGTAATCCATGACTTTTGAATGCATACCAAAGTGAATTGCTTTGCTTCACACCATTGTAACAATCCATTCAGCCAGAAGAGGCCAACAGAACAGAAATTAATGACATTTGCATTGATTTGGTGTGAGTCTAAATTACTGTAATGGAAATGTCTACACTGTCGAATATTTTTTTCTACTGGCTTTGAAGAAGTAGTATAACTGTTTCCTCAATGTATCACCAAATGGTTTGGGGAGGAGAGGAAATTATAGCTACCTGTTCCTATTGCTTACTTGGTGCCAGACATTTTGCTAAATATATTACAAGCATTTTCTCAATAGGATATGGGCTTTAATTAGTTGCAGGCTATTTATTTATTTGTGTTTTTTTTAAACAAAGTTTTATCCTAAGGCTAGTATCAGAATGCAAAATAGAAGTTTCTGATGATAGTTGTCTTTAAAAAAGCCATTTTATTCCCACTGTTATTTCTGTAGTATTCCTGAGATATGAGAAGATGGAATTAGAAAAAGAGTGGGGGAAGTTGCCTTGGGTAGCACTTGGGCCTCTCAGGTAGGTTGGGGATTACAAAATTGTCAATGGAGCTGCCGTTTCTTGGCGGTGCCTCTTTGGAAAGACTTTGTTTCCTGCGGGTGTGGCAGCAGTTCTGAAGGTCTGTTCAGGCCTTGCAGCAAGGGAGGAACTGTTAAAAATCCTGATAGAAGGTGACTACTGATTAATCACAAAGTTGACCAGGGCCCTCTATGACCACCTGATGGTTCATATCAGCTTTTCTCCCCTTCTTAGCCCAGTCTATGGTTATGCTGAGGGACACTGACAGCCGTTGGGTATGGTGGCTTCCCCATATTCTTCATGGAGACATTCTGCCCATTATTTCTGCATTCTGAGTTTCCCTCTACATTTATTCTTTTATTTTAAAGCAATTCATTTAGTGACCACTGTGTGTGACCACTGACATCTTCATAGACAATTCTCATCTTACTGCAGATCATTTCTCCATGTGTTATCTTAGACACAAAAAATGAATATTACAGCATTT
Organism: Phoca vitulina; assembly: GCF_004348235.1. Taxonomy (NCBI): domain Eukaryota; kingdom Metazoa; phylum Chordata; class Mammalia; order Carnivora; family Phocidae; genus Phoca; species Phoca vitulina. The sequence continues at coordinate 18,073,995 of NW_022589719.1, read as the reverse complement.
TTACTTCTAATGCTGTGCCATAGAGATAAAGTGTTTTGTAGGGGCCATTTGTATAAGCAGTTTCTATTTTTGAAAAATATGCAAATTAGAAAAGGCTTAAGAAGTGACCCCAGAACTTTTGACTAAGGCAGGGCTCAGTAAATAGAAATTTACGATTACTGTCCCTCTTTCACATATGAAGAAATTAATTTGCTTGGTGAGTTAAGGGAACTTCCTGAGCTGATATGGCTACTAAGTGTTAGAGATGAAAATAGACCTCAGTTTCATCAAATATCTGGACTCTTAATAACTAATTAAAATAGTTAAGCTTTTAGTGACAGAGATGATAAAAATGATTTGATTCTATAGTATTAGTTTCTCTGTTCTTTAAATTTTATGAAGGCCAATGTCTTAAGGCTCTGAAGATTGATTCACTTGTAAATGACTTAAACACAATTTCTAACGAGGATTGTTAAAGCAGTGGAAATCAAGTACTGTTCTGGAATTAAGAGACAGACTTTCTTTTTCTAGGGATACACAGTTTGCAACACCCAAATGAGTTTTCTGAGCTAAATTCAAAAAATATTACCCTCTCACATGGGTAATATTTATTCTTTGAGAAAATTTATTAAAGAATTGAATAATTATCTAAATATTTTGTGGGGTGTCTGCATGTTTTGGTGCTTTGTACCCAAGCATAGTTTGCCAACTGGTAGAGCTTAAGTTAAAAATACGTTATGGGGGGAAGCCTGGGTGGCTCAGTTGGTTAAACAATAGAGTCCTGGGTTGGCCTCCTTGCTCAGTGGGGAGACTGCTTCTCCCTCTGCTTGCCACTGCCCTTGCTTGTGCTCTCTCTCTCTCTCTCTGACAAATAAATAAATAAAATCATATATATATATATATAGGTTATGGGGGGCACCTGGGTGGCTCAGTCAGTTGAGCAACCCACTCTTGATTTTGGCTCAGGTTGTGATCTTGGGGTTGTGGGATCAAGCCTTGCGGCTCCACACTCAGTGGAGAGTCTACTTGAGATTCTCTCCCTCTCCCTTTGCCCCTCCCCCTGCTCAGGTGTGCATGCTCTCTCTCTCTCTCTCTGTAAAATAAATAAAATCTTTTTAAAAATGTTATGAATGTATTTATATCTATCTTTATATATCTAGTTTACCAGTTTGTCTGAAAATGACTCATTTCAATTTATAAGCTGGCTGATTGGTCAAACAAAAGAGACATTTAGATCATGGGAATCAGTTGAACTCTTTGCACATGTAGAAAAAGGTAAGCAATTTATCATCCTGGTCTTCATTTGTTAAAGTAATGAAGACGTGATGATGCGCAGCAGGTGCCATGGCTGTTCTCCTCTTCATGGCGGGACTCATTTTACAAAACTCCAGAGGACCCCATTCACACTGACTGCATTTATGCTCTTCCCTTACCTCTTTCACCGTGTGTTCTTTTTCCTGCTCAGTTGCCTTCCAGAAATATCTGCCAAAATATTTAATAATTTTTGATGGCACCAATGGCTTACTTGAATTCCTGCGTGGGGGTAAGACATGACTTCAAGTTTGAAGATTGTCCTTGCACTCTTAAGTAGTAACTCAGTATCTGATAGACACACAAATCCCATAAGAAAAAAATAAACCAATCTGTTGTAATTTTATCTACTACCAAAGATACTGTTTGTTCAGGAAAAAAGTAATGGCAATACTGCTACAGGTATCGGAAGTAGTTATTAAATAAATAAGTACTAAGAAGAAAATTTTCTTGTGTCTGTTGAAACCCTCTGGTGTTGCCAAGTCATTTTGTATCTGATGTTCAAGAGGGACAGGGCTGGTCTCTTCAAAGGCTCATAAGAAAAAAAAATCAACATTGCAACTTCTAAAGAATAGAGGAAGAAGGTAATGATGAGAAAATATTTGTGTTATTCCTCAAATCAAAGAGAAATTTGAAAGTATTAATAAAAAGTCTCCCTGGGAAACTGAACTTTATTAATACTAACAGGTTGATGGAATGATATAGTGTTCTTTTTCTATTTCATTTGAAAATATGGAAAGGATAATATTTTAATGGTTAAGGTAATCCAGTTTATATTTTTATAGTCCTTGTATGTGTGTGTTTTCTTTCAAATCTAACTTATTAGAAAGATATATTGATTCACTTCTCATGGACACACAGGTGCAGAGATTATTAAAATATGTATAGCCTGACTGAATCATATGGGTAGATTACTGATGTATTTGTTTACAGAGAAGAGTGTCTTTCATCTTAATAATATGTTTTTAGACATTCAGCCTACAAGAGGATATATATTATCACCTCCCTTCTACACACTCAGAGAAAATTATTTGTTCTTTTGCATTCTCTTGACACCAACCAATAGTGTTTATAACACATTTGTTAAAGAATAATTTTCAGGAAAAAGTAAAATCATGAATCTCATACAGAGATAAAATGAATATGTGATAAAGATTGAACTTAACTCATTATTAATGAGGGGACTGATAAGATGTTGCAAATAGTTCAAAAGAGAATGCCAAGAACAGACACATTTATAAATCAAGAATATTAAAATGAATGTGCAAATGAGGGAGGGCAAACTGGCTTCTAACACAGTGGCAGAGAGAAGTCAATTGAACATTTACCAGCCAAAATTTACTTTCATGTGGATAAGTAAGAATCATTTTGCACTGCCATGATTTATCTATAACTTAAAGTGTTAGCTATAACTTGTAAGTAGCTCAAAGGCAATGAAAGATTGGAATTAAATAACTACGAAATGTGTGTGGTAAAAAATAGATAGTTGTCCACTGGAGATGTCCAGTACTTTTTTATATTTACTGTAAATTGTCTTATACACTGTAGTGTTCTGGTTAATATATTGGTTACCTCTCTGATTATGTTCTGCATATTTGTACATCTTTTTCCTTCTAGTTAGGTACTGGGCTTCTCTGGGTCAAGAACTGTGCTTTGAATTTTGTTTGTTTCCTTGCTATTCCCAATATAAGAATGGGAAAAAATGGCTACTTCTTAAATAGCGGGTGGAATTAAATTATAACATTGGGTGTTGTTGGTGAACCACAATGAAACTTTGATCTTCATGGTGTGTTGTTCAATAACACACTGTAAAAAATGTTCTTGGAAGCTTAGGGGAAGAATGTTGATTTTGTTAGGTATAACTATAACTGGTGAATAGCAACACTTTCAGTCTTGCTTCATGCCCTTAATTTATGTATGTTCTTATAGATTTTAATTGGTGAGAATTCTTTTCACCCCAGTAGTATATGAAAATTTCTTTGTCAATCCCAAGAAGCAACCAAAAAAAAAAAAAAAATAGGTAGAACTTTAAATGAGACAAATCTAGATTCAAATCCAACTCTACACTTTAACCCTTAGGAACTGTGTGACCATAGAGAGAGATGATTGTTGAGTCTTAGTTTTTTTAAATTTTATAATTAATAATTTTCATTATTTAAACTGAGATAATAATACTGTAACCCAAGAATGTTATTAAGGTTATATAACATATATTAAAAGCTTAGCCTATGGAGGAATGCATAAATACTATTTTCCTCTTCCTCTCTTTTCCTAATTTAATTTAAATTAAATAAGAGAAAAATCAAAAATCAAACTGAAGACTCAAACTCTGCTGAACACAGTTTCAGACTTGAAATTAGCCTGAGTACTCATAAAATAGATTTTTGAAAAAATACTTGAATCATTTTAGTTTATAACATTAGTTTATAACACTGCTTTTAACTTGAAGATTGAAAATGTACTTTAAGGTTAGGATGACTTTTAAAAACCAATACCTTGCTTCATAATAACTAGAAAAGCTGAGTTTATTAAAGGATTTTTGTCCCTTTTCACCTGTTAGAAGATAAAAATATGTCAGGATATTTCTGGAATACAAATATTTCCTCTTGTATTCCATTAATTCTACCCCCCATCTCGCTCTCTCTCTTTCTCTCTCTCTCTCTCTCATAATTAGGGGAGTCATCCAATTCAGAAAACAGATTAGCCATTGTATTTATATTCCAGAACAGAAAATATCAGCATTCAGACAGAACATTGTATGTATGCAGAGTTGGTCTAACACTCTCCTATTCATTTCATATATAAAAATAAAAAATCAGTCTCTTGAAAGGCCTAATTACTTGGATGGGAGCAGTATATGGAATTTTCTTTGCCAATCCCAAATGGGCACATATATATATTCCCTTTTATATGCTATTTCTTCATTTATAGATTATAGTGGGTCTTTCAGCTACCACAGCAAAAAATCAGCATGGGAGTTGCATACTTTAATGTGATTTTAAACAATACTTACTGTCTCAGAAACAAATTTTGCCCTCTTTGTTTGCTAGTATTTTTATGGCAGCTACATAATTATTTTTTTTCCCTAAAAAAAAAACCCAAAACAACAAAAACAACTGCATCTGCTGAGGAGTGAAAGCATTTGGAGCGACTTTAATTACTGCACTGTTTATTTGTGAATTATTTGTCAGAACAGTTTTGTTACCTTATTGTCTCCTCAAGGTTGCTGACTATTTAGAAACAAACACAAGATAAACATAAATAAATGGATATATCATGTACTGTGGAAACATCTGAATAAGGGGAAATTAAATGCGGTAATTTCTATCGATGTATTTAGAGATTCCTGGGCTTCTGTGGTGATTTTAAGGCATTTGTAAGGTCATTGTACATGATTCTTCAGTAGAGTGGTTTTCAGAGACTGAAAAATCCCCTCTAATGTTCAGTCACAGGAAAATTTTAAAAATCTTCAAATTTTACTCCAGCAAATCCTAATGCTTCAGGGTTTGGAACCCAGAATTCAGTAGATTGTATCTTGAGTACTTCGGCATTTGGAAGCTTATCTTAAAGGAGCTGAAATAAAAAAAGTGGGGGCCACATACTGAAGAGAGCTGACAATGCTCACATGACCAGGATTCTAGATGATTTTAATTTATGGGCTGTTCAGATGTGAACCAAATCCTACTTCCTTCTCATTAGTGATAATTAACAATTAATGGAGCAGGAGAGAAGTCAATCTTACAAGATTCTTTTCTTCTGTAAGAGACCTGATTATAGGTTATGTTTTCCCTTTAGAAATTTTACTCACACTAAGATAATGTTTAATACAGGGGGGGAAAGTGCTTAAATTTCTGAATTAGTTACATTGCATATCAGTAAAACTTCAAAAATATTAAAGACTAACTTCAAGGAAAGGGTAATTCAGAATGGAGAAGACTTCGCATTATCCATTTTTTTAAACGATTGATATGTAGTCGGGATATATAGTGATTAAGAACAGAAAGTCATGGCAAGAAATGAACATGGATTTGAACTGTAAGTCCAGCTGAGAGTCCAACTTGTCCAAAACCAAACTCTTCATCCTGTCCCTACTTTGCTTCTACTCTAATATTTATTCAGATTGAGTGAAGGTTATTGCCCCAGTTGCTCAAACCAGATGTTTTGAGGCTTTTCCAAATATCTTCCTTATTATTTATAGTCTACCAACTACTTAGGCTATTGATTCTACCTCCTAAATATTGTTAGAATTGGTTTACTATCATCATCCTGATCTTAACTATGAGCCTCTCTAATGTATCTTGCCGAAATAGATTGTAACTGGCCTCTGCCTTAGGGCTTTGTCATTCTTTTAATTATTTCTTAATCATGTAGCCAAAGTAGTCTTTAAAATCTGATTATCTCAATCCAACTCATTCTACCTCTCTACCCCCAACACACACACACACACACACACACACACACACACACACACACAGTTAAAATGGATTCATCTTAGGAGAAATTCTCAAATATACAGCATGGCTTGTTGTTTCCTGAATAATCTGTCCTCTGTCTGTCTCTCTGGCCTCTGTATCTAAGCTCATATATCTGCCCTTTATCTACCTGGCCTTGAAGAATCAAATTTTTGTGCCAACATTCCCAGCAAAAATGTGAAACTCACTCTGATGGGATTGATAGTTTAGTTTAATGTGGATTGTGTAGCTAGGTATGGAGTTACCTTTGCTGGAACTATGTGGTTTTCTAAACCAAAATTGTGAACACTCTGGAAAAGGATGGAATTTTTGCCAAGAAGACAACTCACCAGTATCCACTAGATGAGTATTTCTAAACTTTTAATGTGCATAGGAATTACCTAGGATGTTCTTAAAATGCAGATTCTGATAAGGGCTGAGGCCTGAGATTCTGTTTGTTTAACAAGTTCCCTGGAGATGTTAATGCTGCTGGTCAAGAGATGTCTGAGCAGTAAGGCATTAGAGTGTTTTACTCACATGTATATCAGATAAAGTGGAGTCATTAGAATCTGAGTTTGGGAGTCAGAGAGGCTAGGATTCAAATCCTGAATCCAACTGTTACTTGTTGGCCAACTTTGGGAAGTTACCTAAAATCTCAAAGCCTCAGTTTTCCTATCTATTAAAGGACAGTACCTACCTCAAGAGGATCTTTTGAGTATTAAGTGAGACTATATATTCATAGTGCTTCATATAGGCTTGCAATGTTCAATATTGTTATACTCAAGTGTTCAATATTGTTATATTAATATTGATTTATGAGATAAAACACACCACACTAGTTAAGATCATTACTTTCAAAGAAGTTACTGTATTCAGAGAAAGAACAAACATGGCTATGTGAAAATCTATGAGGTCTCATTCAATCCAAAAATGTCATTACCAATGACATAAAAATGTAATTATTAGTAAAATCAATACAGGTATAATATTTTATAGTTAATATAAATGGGAACTGAATTAATGGAATTTTCTCTTTCTTTTTAATATATATTAGGAGAAGACAATTTGGAACAAAATTACAGTTTTTTCCAAAGACTAAAAAAGATGTAGTCTCCATTTATTTATCTGCCTTTAGAATTAACATGTAATTTTAAAAAGAAATTAAGACTTAGATATTGGTCAGGTGAAAAAATATTTTGATTCATTTTTTCAGATATGCTTAGAATTCATTGAAATAAGACATAATGTACATATATCTAAATTGCACTTCGACATCAAATTATAACTTACTTTGGGAAAGTTAGTTCTTTCTTGAATTCTGTGAGAGAAGCAGGCTACATTACTTTTGCCTTGTTTGTCCAGTTGGAGTAGACAACTGACAAAAAGATCAGAATACAAATGTTCTCTTCTTCCTGAGGTCACTGTTTCTGGTTGAAAGAAAAGGATCCGAGTCTTTACTGGATGAACTCATTTGCATTTGGCTGCAAATTGAGAATAACATTGAGGGTGGGGTGGGTGGGAGATGCTTTTAGCCAAATTTGAAATGAGTTGGAGGAAAAGAGTGACTCTAACCTTATAGATGAAGATGTTGTAGGACCTTCTTACTGTCTCCTTTGGGTTAAGATAGAAGGCATATGCTTCAATATTAACATCCTTGAAAATTATAATTTGCATTCAAATGATTGTGCAATCAACAATAAAATCCCATCTTTATATTAAAATTCAGTGTTAACCTTACAAAACATACAAATGGTGTAGGAAATGTACATATATTTTAAAGGTAATATCTGGAGTAATATGTCCCTAATTTTTCCTGAAAGGAGTTACTATTTTATGAAAAGTGGTGTAAGAAACATGACTAAATTCAACCCTAAACTTAATTTAAAAACACGAACAAAAGAAGCAGCAGCCTCAGTACATCTGAGGAAGGTCTGATTTTATTTGCTTCTTGAGCTTAAATTTGATTTTCATGCAACTTAGTGTGGGGAGGGTATTGGAGAAAGTCTGAAGACAATAGGATGTTTCTGGACCAATCTTGTTGCTTCCATTGTAATCCATCTCTACCAATCGAAGTATAGAGACAGATTGGATAACAAAAATAGAATTATTGTTCAGGGATTTTAGGATGGAAGAGGAGAGTGGGATTAGTACACATACTAATACACATCTGTGGGTGCAGGGTTGGGGAGGACCCAAAAAATGATTTTGTGTCATAGGAGAAAGAAAAGAGAAATGAGATCTATCAATGGTGTCCACAAGAAGCAGCTCCTAATCAGGTTTTCTCCCTTGTTTCAAAAGTCACTTCTTTATTATGTTACTTATCTATATGGCACATGAGAAATACTTTTGTAAAGAAAAATATGATAAAGATAAGGTAGAACTTTAAAGTCAGATCATTTTTCTTTACTTTTGGACAGTGATTTTGCCCCTAAGGGACATTTGGCAATGTCTTAGAGACATTCTCACAAGTAGGGGGAGGATGCTTTTGGTATCTGATGGACAGGCCAGGGATGCTGCTAAGCATTCTACAACACATGGGACAGTACCCCACAAAAAAAAAGAATTATTGGGGCACCTGGGTGGCTCAGTCATAAGCGTCTGCCTTTGGCTCAGGTCATAATCCCAGGGTCCTGGGATCAAGCCCTGCATCAGGCTGCCTGCTCGGCGGGAAGCCTGCTTCTCCCTCTCCCACTCTCCCTGTTTTTGTTCCCTCTCTAGCTGTGTCTCTCTGTCAAATAAATAAAATCTTAAAAAAAATAGAATTATTCCACCCCAAATGTTAATAGAGCTGAGATTAAGAAATCCTACTTTGGAATTAGGGAGCATTCATTGTTTGTTTGCTTGTTTATTGAGGTACACTTAACATATACAATATTAGTTTCAGGTGTATAACATAATAACTCAATATTTGTGTATGTTGCAAAATGATCAGCATGGTAAGTCTAGATAACATCCATCACCATACATAGTTATGGAACTTTTTTCATGTGATAAGAACTTTTAAGATTTACTCTCTTCGTAACTTTCAAGTGTGCAATACAGTATTATTAAGTATAGTCATCATGTTGTACATTACATCCCCATGACTTATTTATTTTATAACTCTAAGTCTGTACCTTCTGACTCCCTTCACCCATTTCATCCACCTCCCATCCTTCTGCCTCTGACAGTCACCGATCTGTTATCTGTATCTATGAGTGTGTGTGTGTGTGTTTGATTCCACATAAGTAAGATCAAATAATATCTGTCTTTCTATGATTTACTTTACTTAGCATGTGTCCTCAAGGTCCATCATGTTGTTGCAAAAGACAAGATTTCATTTTTTTTCTGGCCAAATAATATTCCATTGTGTATGTAGATACTATATTTTCTTTATTCATTCATCCTTCAGTGGATACTTAAGCTGTTTCCATGTCTTAGCTATTGTAAATTGTAAATAATACTGAAATAAACATGGGAGTACAGATGAGATACTGATTTCTTTTCTTTTAGATATATACCCAGAAGTGGGATTGCTGTAACATATAATAGTTCTATTTTTAGTATTTGGAGTAACCTCCAGACTATTTTCCATAGCAGCTGCACCAATTTAAATTCCCACTAACAGTGCATGAGGGTTCCCCTCCCTTCACATCTTTACCATTCTAGCAGGGGTCAGGTGATATCTCATTGTGGTTTTGATTTGCATTCCCCTTATGATTAGTGATGTTGAGCATATTTTCATGTTCCTGGTAACCATATTTCTTTGGAAATATGTCTATTCAGTTTTTCTGCCCATTTTTAAATGAGATTTTGTTTTGCTATTGAGTTGTATGAATTCTTAAAAAGTTAACTTGCTTATTACAAATATCCTAAATTAAGATAATAGGTTGAACTCTTTTATAAGCTATTTAGAGTAGATGTTCAGACAATGTTTTATAGGGAGATGGATGTATCAATTGTTCTAGGGTCAGAATCCCTGAGTGTTAATCCTGGCTTTAAATTTCTCATCTGTGAAATGGACTTATACTTCGAATTATTTCAGAGGGTGAGTACATGGATTAATTGAAATAATCCATGCAAAGCCTTAGAATATTACCTAGCATAAGATAAGTGCTAAATAAGTGTTAGCTATTTTAAAGGAAAAAGAAAATCCCAAACAACCACCATCATTGCCTTGATCATGGGCCCTATTTATCCTAATGTTCCTCAACATTTGTGCCACTATATGGATGTATGTTGGGTTGTTTTAGCCTCCGATAGGGGAGAGTAACTTGGGATAATAAAGTAATAGCAGATTTTATAAGTATAAATGCAACCAACAACTTGGCTAGATTACTTGGAATTTTATGTAGCTGAGGTTTATTGAACATCCTTTGCCAAGTTATAATAATAAAAATTAGAATATATTCTGTATAATTTTCCTTATTGGTCTAGCTTTTGTTGGTGCTATTGTAGAAGATGCTGAGTCCTTTTTCCACTTGGCAACATTTTTCTATGTTTTCCCAAGTGCAATTATGTCCTTCGTATATATATTTCATATTACATTAATACAGTAATACAAAAATCATCATTTATTCAACAAATACAATATGCTAGGTGCTGGGAATACAGAGCCACGTAAGACCAGGTCCAGCCACGGAGCATACAGACTCTTGTTTCGGAGAGAGACACACACAGAGAAGTTGCAGTGCAGTGTGGTGAGTACTGTGTTATACGCAGGAAATAAGTGCTGCTGCTGAATACACCATTTGTGAACTACATTTAATTAAATGGATATAATAGACAATAATTTTAATAAGCAATAAAAATTATAGAAGTAAGATAAACCACTGCTGCTCTTTGGTTTCATTTTCTGTAAATGCGGGCAATGGTGGTCAGAGATAGTAGTAATGGGAGTGGATTTACTTAAGCGTATCCCTTTGATAATATACTCTCTGTATTGTAAGTATCAAAGTGAGATGTCAATTATAAAAATTTGTTGTAATATCACCCACCACCAGAAAAAAACAAAAACAAAAACAAAAAACCCAACATGTAGTTTGTATATAAGAAAGTATAAACACCTAAAGCACAAGGGTGAAGCTTTGGTTTTCCTTCATCACATAGACACAAAAATGGGGGTATTAGATTCAGTTCTGGGGGCCTCCCTCATCTTAAGGATTATAAACACATTGAAGGGAGAGAAAGTTATCAAGATAATGACATTAACACAAATAATACAACATGGAAATAGGTGAGAAAACTGGGCATAAATAGCCCAGCTATATGAAGTCTCAAGGGGCATTATAATTGTTTCCCAATATTATAAAAAACGATTAATTCATATAATACGAGGACTATGTCATATAATACAATTGATAGACATAAAATTGTTGGGTAACGTATGTAAAAAATGTGAAATGAGTTGTCATAGGATGCAGAGAATTCTTCCTCTTTCAAGGTGTTTGGCCACAGGACTGAACAGAGGTGATAGGATTACTGAGGAGGCATGCAAACATCATATAAGTAGCGATGAATTATCATTCTTTCCAACACTGAGAAATTCTGATCTTAAAATGGGAAACTGGATTAATTTGTATTTGACTGAAGTTACTAATGAAAGTTAGGAATGTATTAAATGTTGAATACTATTCTGGGCTGCATTCAAGTATAGGGAAATAAAATTACACCACTGGTGACCCTTGGGTCTGTCACAGAAATGAGATGTCTATCTCATGAGGCTATTACAGTCAGCAAAAAAAAAAAAAAAAAAAAAAAGATAATGACAATTAAAGGGTGGCTGGCTTCTCTAACTAATGAAAGTTCAATATCTTCTAATTATATTGGTGGCACAGTATGGTTGCAAAATATGACCTAGTAGCTCTAAAGCAGTACTGTAATGAGTCTTTTCATTTCAGCTCTCTGCTGTCTGCTTTTAAATCTCTTGGGCATATGAAAAACACCATTGTTAGAGGACAAGGGATTCAATGTTTTTGACATGGTAGAGGAAGGTGGCTGCTTAGGGAACAAGATAATTTTTAAAATTCAATTTATTTCAGCAATTTATTACTGTTTACCCTCTATCATTCCCTAAGCTGGGGATAGAAATAATGCAAAGATCAATAAGGTATGAAACTTGCCCTCAAGTTGCTCACTGTTTAGTGGGAGAGTAAACACATTAAAAATATCTGTTACATAATGGAAAAGTGTGTTAATGAAGCTATGCCCAAAAGCCATGGAAGTAATGGGTGAGAGCCATCTGATCTGCTGGTGGATGGATAGGGAGGACAGTGGGGAAGGAGAAGGTCAGAGTAAGTTACATTTGAGCTGGGTCCTAAAAAATATATATAATTCATCAGAGTAAGCCTTATAAATACTGTAGAGTAAACATTATATATACAGCTAACCATATGAAAGCATGACACAGTTGGTATGATTACACATTTGATGTCTATGTTGGCAAAGACCAACATAGGTTAAGTTGAAGGTGAAGTTGTAGACTTAGATGGTATAAAAAGCAAATGGGATTGGATCCATTAGAGAATCTTAAACTTATTTTCCTCAATCATTTTTTTTTCCAGAGCTCACCTACTTCCCAGTATATCAAGATGGTTCTCCATTACTGTTTCTGGGCTATGAATCCTCTATCCTGACCTATTGAGAACAAATTACACAAATCTATTTTTTCAGATACAGGCCATTTTGCAAAATTAAGCTCTCTACCCATTCACCTAGTTATGTTCACATGTTTTCTAGATTTCAATCTTTGCAATTTATCAAGAACCTTGGCACTTGCTAATTCTATTTGACTAAAGCTTCTATAATTTTGATTGATGTCAAGTCTGTAAGGATGGTAATTCCTTCAGTGTTTAGCCTCTCAGTTTTCTTGATGTCCTGACTCCTAAGGACCTCACTTCCTTTGCTTCAGTCAGCCACCTTCAAATTCCTACCTTTTCATTTGTTATCTATTGTAAATTCGACTCCTCCAAAGACATTACTTCAAGCATTCTAAACTCTGACCACAAGGTTTTCTTCTTAGGCAGCAGGCTTGGTTATGTCTGATACAATCATTCTTGACCATCATCTCTACCTCCAGGTCCTTCTCCTTTCTTCTTTTTAATCCTTCAGTTCTTAAATTTCTTTGCCAATCTGTCCAGTACAGGTTGCTTGGTTCATCACTATAAAAAACAAATACAAAAATAAAAAACAAAAAAACGCACACTTGTCTATTCTGTAAACATTTTAGGTCATTGTTCCTACAGAGTCATTGACATTGACAATAACTGAACTAATCAAAGTAACTGGATATTTGAATTGTCTAGTCTTTTTTTTACTGTCAGAGAGTTTGGCCCAATATAGCATCTATGATTACTTTGAAAAGAGAGAGATTTTCGTTAACCCTCCTATGAGAAGTATTCCAGGGCTTATAATATAAACTAGTAAAGCAAATCCACTTTGAAATTCTTACTGCAGTTTGGGACAGTTAGATTTTTATACAGTTGGTTGGAAGAATAAGTGTGAACTGAAACTCATGATGGAAACCAACAGATTTTTCTTTTTTATACACAGATGGACTTTTGTAAATAGTACATACCATAGAACTGAAAGAATAATTTGTTTCTGGCCATGTCTTATTAAATTGCTAGCTATTATTTTTCCTACATAAACTTATATATTGTAGATTTTATCTTCTAATTATCTTTCAAATCCATACATTTCTCACCATCTCCACTGCAACTATTCTAGATCGAATTGTCATCATGGTAAGACCATAATATGCTTCTACCTGGTCTTCCTGGCTTTTTTCTTTCCCCCTTCTAACTCGGGCAGACACTATAACTGAAGTTATGCTTTCTAAATGTAAATCTTTCCCTTTTACACTTTAAACATTTTAGTGCCTGTCCACCTATTGTTCTTTGGGTAAAGGTCTAAATCCTTCAGATAGCCTGAAGTGTCATGTCCTGGTCCCTACCTTCCTCTTCACCCTCACCTTCTAGAATATCATTCTTTTCTCTCTCTAGTCTGTCTCTAGCCTCGTTCTCAGACTTGGGATAAATAATTTTCTCTTCTATCACCTCCATGTTTTTGGTTTTGCTCCAGAAAAGCTGAGAAAAGATAAACTTTACCCATGATTATGGCCATTTTGCCTATCACAGTGCTTCGCTCATAGAAGTTGTTCAGTAAATGTCTATTTATTTAAGGAAAGAAAACCAAAGGGACTATGTTGGTACATAGGATTAATATTCATTGTTATATGGAATACTTCATTGTTCTTATTTTTAAGATTTTATTTATTTATTTGACAGAGAGAGAGAGAGAGAGAGCGAGAGAGGGAACACAAGCAGGGGGAGTGGGAGAGAGAGAAGCAGACTTCCTGCCAAGCCGGGAGCCCGATGCAGGGCTTGAACCCAGGACCCTTGGATCCTGACCTGAGCCAAAGGCAGATGCTTAACGACTGAGCCACTCAGGCGCCCCCGAATATTTCATTGTTCTTAAATGACCCCCATACACACACACACACATTTTTAATACTTTAAAAATCAGGATGTATTTTACAATTTATGATATAGCTATTTTCTACCAGCTGACTTTCACATCATAGTTGTCAAGGCAAGCATTGTGTAAAATTGCTTTTGCAGATGGCATGATGGTACAACTGTAACTTTACAGTCAAGAAACCATCAGTGGATCATTTGAAGAAGAAATATGAGTCCTGGTTATTGTCTCAAAATGTTCTGTTGGAAGTGTCTGTACTGACTTACAGAATAGGTGTCAGTAATTTGGGAGGCAATTTAAGACATAGTACTGGAGCACTCTTAAGAAATGCCACATTATCAAAACTCTTTTTTAGAACAAAGGAGGTTACCATGTGGAAAAGTATGGATACCAATAGCTCTGAGTTGAAAGTGATTCAGAAGAGAAGGCCCCTGAATGAGGTGATGTTATAGCAAAAACCACAATCAATTTATTCTGATTATATTTTTCTTTTTATGTTCATACAAAAGTGATATATTACAGAAAACCTTTAAATAAGTGTAAATAAAAAATTCTAGGTGATGAACATTGCATCATGGTTTATGTGGCAGCATTTTTTCTAAGTGACTTATAAAATATGGACACATTTTACAACCAATGGGATCTTATATTTAATGAAATTTATTGTCATCCACTATTTTATAAAATTCTAGGCCATTTCATAGATGTGTTTTTATTTAAAAAAATCATGGAGTCATAAATAGATAGGACATTGGATATAGTCCAGTTTTCTGACATTGAGGATTCAAACCTTAAATGGTGATTAAAAAGAGTTACCTATTTTCAAGGAGCTTGTTAATGATCTGACAGATTCAGTGTTTTTTTTTTTTTTCCTTGTCTATTGGATCCATGTTGAATTACTCATCTCTCTCAATGTTATATGGAAGTACTGTATCTCTGCAATCTGGTTTTGTACTAGAAAGAACTGGCTTCTTAAGCAGAAGGTTCTAAAAGTGTATCAAAATGGTAAGAAGTTCCAGAAGCCTATTTTATCCTCTCTGTTCCTGATAACTTGCCTGCCTGCCATGTGCTGAGGCCTATGATTCAAATGAGCTCTCCACAAAATATGGATACCAAAAATATCACTTGCTTCAGAAAAGCTTCCTCATCCACCCCCACCACCAAAAGGAAGAAAAAAAATTGCCATGATTAGCAACCTTCCCACAAGGAAATTTTTACATTCATCTTAATTCATTCTGAGCTTCTCATAAATAATAGGAACAACCAATGCACTAAGAAGGGTTTGATTTTCCAATATTCAAGTTAGCATCAACTTTTTTTTTTAAGTTTTATTATAGTCATTTACCAGGAATTCAGATTTAGGTCATCAAACTTAGAAGTAGTCAAGAAAAGTACTATTTTTCTTCTCTATACTTTATTAGTTCTATCTCTAGGATACAGTGTCCATAAAGCTGACAAGCCTGGTCGGCAGGACAATAGTCGGCACTTTATAAGTATCTGCTAAAATGAAAAGAAAGGATTACCTTCCTTCAATCTGAGACTGGAAGTGAACTTACAGTCTGTGCAGAGCCAAACGTTAGCACCAAAGTGAGTCCTGCAAAAGGTCTTTGCTGGAGACTGTTTCTGATGGCAGATTTCTTTAATAGCACTGCTCTGTCTCATTGACCACTGACTCAGTGGGTTTGATGGGAGAAAAAATTCACTGTGTCTCAGAGCTAAGAAAGGCTGAGTTCAACAATCCCTAACAAGCCACATAAGGAAACTAACACAGAGCCATTTCTATGTTTTTTTTTTTCTTGTTTCCTTTCTCTTTTTTCTTTCTTCATATAAAAAATGCCTTAATTTTTTCTTTTTTTTTTTTTTTTTAGTTTGCATTTGCATTCTTTCCAAATGGTCCTAGAGCTCCTGCTAGGAGTTTCAGAATAAAAATTAAACTGAGTTTGTTATTGTTGTGATTGTGTAGTGCAAACCTAGCATGGCTGACTACTGTAGGAAAGAGACAGATTCTTGAAACCTATGAATTATCTACACAGGAAGCTATCGAGACTCGTAGTGTGACAGGACTCACAGCAACCTGTAGGGGTTAAGAGGATGAACTTGCATTTGGGTCTTGTGCTCAGTGCTGGAAATTATTCAGCACCAATCTATAGAGAAACTACTCACCCTGAATTTGGTTGGAGTAATATAAGCAACAACATACAAGGGAGGGAGTCATTGGGTTATATTTTTCCTCTTTCAGGCTATAGAGTAATGACAACATCTGGAAAGCTGAGTGCTGAACATATACCTCATTTTTGGATGAGTTGGCCAGTCTACATGGGTTTTATTAGAATGTAACAATACTCAGTTGATTCATTACGATAATCCCATGGGTTGTTCTACAAAAATGTAGTCAGTACAATCAATGTCTCCCATGTGAACAATGTTCATGTAATAGAATGATATTTGGCATTTTCTGTTACATGCCCTGCTTGGTTGTTAAATAGACATTATGTTTTCCCTCTCTTGGTTATTTCTCTGCTGTTCTTCAGATACCCCCCTCTTCCATGAGCACTCACTATGCTTCCAGGGGCTAAAAATTGTCATGCATGGCAGAGCACAGGGGTTAAAAATTGAAAAACTGAATGCTGGGTCAATGAATCAAACAATTGTGACACCTGACCAGCTTCTGACACCTGCAATTGTAGGGGATAATAATTCCTTTTTATTAAGCAGGTTAAAGTTCAGGTTTCTGTTATAGGCATCATAAAATTTTAACTGCTAGAATATGTGTTTAAAATATTTGACATAACCAAATAGAAATGAGGCTTATTAACAGAACTTTCTTCAAAAGATACTGCAGGCCGTTTTTTTTTTTTTTTTTTTTTGTAAATTTAAGACTAATAATCTGAGCTTCATTTTATAAGTATGCTGCTTTGCAAAATGTATATCTATGTATTTATTTATTTTCCAGTGTCTTTCTTTTTTATTTTTTTATTTAAATTAAATTAATTAACATATAATATATTATTAGTTTCAGAGGTAGAGGTCAGTGATTCATCAGTCTTACATAATATCCAGTGCTCATTACATCACATGCCCTCCTTAATGTCCATCATCTAGCTACCCCATCCCCCCACTACCTCCCCTCCACCAACCCTGTTTGTTTCCTATGATTAAGCCTCTGATGGCTTGTCTCCCTCTATAATTTTGTCTTATTTTTTCCTCTCTTCCCCTGTGATTCTGTTTTGTTTCTTAAACTCCATATATGAGGGAGATCATATGATAATTGTCTTTCTCCTGATTGACTTATTTCACTTAGCATGATACCCTCTAGTTCCATCTACATTGTTGCAAATGACAAGATTTTATTTTTTGATGGCTGAGTAGTATTCCATTGTATATATACCCCACATCTTCTTTATCAATTCATCTGTCTATGGACATCTGGGCTCTTTCCATAGTTTGGCTATTGTAGACATTGCTGCTATAAACATTGGGGTGCAGGTGCCTCTTTGGATCAATATATTTGTATCTTTGGGGTAAATACCTAGTAGTGCAATTGTTAGGTAATAAGGTAGCTCTATTTTAAACTTTTTGAGGACCCTCCATACTATTTCCCAGAGTGGCTGCACCAGCTTGCATTCCCACCAACACTGTAAGAGGGTTCCCTTTTCTCTGCATCCTTGACAACATCTGTCCTTTCCTGAGTTGTTAATTTTAGCCATTCTGACTGGTGTGAAGTGGTATCTCATTGTGGTTTTGATTTATATTTCCCTGATGCCTAGTGATGTGGAGCATTTTTTCATGTGTCTTTTGGCCGTTTGTATGTCTTCTTTGGAGAAATGTCTGTTCATGTCTTCTGCCCATTTCTTGTTGGATTATTTGTTCCTTGGGTGTTTAGTTTGATAAGTTCTTTATAGATTTTGGATACCAGCCCGTTATCTGATACGTCATTTGCAAATATCTTCTCCCATTCTGTCGGTTGTCTTTTGGTCTTTTTTTTTTTTTTTTTTTGTCTTTTGGTCTTGTTGACTGTTTCCTTTGCTGGGCAAAAGCTTTCTATCTTGATGAAGTCCCAATAGTTCATTTTTGCCCTTGTTTCCCTTGCCTTTGGCGATGTGTCTAGGAGGAAGTTGCTGCAGCTGAGGTTGAAGAGGTTGCACCCTGTGTTCTCCTTAAGGATTTTGAAGGACTCCTGTCTCACATTTAGATCTTTCATCCATTTTGAGTCTATTTTTGTGTATGGTGTAAGGAAATGGTCCAGTTTCATTCTTCTACATGTGGCTGTCCAATTTTGCTAACACCATTTGTTGAAGAGACTGTCTTTTTTCCATTGGATATTCTTTCCTGCTTTGTCAAAGATTAGTTGACCATAGAGTTGAGGGTCCATTTCTGGGCTCTCTATTCTGTTCCATTGATCTGTGTGTCTGTTTTTGTGACAGTACCATACTGTCTTGATAATTACAGCTTTGTAATAGATCTTGAAGTCCAGAATTGTGATGCCACCAGCTTTGGTTTTCTTTTTCAACATTTTTCTGGCTATTTGGGGTCTTTTCTCATTCCATACAAATTTTAGGATTATTTGTCCAGCTCTGTGAAAAAAGTTGATGGTATTTTGATGGGGATTGCATTGAATGTATAGATTGCTCTTGTTAAGCACAGACATTTTACAATATTTGTTCTTCCAATCCATGAGCATGGAATGTTTTTCCACTTTTGTGTCTTCCTCAATTTCTTTCATGAGTGTTCTATAGTTTTCTGAGTACAGA
Organism: Phoca vitulina; assembly: GCF_004348235.1. Classification (NCBI taxonomy): domain Eukaryota; kingdom Metazoa; phylum Chordata; class Mammalia; order Carnivora; family Phocidae; genus Phoca; species Phoca vitulina. The sequence continues at coordinate 18,055,046 of NW_022589719.1, read as the reverse complement.
TCCTTTCTCTCTTTGGTTAGGTTCATTCCTAGGTATCTTATGGTTTTTGGTGAAATTGTAAATGGAATCAATTCCTTAATGACTCTTTCTTCTGTCTCATTGTTAGTGTATAGAAATGCAACTGATTTCTGTGCATTGATTTTCTATACTGCCACTTTACTGAATTCCTCTTTGAGTTCTAGTTATTTTGGTTTGGAGTCTTTTGGGTTTTCCACATAAAGTATCATGTCATCTGCAATGAGTGAGAGTTTGATTTCTTCTCTGCTGATTCAGATTCACTTTAGTCTCTATGTATTTGAGTTCTTTCCAAATTTCATCTTCTGATTGTGTTAAAGTTTTAAAGAATTGTGGTCTGAAAATATGCAGGGAATGATCCCACTCTTTCGGTACCAGTTGAGATCTTATTTGTGACCCAGGATATGATCTATTCTGGAGAATGTTCCATGTGCACTGAGAAGAATGTGTATTCTGTTGCTTTAGGATGGAATGCTCTGAATATATCTGTGAATTCCATCTGGTCCTGTGTGTCATTCAAAGCCCTTGTTTCCTTTTTGATCTTCTTCTTAGATGATCTGTCCCTTGCAGTGAGTGGGGTGTTAAGGTCCCCTACTATTATTGTATAATTATCAATATGTTTCTTTAATATTGTTATTAATTGGCTTATATAATTGGTTGCTCCCATGTTAGGGGCATAAATATTTATAGTTGTTAGATCTTCTTGCTGTATAGACCCTTCAAGTATGATATAGTGTCCTTCCTCATCTTTTATTTGTCTTTGGTTTAAAATCTAATTTGTCTGATATAAGGATTGTTACCCCCAACTTTTTTTTTAATGTCCATTAGAATGATAAATGGTTTTCCACTCCCACTTTCAATCTGGAGATGTCTTTGGGTCTAAAATGAGTCTCTTGCAGACAGCATATGGATGGTCTTGCTTTTTTAATCCAACTTAATACTCTGTGTCTTTTGATTGGGGCATTTAGCCCATTTAAATTCAGAGTATTGAAAGATACGAATTTAGTGCCACTGTATTGCCTGTAAAGTCACTGTTTGTGTATATTGTCTCTGTTTCATTCTGGTCCATCTTACTTTTGGGCTCTCTCTTCACTTATAAGATCCCTTTCATTATTTCTTGAAGGGCTGGTTTAGTGATCACAAATTCTTTTAGTTTCTGTTTGTCCTGGCAGCTCTTTATCTCTCCTTCTATTTTGAATGACAGCCTAACTGGGTAAAGTATTCTTGGCTGCATATTCTTCTCACTTAACATCCTGAATATATCATGCCAGTCCTTTCTGGCCTTCCAGGTCTCTGTGGATAGGTCTGCTGTCAGTCTAATGTTTCTACCCTTGTAGGTTATGGACCATTTTTCCCAAGCTGCTTTTAGGATTTTTCTCTTCATCCCTGAGATTTGCAAGTTTCACTATTATATGTTGAGGTGTTGATCTATTTTTATTGATTTTGAGGCCGGTTCTCTATGCCTCCTGGTTGAATTCCTGTTTCCTTCCCCAGATTAGGGAAGTTCTCTACTATAATTTACTCCAATATACCTATATACCTTCTCTCCCCCCCTTCTCTCTTTCTCTTCTGGGATCCCAATTATTCTAATATTGTTTTGCTTTATGGTATCACTTATCTCTCAAATTCTCCCCTCGTGATCCAGTAGTTGTTTGTCTCTCTTTTTCTCAGCTTCTTTATTCTCCATCATTTTGTCTTCTATATCACTAATTCTCTCCTCTGCCTATTTATCCTAGCAGTTATACCCTCTATTTTTTATTACATCTCATTAATAGCCTTTTTTATTTCAACTTGATTAGATTTTAGTTCTTTTATTTCTCCAGAAAGTGATTCTTGACTATATTCTATGCTTTTTTGAAGTCTAGCTACTATATTTATAATCATTATTCTGAACTCTAGTTCTGACATCTTACTTATATCCATATGGATTAGGTCCCTGGCAGTCAGTATTGGATCATGTTCTCTTTTTTGAGGTGAGTTTTTCCATCTTGTCATTCTGTCAGAGAAGAATAGATGAATAAGAGAACAAAATACTAAGATGACAACAACGACCCTAGAGAAAAATCAGAAGAGACCTGAAACCAAAAACAAAATAAAAATTAAAAAAAAAGAGAGAGAGAATATAATCAGACAGGTGATCAGAACAGAACAATACACTGGATCCTGTGTGTATTTTGGTCTGTTTGTTAGAAAACTAGATCCCAAATTTGTAAAGAAAGAAAACTTGCATGTAGAAATATAAAATTAAATACAATAAAGGGATAGAATGTAACTGTAAAAATGAAAATCAAAAGACAAAAAAATGAAGGAATATAAACAGACAGGTAAACAGAACAAAGCAATACACTATATCCTGAGTGTATTTTAGTCTGTTTGTTAGAAGAAACTACATCCAAAATTGTAAAGAAAGAAAAACACATATATATAAAAATAAAATTAAATACATTGAAAGGATGAAATGGAACTGTAAAGAGGAAAAATTTTAAAAACTAACAAAAAAAAAAAGAAAGAAAGAAAAAGAAAGAGAATATGATTAGACAGGTGAAGAGAACAGAGCAATACCCTAGATTCTGGGTGTATTTTATTCTGTTTGTGAGAAGAAACTGCACCCCAAAATTGTAAAGAAAGAAAAACATATATATACAAAAACAAAATTAAATATGATGAAAGGATAGAATGTAACTGTAAAAATGAAAATTAAGATGATTTTTAAAAAGTTGATAAAATAAAAAATTTGTTGAAAAAGGAAAGAGAAAAAAATTGAAAGACTGAAGAATCATGGGAAAACAAACAAACAAACATGAATTCTATATACTATTTTCCCTTAGCGTTGGAGTTTTGCAGTTCTGTGTGTTAGGTAAACTTGGTCTTAGCCAGATATTCTTGCTGATCTTCTGGGGGAGGAGCCTGTTGCACTGATTCTGAGGTGCCTTTGCCCCAGCGGAATTGAAACCAGCCTTGCCAGGGGCCAGGCTATACAAGCTGCTCCTGATTGTTCTATGTGGCTTTCCTTCCCTGAAGGCTTTCAGGCTGCTTTAGAGGATGAGAATGCAAATGGCGGCTTCCCAGTCTCTAATCCTGGAGTTGAGAGCTCCAGGCCCCACTCCTCAGTGTGCCCTTGGGGAAAAGCCATCGATCATTCCTGTCTCCCTGGTCTCCAGCTGCACTCCATGCTCACCCGGCCTGTGACTGACCATTTCTATCTCAGGCACATGACCCCATTTCCTGTCTCTAAACTCTGCAGACTCCTGCGGTGAGCACCTACGCCTCCTCCGGGGGCAAGGGGGGGGGGTCTCCTTGTCGTTCTGCTGTTTGCTGGGCCTCTGCTCAGAAAGTGGTCACAGGGCCATGCCATGGTTTGCGGTTTATGGCAACACTGAGCTGAAAGTCCACTCCCGGGCTTGCTGATTACAGCTGGCTTCCCTGCTCTGATGTCTGGGAGTTCTGCTGCACTCAGGCACTCCATTCTTTCTGTGACCCTGGGGATCCTGAGACCACACTGTCCCACCTAGGATTCTGCCCTGCTTCACCACCTGGGTGCCATTCAGGCAGGGATGTCTCTCACCAGAGCAGACTTCTGAAAGTTCCAATTTTTTTGTGCTCCACTGCTATATCACTTTCTGGTAGCTAACTTATGGAAGCTCCCTCCCTCCATAGTTTATCTTCCCATATATCACCTTGGATTCACTTCTCTGCACCTCCTACCTTGCAGCAAGTGGTCACTTTTCTATTTGTAGAGTTGCAGCTATTCTTTTCTTAGATCTCCGGTTGAGTTCACAGGTGTTCAGAATGATTTGATAGCTATCTAGCTGAATTCTTGGGACCAGATGAAACTAAGGTCTCCTACTCCTCTGCCATCTTAGACTATCTCCCTGTATATCTATTTAGAATAAACACAAAACTTGTTGAACTCAAAAAGACTTTTAATTAAGAGTGATGATCTACAATTTAAAAAATGAAAATTTGACACATTCTATTGTATCCTTAAGATAATATACAAATATGAGCACTAAGAAAACTTGTAGGACACACTTTAGAAATTCTATGGATAAGGAAAAGTATCCCCTTGACCTGCAAGCACCAGCTACTTTCAAGTGTTGGAGAAAGTTTTATACTCTATGTTCTTTCCCATGACACATCTGCTATGCATCTCTTTCAGTTCTCTACTATAATGTTGTGAACAGAGATCTCTCAAACTTCTATTGGCAGAAAGGGTGCCTGGGTGGCTCAGTTGGTTAAGCATCTCCCTTTGGCTCAGGTTATGATCCCAGGGTCTTGGGATCAATTCCCATGTCGGGCTGCCTGCTCAGAGGGAAGCTTGCTTCTCCCTCCCCTCTGCTGCTCTTCCTGCTTGTGCTTGCTCACTCTCTCTCTCTCTCTCTCAAATAAATAAAATCTTAAAAAAAAAAAAACTTCTATTGGCAGAAAGAATAATTAGGGTATGAGTCTTTTCCATAAGAACACGGTACCAGACCTGGCCTTACTGTGGTGTAGGTCCTAAGGGAAGAACACTAGCAGCTTGTCATGTATGCTCCAGGGATCGACTGTCAATGCCCCTGGTCAGCCTGCTTAAGGACATTCTCCAGACTGTCATCTTCGATAGATGTCAGTTCATCTGTTTACCCTAAGATGAAAACCAAACAAGATTCACCATTCCAAGGTGGTCTGAAGGTTTTTTTCCTGCTCCTTTTCCACCCTTTTTATTGATTTGCTCTTTCCTGTGTTCTATAAAAATAGTTTAAAGGCAAAAAAAAAAAAAAAAGTTTAAAGGCATTCTCCTACATATGTATATAAATTTTATGCAACAGCCAAATAATATCTCCAATTAATGACTTTACTGCTAAAATAATTCTTAGTTATCTTTGACAGGTCCATGCTGAAAACATATTTCCTTCTTCCCTGACACTGCTCAGAAAGATGAATTACTATGAGTACCCTAAGCCACTTGGTTAAATATTCAATAATCTTGCTTAAAATAATTGCCCACTTTTTCCTATGAAACTGTGATGTCTTATATTTATATAACTGTGTCTCAGTCACTTCGTGGAGTCCAATCCCTCTAAGCTAATACCAGGCAAAACTGCACATTCATACTGCTCTGCCCAGGCCATATTCAAGTTTGATTCATGCAACCAACCTATCTGACTCCTCTGCCATGATTGTTCCTATCCCTTTTATTATGCTCATTGGAACTCTTTTAGGAGTTCCTTTTCTCTGTTTTTTCTTTATCTCTATTTCTTAATTGAAATCTGGCAGCCTACCAAACCAAACTTGCCATCTTCCTTGCAGCCCTCTTAAGTGAAAAGGGTTTTCTTACCCTTTCTCAAACATACAAAAGGTGAATTGTGGCAAGTACCCCAGCTCCTGCTTATCATTGAAGCTTCCCAATCATTTAGTTTTCTAAGTTCTTAGAACCCAAACAATACAGAAAAAAAAGAAAAAAAACAATAAAAAACAGCTTCTCTGAATATCATGCCATCCTGTGCCACTTCATCTGGGAGCTAATACCTCCAGGATTCCCAGTCATTCCCACTCATTAGTTGAAGAGTTAAACTTTTGGATAACAGAACTCTGTGTGACTATTCTGGATTTTTTTCCAGTGAATTTAATGCATTTAATATTCACATATTTATACTCATTACCTATCTAATGCATTGGATCCTTAATGTCTCAGCTTTCTATCTTCTTCCATATCACCTTCACCACCCACTCCTTACTCACCCCCAGGCCTTCATATAACAGAATGCTCATCTTTCAAAATCTTAGCTACAGACCATGATTGCTGATTCTTCCAGCTTATTTTTGTTGTATTCAAACTACGATATTTCTTTGACTTTTAAGAGTTCTTCAAGTAATTATTAGCTTTTCAATTTTTTATTCTTTTTCCTTTTGTTTTATTATGTTAATGGTAGAGTATCATTTTCTCATTTCCTCTCCCCCCAACCCATTTTTTATTTTATGGTCTATTTTTACCATTATCCTCAAGTTCCTTCTAGATTCTTGTCTTTCTCTCACACTTTAATGAAATCTCTTAAGATATGCTTTTAATTTTATTTTAAAAATGAATTTAAAACAATAGTATGCATCACTGCTTTGTCTGTTACCATTCTATTACAAGACTGTATTGTCTTAAACCTGGGTTATTTCAATGGCCTCTAAAATGACATTTCTGTTTCCACTCTTGTGTTCTGCTCCTTCCATATCCTTCTGAACACAGCCACTGTGTGTGTGTGTTTTAATTTAAAAAATCATCCTAATGGTTTCCTTTTTACTCGCAATGGAATTCAGTCTTACCTATATCCTGAAAGCTTTACATGATCTGATCTGTGGCTTCCTCTTGGTTTTCATCCCTTAATATTCTTCCCCTTACTTTTCTTCTCCAGCAACATTGGTTTTCTCTTCATCAATTTTTTTCAGATACACCTGTTCCTTGGGGCTTTTGCACTTTCTGTTCCCTCTATCAGGAATGCTCTTCTTCCAGATAGCCTCAAATTTCACTTATATACCTCTTTCTTATTCTTTTCTTCTGCTTATTCTGTATTTAATTTTCTCTTATTTTTCTGTTTTTCTAAGGTGGAAACAGATTATTGATTTTAGATCTTTCTCCTTTTTCTAATATATATATTCAATGCTATAGCTTTTCCTCTAAGCACTGCATTTGCTACATTCCACAAATTTTGATAAATTGTGTTTTTGTTTTAATTCAAACTATTTTTAAAATTTTCCTGAGATTTCTTACTTGGCCCATGTGTTACTTAGAAGTGCCTTTTTTTTTTCTTTTTAGAAGTGTGTTGTTTAATCTCCATGTATTTTTGGATTTTCCATTTATCTATCATTGACTTCTAATTCAGTTTGTTGTCTGAAAGCAGACATCATATGATTTATATTCTTTTAAATTTGTGCAGGTGTGTTTTATAGCCCAGAATGTAATCTATCTTGGTGAATGTTTCCAGTGTACCTGAGATGCATGTGTATTCTGCCATTGTTGAATGAAGTAGTCTATAGATATCTTTTATAAGCAGTTGATTGATGGTGTTTTTCAGTTCAACTGTCCATACTGACTTTCTGCCTACTGGATCCATCCATTTCTGATGGAGGAATGTTAAAGTCTCCAGCAATGATAGTGGATTCATCCATTCCCCTTTGCAGTTTCAGAAGTTTATGCTTTATTAATTTGATGTTCTGTTGTTAGGCTCATACACATTAAGAATTATTATTATGTCTCCTTGGAAAATAAACTTCTTTATCATTATATAATACCCTTCTTTATTCCCAATAACTTTCCTTGCTTTGAATTCTGCTCTGTCTGAACTTAATGTAGGTACTCTACTCTCTTTTGATAAGTGCTTGCGTGGTAAATATTTCTGCATCCATTTAATTCTAATCTATATGTGCCTTTATATTTTCAGGGGCTTTATTGTAGACAACATATGGTTAGGCCTTTTTTTTAACCCGTTCTAGCATTTTCTTTTAATTAGTGCAGATCACTGACATTCAAAGTGATTGCTGAATTATTGATATAACTGGATTGATATCAACCATATTTGTTACTGTTTCCTACTTGTTGCCCTGTCCTTTGTTGTTGTTTCTTGGTCTTCCACACTTTTCTTACTTTTGTGGTTTTAATTTAGTATTCTATGATTCCATTTTCCTGCCTTTCTTAGAATATCAGTTATACTTTTTTTAAACTCTTTTTAGTGATTGCATTAGAGTTTGCAATATATATTTACAACTAACCAAGTCTAATTTCAAATAAACTACACTGCCTCCTGAGTAATGTGAGTATAATAACAACATAATCCTAATTCCTCCCTTTCATCCCTTGTATTATCACTATCATCCATTTTGCTTATATAAAAGAATCCATAATCACTATATGATATTCATAAGCATACATCATTGAATACACTATTGCTAGTATTATTTTGAACAAACTGTTATTTGTTAGACCAATTAAGAATAATAAAAATGAAGTTTTTATTTAACCTTCACATATTCCTTCTTCAGTGCTTTCCTTTCTTTATGTAGATCCAAGTTTCTGATCTATATATTTTCCTTCTCTCTAAAGAACTTACTTTAATATTTCTTGTAAGTTAAATCTACTGGCAACAAATTTCCTTAATTTTTGTGCCTGAGAAAGTCTATTTCTCCTTCACGTTTGAAGGATAATTTCACAGAATGCAGCATTTTAGATTGGTGTGTCTTTTCTTTTTTCCAACACTTTAAATACCTCACTCATTCTCTTCTTATTTGCATGGTTTCTGACAAGTCTTATGTGACTCTTATCATTTCCCCCATATGTAAGGTAGTTTTTATCTCTAGTTTCTTTCAGGATTTTTTTTAATCTTTGATTTTCTGTACTGTGACAATGATATGCCTATGTGTTTTGTTTTGTTTTGTTTTGGCATTTATCTTGCTTGGTATTTTAGTGTTTGACATTAATTCAGGAAATTCTCTGTCATTATTTCCAATATGTCTTCTGTTTCTTTCTCTCTTCTTTTTCTTCTGGTATTCCCAATATGCATATATTACACCTTTTGTATTTGTTCCACAGTCCTTGAATATTTTGCTGCTGTTGTTGTTTCATTTTTTGTTCTATTTGCATCTCAGTCTTGAGGGTTTCTATTGAGATATCCCCAGGCTCAGAGATCGTTTTCCTCAGACCTATCCTGTCTATTAATAAGCCCATCAAAGGCATTTTTCATGTCTGTTACAGTGTTTTTGATCTCTAGCATTTCTTTTTGGTTCTTTCTTAATTTTTCCATCTCTCTGCTATTGGCCCATCTATTCTTGCATGCTGTTGTCTGCCTCATATGTTAGAGCCCTTAGAATACTAATCATAGTTGTTCTGAATTTCTGGTCAGATAATTCCAATATCCTTGCTGTGTCTAGTCCTGATATTTGCTCTATCTCTTGAAATCATATAAATATATATATATATATTTTGCCTTCTAGTGTGCCTTATAATTTTTTTTCTTCATAGCTGGACGTGTACCACATAAAAGGAACTGTTATAAATGGCCTTTAGTAATGTGGTAGTGAGGTGTGTGTAGGGTGGAGAGGGGGCAGGAAGCATCCTATAATCCTATTATTAAGTCCAGGTCTTTCAGTGATCTTGTGCCTTTAGATTGAACTTCATTAAGTGTTTCTCAGTTTTTTTCTTCCCCCTTAGGTGAGACAGGTTGGCTAGAGCAGGCAGAAAATAGGTATTTCCCTTCTCCCATGTGGAAGGTTACAGCTGTCTATAGTTGGGTATTTCTCTGTCCCCAGGTCAGTTAGGCCCTGATAATACTCTAGCAGATTAGGCTCTGGTTAACTAGTTTCTCCTGAAGAAAGACTTTGTTAAGAAAAATAGAATGCTCTGGTATATTTCAAGATAGGGTTTTTTCGCCTACCCTTGCCAGAAGCATGAGGGAATTTTTTTCCTGATATTTACTGTGAGTACCTAGTCAAGTTCCTGGAAGAAAAACTCACAGTATTGCAAGGGATCCCCCTTGGAGTTTTTAACTGTTAGAATTGTCTACCCTGAGCCTCTAGCAACTTGGCAATTATAGTTCAGGTTTTTCTACCCAGCACCTGTTCCCAGGATGATTTCCTATCTTGCATCTCTGCTCAGGTAAGTCAAAATTCCCCATATCTGCCTCTCCAATCTTTGAGTCAGTGGTTTTCCCTGTATCCTCACTTCTCCTACAGATGCAAGAAGAGTTGTTGATTTTTCAATCTGCTTCACTTTTACTTGTTGTTAGGATAGAGTGGTGATTTCAAGTGCTTTACATATGGAACTGGAAATCAGAAGTCTTTGCTTATTCTAATTTTTCTGATCTGTGTAATAGAACTATTAATGATACCTACCTCATGAGGTTGTATTGACTCAAAAATGTTTACTAACAATATTTTCCCAACTCTTCTAGGAACTTGGTATAAGGAAATGTCAAGGTTGATGTGAAGTGTTCTCATTACTAGTCTTTTATAAATGTGGGGATTATATTATTTTAATTTTTAACCCCCCAAAATAGATGTGGTAACCATTAATTGACAGATTTATATTTATATTATAATTTATGATTCCTTTCATTATCATATATTTTCATAGAACTTATATTTAGTCCTTGGCCATTTTCAAAATACTTTCATTTTTAATATTTATGTAGCCCTTGATCATTTTAAAATTTAAGTAAATTGATGACCTCTAGTTATATACTTAAAATTTACAGTACACATACTGAAGAAAAAAGGATTCTGAATGATTGATAGGAAAAAATACCCAAGCTACAGGTGCTTGTTCTATATTTGTTTAACACCTTCAGGATGATGAAAGTATAAGGACCAGCTTAATATGAGGAAAAAAATGAAAGTACTTTAAATATTATAGATGATGTGTTAGAAAAACCTATTTGTTTTGTTTTGCCTCCAAATACACGTTCAGAGCATAATGTCAACATTCAGGCAAAAGTAGTTGAGTTTATCTTTTTTTTTTTCATTACTACATAAGCCTGAATATTAAAGAAAAGTTATCACAGCACCATGTTAGACTTTCATTTTTTGAGACCTTCACTTAGGCACACTAAAGAAAATGAATTAAGATCAGAAGATCATTTGAGAAGGATAGAGTCTCATGTAGCAAAAAATCTAATCAAGATCCCTGCCTCACAGGATGGACTTCATTGTTCATTACCTATTGCTAACAGATGGCTGTTCATGGTTCCCATTTAGGGAACAGGGGTCCTCAGTCCATTCCCCAGAGGCCATATGTTCCCAGGCAAACTGTCCCCATATGGCATCACTCCATCTTAGTACCGGAGAAATGGGTTGTCAAAGACAGAAATCTATGAGTCAGAGTTCAGTTGCAATGTCAGTTGGTCCAAAGAAAATGCATGTTTGGAAATCCAGAGGATATGGCTATAATTCTCCCTATTTACAAAACAGGAAGTCAGAAGTCAAATTGCCTACAGTAAAGCAAATCACTATACTTAGAACAATTTTTTAGGAATACTGTCTCTGAGGTAATTTGGTCACTGTCAGATACTGCAAGAGTGTATTTGAGAATAAGATACTTCCAAAAATTAAAATTTGTGTGAGAGCATGCAAGATTGTTAATTTTAATGCATGAACTTTTCTCTGAAATATTCCTACAGATTATTCAACAATTGGAATAGATAATCCTGTTAAGTTAGGTTGTGCATATACACATAGGCTTATAAATGTAAAAGGGGAAGAAAATATCTGGATTGACCCCATGTCACTAATCCTAGCAAAGGAATGAGAATAACAGTGATATACATTTACAGTACATTTTCCACGGTCTTTTTGTGTTGATTAGTTCATTTAATCCTCAGGACATCCATTGAATTGGTTACTTTAATCCTCAATTTTTCAGATGAGAGATACTATCCAAATTTCTCAAGATCACACAGTTCGTAAGTATTGGAGTTGGGACTCAAACTCACATTTTTGGACTCTTAAAACCTGGCCTTATTTTACTAAATTTCAGAATCAAAATTCATTTTTCTTTCACTGGAATGACATTTTGCTTTCCCTTCAAAGAATGGCTGTCATATTTTACTATCACTTCCACAATTCACTTAGAGGTAATTTATAGCAAAGAAGAAACAGTATAGAGATTCGTGAAGACCCAGGGAGATTTTCTTATGGTAAAGAAATGCTCACAAATTCTTCACATTGGAGAGAAGTCATCAAAGGTGTGGAAAAGGGAAATGAGCAGAGCTACAAATAGTTTTCCACAAGTAGTCACCCATCTTAATCCCTGTTTTTCCACCTTTCCTTCTTTTCACCTATTTGGGACTCTCTTGCTGTTTGAGGAAGAAAAAAATCAATTGATTTCTTAGGGATCTAAGAACTATTAGTGATCTAATTATTAGTGATCTAATTATTAATGATCTACACAACTATTAGAGCTCTACCAAATTATCCCTCTATGATTTTGAACATTTGTAAAAGAGAAAATAAAACTATATAAAACATATATGAAGAAAGAAAATTAAACAGATAAACTAAAATCCATGCAGTTGGGGGGTGGGGAGAGTCTAAAATACGAAGAGAACAGAATATCCTATTATCATTTGGGAGTTTGGCAACTGCATGATTTAAAAGTAAATTCTTTTATTTTTCTGCATTATTTAAGTTTGTTTTCTGCATATATAGGGAAAAAATTAAAAATCTCACTCAAACAACCAAATAGAATGAAAACAACTTAATTCTTCTCCCTATGCCTAAGACATCATAGAGAAGATTTCCCCCCCCAAAAATATATGTATATATAGTCCCTTCTGAATTGACAACAGAAGTCAAAAGCAAATGTGAAGAGACTGGATTTTTAATTTAAGAGATATGCCTACTTGAAAATTGTCAAGAGCCACCTACTTTTAATCATTTCCTCTTTCCTGAACACAGAACAAAAGATATTTTTAAAAATCATAATATCTTCCTACATAGAACATAAGGCTGATATTTTTCTTAAAAGTGAAGGAAGGCATTCAACTTTTGGAGGGCTTCTTCCCCCTAACCAATACAAAAGATGTTTTAAAAATACAGAGTGATTATACAGATAAGATTCAATGAGAATAGTAATTTAGGAAATGTGCTCAAACAGAATCAAATCAATATTACTGAATCTCCTGTGGACACAGTTTTAAATATTACTCTCTATTCCTTCTAGGGTTAGGTTATTGATTACAACAATTGCTCCCAAACCTCCATTCTGAATAATTACACTCTACTTGCTTGTCTTTTCCTCCCAATGCCATGAAAATTACAGCATTCTGATCAATAAAGATATAAAATCAGAGGAACAGAAACAGTGGTTTCTGCCTTTCCCACATTTCACATTTTTGTAAACACAAATACTTGTCTGCAATTACTTTCCTCTGAGGGTTGTGTTTTATGAAGCCTTTTCAAATGGAAAATATTTGGTAAGTTTTTGTTTTCTTCTGTTCATTTTCCTTATCACATCCCATTGGATTGTCAGCTAAACATACCAGTATATATCCCTCAAATTCCTTTATGCCTAATTCCATTTGTTTACATCATGTCCAAAACTACAATACTGTGAAATATGAAGGCAAGTTTTGGCTGTAGTTAGGAAATTCTACAAAAACCTATTTTGATTATTTTGATCATTAATTAACATTTCCACTTAAAATCAAGACAAGCACTTAAAATAAGCAAGCATTCATATTATTGACTCAAATCACTTGAGCTTAGTTTTATTTTCTTATTGTTAATGTTCCAGGCTGATCTTAATTGGTTTGGGTATTAGAAAGCCCAGGATAAACTGAGCCAGATTTCCTTTTAGCTAAATGCAAAGCTCAGATTGCTTTAGTGATTCCTAAAAATAATGTGGAAGAGACTCAGCCACCACTCCTTCACAATAGGTAGAAACATATCAGAAAAGATAAGAAACAAACAAAAAAAATTCTGTTTTTGTTTGAGGTTTTCTAAATTGTTAAAAGAACCAAGAAACATTAACCTGGCCCAGAATAGGTCCTTTAAAAACAACCATCTACCAGACCTTTATTAAGAGTGTGAATTTTAGAACTAGGTGCCAATGGATTTGAATCTTATCCCCACTCATTGCTGGTTGTGTAATTTTGGCCAAAATGCTGAAACTTCTGCAAGATTCAGTTTCATTCTTTGTACAATATGGTTAACATTCATGCTTATTGAAAAAGTTGTTAAGAGAATTAGATAATTTGCTCCTTGTACTGTGATTATCAGAGTGTGGTGACACCTAGTAAGTATTCGGTAAATATTAACTATTAATTTTATAACATTTTTATTAGTATTAAATAGCCCATGGTAGCTGTCAGCTACTTCAATTAAGGACTACTTTTTCTATCTGATGAACTTAACCACAGTACCTGATAGAGACTGAACTTTTGTAGAATAAATGAACAATGATGACTAGATTTAGCTTTTTTTTTTTTTTTAAGATTTTATTTATTTATTTGACAGAGAGACACAGCAAGAGAGGGAACACAAGCAGGGGGAGTGGGAGAGTGAGAAGCAGGCTTCCTGCGGAGCAGGGAGCCCCATGCGGGGCTCGATCCCAGGACCCTGGGATCATGACCTGAGCTGAAGGCAGATGCTTAATGACGGAGCCACCGAGGCGCCCCTAGATTTAGCTTTTAAGTACTGATTGCCAGTATTGATTTTGTTGCAGACTAAGGAGTTACTATCTTAAGACATATCATTGCTAACTCATAACCTCCCACAAAACTGCCATGCCCCTGAGGACCTTCCCCATCCTTTTTGATTCCATGGACTACGTTCAGCTAGGTAATGAGAGGGAGTTACACTGGCTTGATGACTCCCCAAGATTTCCTGAGAAAGAGAACTATATCCTTCCCATGATGTGTGGAAGATCAGAAGAAGGAGAGGAAAAAGACTATGCACTAGGCTCCCAGAAATTCAACTCCTTTCCAAATTGCTTTTTCCTAGAATGCCCTTTCTACTGTCCAGCTTTGTTTTCTGTCACACTGGTCTAGTTAACTTTGGGTTAGAGATGGATTATCTGGTGTTAAAATTCTATTAGTTCTAAATAGTAGCATAGATGCCGTTTGATAGCATTTCCTGCCTTCCAGTCTCAATCCTCCCCTTTCAGAAGAGAGGAAGTCACCTTCACAGGGACTTTTATAAGTTGCTGATATTATCCAGTGATTTCTCTGTTGCTTTATTTTGAATAACAGAGGGGAGCATGCATTAATGGGAAATGACCTCAATCAATGACTTGTTTAGGATACTTATAGAAGCCTCTTAACACAGTCAAAGTAACAAGGAAAAATATGGAGTGGAGTAAGTTTGTCAGAGTTAATGATTATTCCTGGGAATTGATCTCACAATTACACGGATAGATAGTGATTGTAAATGAGTCTTTAAAAAAATTGCCTTATAAATTTGGGTCTTTACCTGGAAAAAATGAAAACACTTATTCAAAAAAAATGAATAAATTAATTAATATTTAAAAATCTCTTTATAAATAGCTATAAAGTGGTTACGTTATAGACCTCACAAGTATAAGTTTATATGATAGGTAAAAGATGTGATCTGAATGGGTTCCTGTGTCTCAGTATAAAAGTTTCAGTGATGGAAACAGGCTTCATGCATAATTTTATACAACTTTGAAGAAAGTAAAAATTGTATGTTTTAATAACCTAGGTGACTCAAAAACTGGCCCCAGTAAGGACTCAAACATTGACATAGAAGAGGGGCAAGGACAGTTTTTAAAAAAAGTTTTTATGAAATGTCAGTACAAAAATAACATTTCTAAATTGCTACACCTCTATATGATAGGTAATTTCATGTATTGTTATAATGAAATTAATAAACTAAGTATCTTAAACATATATTTTTATTTTCTTACACTTTTCAAAAAGTTTTATACAACATATCAACCAATAAAACAATAAACAGATATTCTGTGTATTAGGAGTTTGCCTTATATTCCAGTTCATATTACATGCAGGAATGTAGGGTGATTTATTTTTATCATTACCAGCATCTTTGAGTTTTCTGCAAAGTGATTCAGTTGCTTTACTTTTAGCGTGTGTGCATGTGTGTGTAAATGTGGCAGGGGAAGTCTAGGGTTAGAGAGGACAATTTAAAATGCCCATGACAGGAGCACCTGGGTGGCTCAGTCGGTTAAGCATCTGCCTTTGGCTCAGGTCATGATCCCAGGGTCCTGGGATTGAGCCCTGCATCAGGCTCCCTGCTCAGCAGAGAGCCTGCTTCTCCCTCTCTCTCGGGCCCTCCCTCCATCCCAGCTCATGCTCTCTGTCTCTTTTCTCACTCACTTTCTCTCAAATAAATAAATAACATCTTTAAAAAACTAACTAAATAAAATGCCCATGACAGAGAAAGTGACTTTGTATTACCAGATAAATTTTAGATTCTTTTCTTTCTATGTTTTTTTTTTTTTTTTCCCTATTTCTTTCCTTGGCATTTCTATTTAATTTCCCCATATGAAGCTCCACCATGGAATTATAAACATGTGTGTGTATGTGTGTGTGTGTGTGTGTGTGTGTGTGTACACATGCACAAATGTGCATGCATATGAGTTTGGAGTTGGAAAAAGGATGATAAACATCTAATCACCAACATTTTCTTGCCTTCAAAAATTGCAAGAAGCCAAATGAATGTTGTGAAATGAAACAAATGAAACAAACATAAGAGTTTCACAAATATCAAAAAAAGGAATAAATTCAGTTTTTAAGCAATGATCTCGGTGTTAAAGACTAAAGAACAACTTTTGATAGAGTTGTAAAGTAGTGCTTACTGTGGTGAAGGGCCATGCTGGATTTGGATATTTAATATAGTCTTCAGCAGGTCTTTTATGATACAAGATCTTTCATCTAGTTTTGAAAGAATATTTTTGCTAATTTGGAAAATCTTGTATCAGATTGGTTCACATACTGCAAATCTGAAACATATTATTTTTTAATAACTGGACAATTTTGAGCATTAAAAACAAAGTATATTCAAATTGAAGTAGAATATATAGAATACTTTGACAAACAAGGGTGCCATTAAACCCACACTATTTTAAGTAAACTTTAAATGGCTTATCCAGCATAAATGTATACTTGAATGGTGATGCCATATAAGTCTTTGATGCCTCTTCTTGATCAAATCTTTATTGTGTAATGAGCCATATTGCACAATCACCAAAAGACAAAAAGATAGGCACTTCTATCATTAGTAGACTAGGTATTTTGACAATAAAATTGGGACTGTTATCCTTTTACCAGATCATATGTCTGATTGTCTTCTATGGCCATTAGACTAAACTATTGGAGTCCAATAGTTAGGTTAGTTTGATGCTAGACCACTAGATTAATTGATGGTTATTTTATGTAAGAAACCTGAGATAACATCCATGTTACTCATTAACTCTTGGCACTGTTACATTTTCTATCACTTAGCTATGTGACTTCTTATATTTTAATGGCTCAAAGAAATGGCTACCTTGAATTGCAATGTCTCTAAATAAGAATGTGAACTATTAGAATATTATCTTCCAAATAATTGGTAATCTTACAGGAGCACACTTGGATCCCATCCTCCCCTCAATATACCTGAACCATCATGGCAACTTTGCACTGACTCTGGACAGATATGTGAATAAATAGCTATTTATGTTGGATATTAAAATACAAAATTATTTCCATGGAAACCTGCTGATGATTATTTTACAAAAATAAACACTGTGTTCCAAACCCCCTTTTAATTACATTTCTGATGTAATTAACTTTTATCTTATGATTCAATTGGTATATGTGTGAAATAAAAAGTGTGACTTCTTTTTTTGTTCTTAGAAAACTCATTAAATTGTGTGATTCCATGAATAGAGGTATTTATTTTTGGTAAAAATCAGTTTTTAATTTAAAATGAAGTTGGCATTTTCAATATCTACCTGAAATAAGGAACAATGACTCAATTAGAATGCCAAATAAGTGAGAATTTTTTTTATAGAGTTCTGGTTTTAGAAATAAAATATATGTTATTTTTCACAAGAGGTTGTGGGAGAGATTATAGATTGAATATTTCCATTTGGGTGGAAAACATGCACTTCCACTTCCTGCATTTGGTAGGAAAAGAAAGCGTTGACTCACGTATGATTCTAGCATCACCTTTGATTACGTGATTCTATGTGCAGGAATTGTGATGTGGTCATCACATACAAGAATAAATACAACACTTTGGGAAATGAGTGATAGAATTTTGAAAAAAAAATAGGTAAAGATAGTAGACATGAAGGTGTGAAGTATTTCATTGTTTGGAATGAATGAATACTTTAAAACTTACTTTTTTAAACGATTTAAATTGATTTATTTTCTTCTTTGTATCTCTCTTAAATACTTTTATTCTATTAATCACTCCATTAACCATTCCTTTGCTCCTCTTCTTCTTCAAACACATATGTACCATTTCTGGAATTAGGAAAACTTTGTTTGTTGGACAAATTCTGTGTTGCTCATGACTATCCATGAACAAGGAACAACTGGTAACTTTCTAGTTAGGGGACACAGGAAATAAAGTAGGTAAGTAAAATTTATAACAGGTAAGATAATGACAAGTGCTAAGAAGAAGCTTTAGGGCAGTAAAAGAGAATAGGGTATACATGCATGTATGTTGACATTTTTAACAGAATATTCAGGAAATGTACCAATGAGAAGACAAGTGAACAGATGACAGAAGAGAGGAGGGTGTCCATGACCATATCTGCAGAAATACTCATCAAGACAAAGGAATTGCAGATGTGCTAAGGAAAGATCCTGTCCACAGGTAGGAGCAGGCCTGGAATGTATGAAGTCCATCAAAGAGACTAGAAAGAGCAAATGGAACAAGGAGAGGGGATAAGGTCAGAAAGGTCATAGCAGCCCTGCCATCTAGGTCCTTATGAATGGATTAAGGACATTTCCCCTTTGTGAAATGGCAGTTTTGGAGAAATATTTAAGCAGAGAAGTGACATGTTTTAATGTCTGGCTTCTATATTTAGAATAATCCACACAAGGCTTAGGAGGGAGACCAGTAAGAAAGAAATCCTACCCCAGATAATTGTGGCTAGGATGAATGGAATAACAGTAGAAGAGGTAAGAAGAAATCAGATTTTAGGTATTTTTTTGACCAGAGAACAGATAGAATTTGCTGGTGAATCTCATGTGGGGTTTAAAAGAAAAAGTAAATAAAGTATTCCTTTACTGTTTTTGCCTAAGAAATGGGAAGAATTGAGATGCTGTTAATTGAGAGAGGGAAGACAAAGGAGCTGGATTGAGAGGTGGGCTGGACATATTAATTAGAAGTTCAGTTTTGGACAAGTTGAGGTTGGGAGCCTATTAGACATCTAATCAGAGAGGTTAAATAGTTGGATTTTTGAGTCTGCAGTAAGGATCCTCAGCAAATGGATGATATTTCCATATGTCATCTTTCTTTTATCTGTTTTGCCTTTATATTGGTAAAACACTGAAGATCAAGATGGGGTTTGGGTCTGAGCTTAAATGTAGCAAAATGTAAATTTAGTTATGAAAGTTAGACCCATTTAATCTATAGACATTGGTTACTTTGCATTCTCAACCAATGTTTAAGGATTTATCTTTATTTCCTATTTTATTGAAAGACTACAATATTGATTATTTTTAAATAAATATAGCACAATAATATATCTTTCTGATATCTCTTTCATAGTTTCAATGGCGAGTACTTATGGGTATGGGGCTTGGAAAAAAATGATGACCAAGGAAGCCACCTGATCTTGATCTTATTTTGAAAACTTGGCCAGAAATGCAGCAGTACATATTCATTATTGGCAAATTCACCATAAAATTATCTTGAACTTTGGATCACAATCTGGCTAGTATTATTTTTTCCTGAACATCTCTCTCTCTCTCAAGGATGAATGTAGTAGGAAAGGGATTTAGACTTGTAATCCTGCTCATGTTCTGACACCATTAACTGGGGTCACAGTGGTTAGTAGGATTACTTCCTCAGAAGACTTCTCCCCCCCTCCCTTTTTCCCACAGTGTTCTATACCTAAGGCAGCTCAATCTAGGCAGCAAGATACGTGAGGCAATTACCCAGATCCTTCATGCTCTAGGAATGATTCTTGCCTAAGTTTGGCCTGCATTTGGCACCAGAAGCGTCATCATTTTCTCCTAGATGAAGTTTTCTTATTAATTGTTATAAGTAATCTCCGTGGGGATAAAAAATTGTTGGGTTAGCATTATTAGGAATAATTATTTTACTCCAATCTCCTAGCTGTCAGTTCTGTAAAAATTACAAGACAAATAAATATTATGCAAATAAATACTCTAGGGGGATATTTAGATGACATACACTTTAATTTCTGATTGGAAGGACTGGAAAGTGGACAAGGTATTACCTACGGTTGAATGTATGGAAGCGCACGCACACAAAAATACATTTTTTTTCCACCCCGAGTTACGTGACAGGCTTTGCAATGAATATCTGTCATTTGTTGTGGCCAGGTTTCAAAGATTTAATCTCAATAGTTTAAAACCTAGTGAGAAATGCTGCAGGATTGACCTTTTCAAGGTGTAGTTTGTTAATTGAGAATACCGGCAGTTTTCACTTCAGTTTTGTATGGATATTCGTTGTTTTCGTGCAAGGATATTTCTGCTGACAGTATTCCTATTTATGAGTGCAAGGGCAATAGACCCTTGACATTGAGGAGAGAGTCTGAGCAGTTCTTATTGAAATGCAAAACTAGGAGGTCCCCTGACTCACTGCCTAGCTACCTGATTTTGCCTGTGTAGAGGAAGCAGAACAGCATATGCAATTCAAAATCACACTTGACATATATTGTCTTCTTTAATCTTAACTACTCTTTTCATTACAAATAACTACATGTCATGGGTATCGCTGTCCCTTACTACAAAGCAAAACCTCAGCTGTTAAGAATATAAGCAGTTTACCATGTGTATAATGTATATATGGTTTACTATGTCCAAGACAGACACCTGGATTATGAGGTTTTACTTGCTTGCATATTTTTCATAATTTTCTTTTCTTTGAGGCACCTGTCTTCAGTCATTTTTTAAAAAGACCCAATGTTGCTTTGGAATCCTTCTATTCCTTTTCGTTGCTGACCTGTTTGTTCAAAATGACACGTTTTGTCAACAATTTCTATAGTGAGCTTTGAGTTCTGGAATCGTTCTTGTTCTCATTGTTTAATTTTCCACAAGTCTTATTGTAATATAAAGCAGGATGAAGTTGGCATTCTTAAGCCACATATGTATTCTGTAACTATTCAGGAAGTTAAGAGTTGGTCTTTGACTGTTTGTTCAAAAAACTATACATAGTTGCCTGAGATACATCTCACTAAGCTTTTTAATTCTGTAATTTGAAAATTCCAATTTCTGAGGACGGCTAATTAAGATATACTGACGTTCTTTCTTCAGAAAGTATACAAAGTTATTTTTGAGTTTAGTGCTATTTGAGGTGGGTTATACCAGCCCCCCAGTTTCTCTGCTGCCAGAGAACTTCTTGGCTTGTCACTAATAGCTGAAATTACTGAATAGCAACTGCAGATCAGGTAAAAAAAAAAAAAATACACTGTGTTAGCCAATGTCAAAAATAAACACAAGTAAACCTAAAATAGATATTATAATAACATCACCTTTTTTGCCTATCACTTAGTAGTTTCATTCTTTCTGTCATCATGGATTTCTTGTGCCGCTCGCACCAGAACATTTCTGCAAATTATTTTATGAAAATACTTTCAGGGTACCTGGGTAGCACAGTCAGTTGAGTGCCTGAACTCTTGATCTCAGTTCAGGTCATGATTTCATGGATCCTGGGATCGAGCCACACATCATGCTCCACACTCAGTGTGGAGTCTGCTTGAGATTCTCTCTTTCTACCCCTCCCCCACTCGCTTGTGCTCTCTCTCTCTCTCCCTCTCGCTCTCAAATAAATAAATAAATCTTAAAAAAAAAAAAAAAAAAGGAAAGTATTTCCAGGAAGTTTGCAACTTCATGTAAATAGCAAAGAATTTGACATTGAGTAATGCCTAACTACTTTATTAATGTTTATGATGTTTTAAATGTTCAATATGACAAAACAAAGACTTGTCAATCTTTCTAAATGTTTTTGCTTGCTAGTCCTGCATTAGGATGCCTGATGTAGTACAGGAGTATCAGGAAAGTCTACACCAATGTACTGTTAGGAATGTTGGGATGAATCAGGGGCAAAGATGTACCATCCTCCAATGGCACCATAGCTTGACATATTAGGTATTACCTAACAACATGGAAGACCACATCATAGAACATAAAAAGCTAGCACAATATTTTTCATTGCAACTTGAAGAATGCACAAAATTGCTAGTATGACTTACTACATGTATACTTTGAACATGATAGTAATATGAAGTAAAATATTTTTGTTTGAAATTCATTGCTTAGATACACAATTAGTTCTGAACTGTATAAAACTATTGAGAATTTTGTTGTCAACAAGTAAGTTTTGTATGAAAGTGTGTTCTGATGGTGCAGCTGCAATGATAGGACAACATTTTGAATAATTACCCAGATTAAGGATCTTCCTCCAGAATGCAAATAAACTCATTGCTTTCTTCACAGAGAAAGTTTTATGATGGAAAATAAATAATAAGTCAATTGATATAACTGCTGTACTTAGCAATGTAGAAAAATTTGTAAATTATATAAAGACCATTGTGCTAGAGTCTATTCTCTTTAGTATATGATAATATGAATGATGATTATTAAGAATTACATTCTTAAGCATGATGGTTATTGAGTGGAAATTTTCTGCCAGTCATGTTTAAACTATGTAACAAACTCTTAGTGTTTCTACAAGATAGGAAAACAGTTTGGTCCCAGCTTTTAATATGAATTAACAGCAGACAAACTTATTTTTTTTAATTTTGTTTTTGTTTCTAATAACCTTAAAACTTCCCTAGAAGAAAGTCATGTCATATTGTTTACATATTATTGTAATTTTGTGTATTTACTTCTTCAGGGACAGCAGTGGCTGGTCTTCTGCTATCCATTTCCTAGCCTCATAGATGAGGTACAAAAGTAGCAATGGTGTTTTTGTAGTAAGGTGTGTTTAGACATTTTAATAGTAATGTCTCTTCCTAACATTGAGTGCCTTGTTGGATGTCACAGGCATTCTGTGAACCCTACTATTCTTTATCCTAGCATCTTTTACAAATATCTTGGCTGCTTAAGGTAGCTAGAGTGGATTCTATTGTTTATAACTAAGAACCCTGACATTGACAACCGTGAAGCAAGTTCCCTCTCCTGTTCCTTTTCCCTCTCCCCTTCCTCTTATAGATTCTATGTGTGGTGATAATATCATCTTAAGTCTCACGATGCTCCTCTCTAGGTGCTATCATTTTGTCCCAGTTAACAATGGGCTTTCTTCTCTTAGCACAAAGTAGTATCTGCAATAACGTATGTTACTCCTTCAATAACTGCTGCACTATCAGGATTGGACAACAAGCATCTTTATGTACATAATATGCCCCTTTCTTTTTGCTACACTACTCATATTATGAAACTTCCTTTGGCTACATTTACATAGATTTTTAGTTTTACAATGCAGTGCTTCTCAAATACCTCCTTTGAAAGACTATTTAAGTCTTTTTTTCTAGTCCATTGTGACATTTTGGAAAATATAATAATGAATTACTAAAAAAATTAAAAGCACAGACATTCATAACAGAAGCTCATATATTTTATTATTGGATTTGACAAGAATATAATTATATTTTAATAAATATAATTAAAACAAATAGGGTCAAAATCAATTAAAAACTATACACATTGTTTATTGGAAGTGTACATGTAAGTGAGTAATCTAGAGATTTCCTATTATATTTGCAAATTTGCACATTACAGAATATTAACTAAACAAGAAGTTATGAGTAAAATAAAGATTCTGTATATCAAGTGCCCATTCACACACTGAATAAACACCACACATATTGTTATTTAAACTTGACTGTGACAAATGAGCTTGCTTCTTGCTTATTAATTTATATATTTCCAGGTAGATCTGGATAATGAATGAAATTTTTCTTCTGATAACCTATGGCTTGAATTTATTAATCTGATACTATAAATGAATACATCATTAGAAAAAGCTAAATTTAAGTTATAGAATTTTTTTTTTCTTTTCAACAGGTCTGTAGATATTCTATGGTTCTATTGATCTAAGCTGGGATCAGTTAGCCTTGGTGCCAACTGATTTGGTTTCAGGTCTTCCCCACATGCTTTCATATTCTTCTTGGACTGACAGCTTACTGGGGCATACTCTTCCTATAGTGGGTCACAGGAGCACAACAGAGCAATGTAAATGATGTACAATCTAAGCCTCTACTCAGATAATACTGACATCCTATTGTTCAAAGCAAGTTCCATGGGCTACTTCAATAAAGTGTGGAAATATATTTCATTTACCCTAGAGAAATAATTGCAAAGCCACATTTAAAAAGTATAATGCCAGGAGTGACTGAGAACAATTCTTCAAGCTACTACATCTACTTTCATTAATATCCATTTACTTCGGGGTTACTGCTGAGACATGATTATTGTTTAAGCCAGCACAAATCAGAATAAAAGGGTAATGATTCTTAGTCAAAGTCATAGTTATGATGGCAGGACTTCATATTGTAACCTTCCTTCCTCTGGTATTCATGGAGAAACTTAATAGAAAGTTCCCACGTTATGGTTCTATTTTAATATGTTCTATATAATGGGAAGATAATATACACAAAGCCAGTAGAAGGCACGTGAGAATAGAATACAGATAGAAATCAAGGTGAAGTAAAAGTAGCATGTGCAATATAATCTTGGAGAAATGTGACTATTCTTCTCTAAGATAGGTCACATAGCCTTCACTAGTTTTAGAAAAAATTACCCCGATCTTTCTAAATCTCACAAAGGGAACATGTGATATCACATTGTATCTTAAAAGACCACCTTATTTTAATCCCTTTAGAAAAATGCCTAACCACTTCAATGCCACTAATATCAAAGGTTGTAGTAGAATTACTACATTTTAATTTATAGCACCTAAATCTTTAATAATAAAATAGCAATATAAATTTCCTAAACTTGATGATTTTGATGTTATTATAGTTATATAGGAGAATGTCCTTGTTTGTGGAAAATATACAATCATGTATTTGGGCATAGGGGTCATCATGTTGGTAACTTATTCTCAATAGATTCAGGGGAAAAATAGTTCTTTGAACAATTCTTTCAATCTTTCCATAAGGTTGATAATTGTGTCAAAAAATTTAAAAAGCTGCACCAGTAACAAAAATGTGATATATTTATTAATAAATATAGCAAAAGGCATTAAGACTTTTATGTAGAAATGGTAAACATTTACTAGAAGTCATTTAAAAACTAAATAGATATACCATGTTCATGGAGAGGACCTTGCAATATTTAAAGCTATCAATTATCCTGAAATTAATTAACTTATCAAATAGACTGAAATATAATTAGTAACAGTCTTTCATGGAACTTGGTGAGGTGATCCAAAACTTCACATAGAAGAGCAGAGGTCTGAGAATAGCAAAAAATTCTTTATATATATATATATATATATATATATATATATATATATATATAAAACAAATCCGGGGAATTTTCTTATAACAAGGCTTATTATAATGCTTTGAATAGAGATCTCAGAAATAGATTTATGCACATATGGAAACTTGGTTTAAAACAGATTTGTCATGCAGATCAGTGGGGAAAGGATACATTTTTCAAAATAGTAATATGATAGCTAGTTATACAATTAGATTCATTTTTCTCACTGGAAATTTTTAGTGTCTTTTCAATTCCCTCATTGCTCTGAAAATCATGAGGATGTCCTTTAGTGTGGATTATTTTTATTCATTGTGCAGGAAGTGTGGTAAGCATTTTAAATATGAAACTAATGCAATTCATTCAGTCTATCTAGACAATTTTCTTGAATTAAGTCTTTGGTAATTTCCTACACTATTTTTTTTCTGATTTTCTTCAGGCACTCCTATTATTCAGATATTGGTCCTTTTGTACTGATCATCTAATTTTGTTTTATTATCTTCCATTTTAAGCCTATTTTTCTTTTCTTTTATTATACTTACCGGGAGATTTCCACAATATTTCCCCACCCTGCATTGAATTTTAATTTCTTCTATATTTTTAAATTCTGAGGGCTAATTTTGTTCTCTAAATATTCCTTTTCATAGCATGCAGTTCTTTCATACATGTGATGTTTTTTTCTTCTCTCTGCTGAGATTAATTATAACTCTTTTTTGCATGTTACTCTCCTTGCATTGTTTTCACTTATTTTAAAAACCTTTTGGAAATTTGTTTTCTATATGTCCTAATAGAAAACATCTTCTGTTGATATTTGGCTGCTCCATATAATTAAGGGAAGCTCTCAAAAGCTGATTGGAAACTCTATGAATTGATGAGAACAGTTCCCTGGTAGATTTCACTCTAGATGACCTAATCAAGGGACTTCATTTGGGGACCCAAACTGTCAGGAACTGTATATGTATATTTGTAAATGTATATGTTTATGTGCATATGTATGTTTATATATACACATATACTTATTTTTCCCTCTGAGACGTATCTTCCGTCTCTGGCTGTAGGTTATAAATTCCTCTATCATTATCCTGGACCCCAAATAGGGCGATAATAAAAATAGTTAGCACAGTGACACCTGGGTGGCACAGTCAATTAAGCATCTGACTCTTGGTTTCTGTTTGGGTTGTGATCTCAGTGTCATGAGATTGAGCCGGGTGTCAAGCTCTGCCCTCAGTGCAGAGTCTGCTGGAGATTCTCTCTCACTCTCCCTCTGTCCCTCCTACCCGTGTTCTCTCTCTATATATAAAATCAATCAATCAATCAATTTTTTTTAATGTAGTTAACACATATAGAGTGTTTATTTTTTGTTGAGGACTGGAAAATACATGCTTCACAAACATTCACTCATTTAATCTTTACATTAGTCTAATAACTATGATTATACCTATTTTTTCAGAAGAAGAAGTTGAGGCACAAAGAAGAAAACTAACTTACCTAAGGTCATAAAGCTTGTTAAGATGCAAAGCTGGGATTTCATAATTCAAGATAGTAGGTTCCTAAATGGGATACACTTGGTTCCTTATCTAGCCAGGCATTTGATCCCCCAACCCTGTTTTCTTTTTGATGGAATAACCCTCTTCTCTGCCTAGTGTTTTTCCAGTTCAAAGTACTATATTGTTCACTCTACAGGTGATATAGGTGCCATGCTTTTCTAATGCAGGAAAAGGTCATTGCCAATCTGAGTCAGCTGGGTGAAGATCAAAGTGTCCAAACTCTTAGCAGATTTTCAAATTATCCTCCTGTTTTTAGCTCCATCTAACAACATTTACAGAGGTCTGTAGTTCAGCAAATTCTTGCACATTTCTAGGATAATGCAATGCAAAGCAGGTGGTTCTCTGTCTTCCTCTGTGGTTATTTAAATTTCAGCTTTCTCTGGTCTTCTAAATTTGTTACCACTATCCATCTGTTTTACATTCCCATATTTTTTCTTTTTGACTTTAATTGTCCTTATATGATATTTCTTTTTAAAAAATTTCACTTTACACTAATTTCCATGAGAATTGAAGAGGAAACTGGGGTGAATATGTGTGCTTATTCTCTCATGTTTAATAAGAACCCACTTTTATCTGTTTTTCTTGATGCAAATTACTTGCAACTCACTTCTTATTTGTAGATGGTGGATTCCAAACTGAGAATCATGTACTGGATCAAGAAAATTCCCTTTCATCATCTAAAATTTCCTGATCTCAGTTTGTTGAGGAACATAGCAAATCAGAAGCCAGATCCTAGAGATTGGCTGGAAATACTGAATCTGCCACATCAGTCAGGGCTTTCCATTATGCAGGGTATGCAACTCCTGAATATAATTTGAAAGATAGAGGAAGTAAGGATGACTATTCCAGACTCTATTCAAAAGATCTAGAAGCTTTAGGCAGATGAGCATTGGTGTAGTATTCATATACAGTGTCTCCGTCTTTAAGCACCTACAGCCTTAAGGCTACATATATTTAATCTGTTTGAAAACCAGACAAAATAACTACTACAAAGAGGAAACTAGGAAGAAATTCAACTGTATAGTGGTTCTTAGCATCTGCTTCACATGAAAATGACCTGTGGAGTTTTTTTAAAGCCCCATTTCAAAAGCTTCCCACAAATCCAATTAAATCTGAAACTCTAAGGGTGGAGTCTAAGTAACAGTATTTTTAAAGTCTCCTCTAGTAATTTCAATATGCAGCCTTGTTTACTGGTTTTATGCATGGTTTGAGCAAACCTGGATCTAACAATAAATCTGTTAAAGACACTTAGTTGTTGGTATCTCTGTGGCCATCCCTGGATCTTTTGGTATGAGACTAATTCAATAATAGAGCAAAGCTGAAGATAATTGATCTACAGTTTAGTGTTTGGCTATTCCCCCTTGTTGGTATTCCTTTCAGAGCTCGCTCCAAGCATTCCTTCTTTGCTGCCAAGTTATTTTTCTAAGACCTCTTAAACTCCTAGTATAGGCTTATGAAAAATATATACATATATATATTTTTTTCTTTCTGGCAAACTTTATAGCAACCGGAGACAACTCTCACAGCAAGGTGACTTGGAAGGCTGAATATAAAAAACTAGATCCTGAGTTGCATTAATTGGTAGAGATGGAAAGTGGGAAAGTGAATTTCAGTCCTGTTAGATTTTGTTATAAAGCAACCTCTCTCCCCAACAGCCATCTTAATTTAATTACCACTTTATCCATTACTGGCTGAATTTGTGACAATGACAGCTTTATGTGTCTCTCTTAATAGGAACTGAGCCGAGCTTCCGCTTGAAGTGTCAGGGTCAGAGGAGCAGTGGTTGAAGTGCCTCAGTACATCACTTGAGTGGAAGAGCTTTCCAGCTAATATACTTAGGGGAAGTATGAACCGCTCCACTCCCTCCCCTCACCCCTTCCAAAACAACATCCTGCTGGCTCTTAACTGTGTTGGGAAATACCAAGGCTCATTTAAGGAAACAGTTGTTAGGACATAGAAGGAGAGAAGAAGGTGTGGAGTTTTAAAGATTTTGAAAGGGGAACAAATGTTAAGTTTCTTGCAATACTCGAGACATCAATTCAGTCAAGAAGTGGAAATAGTTGTTAAGGGAAGAAACACAATGGAAAGGATAATGCCTCCTCTGAAATAAATGGAAACACCACAGTGCAAGCACATGTTTGTCTATGTTATTTTTAGGTTGGGGGAAGTGGACTGAGTGAGGAATATGAATGCCAAGTGCTTTTCCTCATCTGTATCCCCTATTATTACAGCAGATTTACATGAGGTTGATCTCTGGCCGGTAGGGAATATGAAAGCAGATTCAACAGATAAAAGGCCATGTAGGGTCTTATTTATGGCTCATTTCAATCCCAACTTGTAATCCTAAAATTCTTTCATAGGAGAACTAGTAATAACTATAATAACTTTGTACTGCTTTGTTTTTTTTAATTAAAACGAGGATTTTTTGATTTTTGCTTAAAATAAAATTCCAGGAATTAATTGACCATAAATATAAACACTGTATGAAGAAACCACAGAACCCTGAGTATCCCATTGGCCAGCCCAGGATAGAAGTTTGTGTGAGCAGTCAGGGGGATGGGAGGGGATGAATGACGAATAGCAACTCAAGTTCAGGAAGCAAAAAGCAAAGATAATATGCTTGCAGAAACTTTGCCAACTGCATTCCCAAACCACTTTATTAAATAGTTGATGTCATTATGAAATAATTTTGATTATGACAGTCAAAAAGAGTGGACAAATTAAAAGTGTGTATAAGAGGTACCTGGGTTGCTCAGTTGGTTGAACATCTGATTCTTGATCTCAGCTCAGGTCTTGATCTCAGGGTCATGAGTTCAAGCCCCACCATCGGCTCCATGCTGGGTGTGGAGCCTACTTAGAAAGAAAGAAAGGAAGGAAGGAAGGAAGGAAGGAAGAAAGGAAGGAAGGAAGGAAGGAAGGAAGGAAGGAAGGAAGGAAGGAAGGAAGGAAGGAAGGAA